>NW_019154099.1:43674819-43767545 GCF_002288905.1 Enhydra lutris kenyoni | reverse complement strand
AATTTATATATTATATATAAATATATAAAATATTTATATATATTTATATAATATAAATATATATAAATATATATATAAAGGTTATAAAACAACCTTTATAAGGACAAGTTGTACTTGTCCTTATAAACATGGTAATAGCTTGCTTGATTTAAAACCTGAAAATTCATCTGTCTATTTATGTATCTATCTATCATCATTTGTCTGTAATATATCTATATATATTTTATTTAAATATATTTATATCTAAATATATTTGTCTATAATATATATATTTATATATATATTATATAATATATATATTATATAATATATATATTAATATATATATAACCTATAACCAAAGGAAAGGTTGTTTCCCCCCCATCCGCCCCTGAAAATATTCCTCTTTAATGTGCAAACAAATCATCAAGAGATCTGGGTAAAACGCTTTGAATTTTGTTTTATTTTTCTAAGTAAGTGAAACACATGATTACGATGTGGAAATGTTAAGTTTCAGAGTGAACGGTGAGGAAAGAATTCTTGAGACGTTTTCAGGGCAAAAAAGATGGTTTTATTAAAGCAAAGGGACAGGACCCATGGGCAGAAAGAGCTGCACCAGTCATGATGGGTGACTGATTATATACTCTCAAGTTAGGAGTTTAAGAATAGCTAAGTCTCTAAGGAATTTGGAAGTAGTGTTTCTAGGACCTTGAGGGGGCTAGCAATTGTTAGGGAAATGTCATTTATTACTGTCTAATAAAAGACCTTAGTCATGAGACCCTTCAGATGTATATCAGTGGGCCATATGCTTGGAGGACAATTCTAACGTATAGCAATAGAGATAAAGGAAGTTTCCAAAGGAGTTTTTATATGTCAAAGGAGACTTAAGGGATCCTGGAGGTTGGGATAACGTTAAGCTAAACGGACTTTTGCTCTTAGCAAAGTATCAACATTTAGGCATCTAAATTCCTAGAAGAAGGTCACTCTCCCTATCTCAGGGATTTTTCAATGGGCTGTAAGTTGTAAGGAAATTTAATTTTTTTTTTCTTTTGCTTCCCACATCAATTATATGCTTACATGGTATAGTTTAAAGCTACGTTAATCAAAGTGTGGTTCTTGGCCATTATCATCGTCATCTTCTGGGAACTTAGGAAAATACAGACTCTCCTTTACTTCTATAGAAAAAGTAAATATTTCAAGCTTTCAATTAATGTCACTAGACTCATCATCAATCGGCAAAAAGCACTCTGTTTTCTTTTTTCTATCTTATAATTTGTAATTGTATCAACTTAATTCATACACATTTCATTTTATTCATAATTACTAAAAATGCTTCTAATGTGCTTACTCTTAATTCCCAATCATTTGTGTCATATTCAGCTCCCATAATCATATCAACTCTTGCCCAGTAAACTTTCAGTGATTATTGCTTACTGTACTAAATCAAGCTCTTTTGTTTCATAGTTAAGACTTGTCATAACCTGCGCCTCAGCTTTCCCTTTTAACATTATCTGTTACTTCTTATTCATATAAAGTCTACATTCTTGGTCATCTGACTGGTGTTTGTCCCTCAAACATGAATTATAATTTCTAGCTTTTAGCTTCAATTTTTATTCCACAAAAAAATAAAGGAATGATCCAATGAGGTAAAAAATTCTAAGAATACAAAAATGTCTTTAAAATAAAATTTGAAGTTTGTTTTCTAGTCCAGAAAAATATTGTGTCTCAAAGCAATGTGGTATCTCTCATATGAAAATGATTTTCGGGGCACCTGGCTGGCTCAGTGGGTTAAGCCTCTGCCTTTGGCTCAGGTCATGATCCCAGGGTCCTGGGATCCAGCCCCGCATCAGGCTCTGCTCAGCAGGGAGCCTGCTTCCTCCTCTCTCTCTGCCTGCCTCTCTGCCTACGTGTGATCTCTGTCTGTCAAATAAATAAATAAAATCTTAAAAAAAAAAAAAGAAAATGATTTTCATACACTATAAGGAACTAAAAAATCAGAAATATATAGAAATATAATAACAGGGAATAATTTCATTTTTAACTAGAGTCAACTATCTATATGCAAATTATACTCCACTTCTATCGTATTTGAAGAAATAATAGCGAGAAGATGACAGACATAATATATACCAGAGTTAAATATTAATTCATAGAAGTTTCTAAATAGTAAACATATACAGTGAATATAGAGGGCAAGAACACATGGAGAAGAAAATGCATTTTAAACCATTTGGAATTATTTCTTTCATGGGATATTGTATTCTACCATCTAGTTATTTAGATTAACATTTTTTTCTTTATAAATGTGAATACAATTTTCTCTAAGAGAGGGGATGAACTCATCTAGTAAAATATTCTTTATTTACATCCTTCCAACATTCGCATGACTCTCATGCATTGCACTTTGGTGCCCTTATCTCCTTTTGTGTGCCGGATTCAGATTTTCATACCTCAGCTAGTGAAAGAATATTTTGAACTATTACATGATGCTGCTGCCTATTGACTCTGACAAATCAGTTTTGTCAAAGTCACTAACTTTGCATATCAGTATATGTATGGTTTTGAATGACTTATTCTTTTCATATAACTTTATAAAACAAATATAAAACAACAAATAAAAAATTCTAATGCCAGTTTTTAAAGCATGGTTTATTTATCTTTGTCACAGTAGAGCAAAATTGAAATTCATTTGGCATATCTGAAATTGCTAGCCTCAAATGGACAATTTTTGGAAATAAATTAGTTAGCTATTAATTCAACCTTGAAGAAAAATGATGAAATTAAAGAAATGACATTGAATTTCATAGAGAGCATTAAAATAAATTCTAAAGCAATTGGTGTGATATTGAAGCTTATTGTTTATTTCTATATTTCAAAATCTCTGGAAGTAAAACCACACTTAGGATATGACTTTTCGTATAGTTGATATGCAATGTTATATTAGTTTCAGGCATACAACACAGTGATTTACCAATTCTATACCTTACCCAATGCTCACCACAGTAAGTGTAATTACCATCTGTAACCATTACCATACAACATTATTAAAATATTATTGACTATATTCCCTATGCTGTCTTTATGCTTCTTAATCTTCTACACCCATTTCACCTATCCCACACAATTACCTCTCTGGCAACCGTCAGTTTGTTCTCTTATTTATGAGTCTTTTCTGTTTTCTCTTATTTATGAGTCTTTTCTGTTTTTTTGTTCTCTCTCTCTCTCTCTCTCTCTCTTTTTTTTTTGTTTAGTTTTTTAGAGTCCACTTTAATATCTTGATTTATTCCATTTTTCTGGATTTATGATTTTGTGATTAAACAAAATTGGGGGGGGTGCTGTCAAAGTCTTGCCTTTGTGGTAGAAGTATTTTCTTTCAGAAGCTCCTGCAGCTTTTTAAGTGTCAGTCCCTAGCTTCAGGCCAAGGTTAACAAGACTTCTATGTGGTCATGAGAGTTCACTGTGGGGTTACTCCTATGTCTAAGAAAAACCTTCCAGGACCATTTTAATCCACTTTCTGCTATAGATTGGAAGTGACCATAGCCTTTTTTTCTCCCCCCTAAAGATTTTATTTATTTATTTGACACAGAGAGAGAGAGAGAGAGAGAGAGAGAGATATCACAAGTAGGTAGAGACAGGAGGGGTGAGGGGAGCAGGTTCCCTGCTGAGCAGAGAACCCAATGTGGGGCTCAATCCCAGGACCCTGAGATCATGACCTGAGCCGAAGACAGAGGCTTTAATCCACTGAGTCACCCAAGCGCTCCGTGACCATAGTCTTTTGTATCTGTGGCACTCAAACCTTGGGACAATTAATCTTAAATTTCATTACAGTGTGTAAAGTGACAAGGAGTATGATTTTCTAACAATTCCAGAAAAAACAAATACAATGAATTCTGAATTTGTATTTAAAGTATTTATCTTTGTTTTCATGATATATTAAACACAGAAGGGTAAATACAAAAAAAATCCTATAATTAAGAATGTATGTGGGGTGCCTGACTCTTGATTTCATCTCAGGTCATGATCTCAGGGTGGTGAGATGTGCCCTGTATGGGTCTCTGTGCTCAAAATGGAGTCAGCTTGAGGACTCCTCCTCTATCTCCTCCATCTCTGCTGCCACTGCCCTTCTATCTCTCTGCCACTGCCCTTCCCCCTTTCGTGCTCTCTTGTTCTTGCTCTCTCTAAATAAGTAAAATATTAAAACAAAAGAATATATATAACCCATGTTTAAAAATGAACAAGATAAATTAAAAAATATATTATTTAAGGGGCTAAATATTTTCAATAGGATTTTACTTAGGATTAAACTGATAACTCTCTTCAGAGTATAAATACTCCATATATTTTATTTTTCATGTCTATTCAGCAATGGCAAGGCAATCTCTTGTGCATTGAACTCTGGGGATATATATTTATATACACAGTTATATCTGGAAATACACATATATATATGTGTGTGTGTATACATATGTGTGTAGATACATATACACACATATATACACACACACACATATATATTCATATTTGTACTTATATTTGGAACACTTGAATTTTCTAAAAACTTAGAATCTATCATTAGCTTTAAGAATATATGGGTTAGGGGTACCTGGGTGGCTCATCTCTTCAGCATCTGACTCTTAATTTTGGCTCAGGTCATGATCTCAGGGTCATGAGATCGAGCCCTGTGTTGGGCTCCATGCTCAGTGGGGAGTCTGCTTGAGATTCTCTCTCCCTCTCTTCCTTTGCCCCACCCCATGTGCTCACTCTTGTGCTCCTTCTCTCTCTGCAAAATAAATAAATATTTAAAAAATATATATGTGGAAGAAAAATAACATGGAAGCTAACAGATTATTTGGAGAAAATGTTATCCCAGATACTAAAGACATTTCAGGGAGGATTCAAAATTGCTAATTTTTTGTATTACTCTATGTAATTGCTCATCTCTCCACTATATACTTCCATAGTCCATTAGATTATTTTAATAAAAGTCTGCTTTTATTATTTTAAGACTTGAAGAAACATTCTTTTTAACAGTCTAAAGATGGCTTTGATATTTGAGGTAGTCTGAAAGCAATTTCATGAGTAAATATTTCTGCATAGAATATAGCATTTTTCTTACCTTTATTTTTATCTTTGAATTTAGGGAAATCTAAATACTTACTTTCTACTCGTGTTTTCCATTTGACTAAATATCAATAGAGTCAAGCTTTCAATCATGTTATACTTTATACTTTCAAAAATCTTTATATAATCTAGTCAGTCATCTGAACATTCTGTTAATATGTAGTCAAAGGCATTTTAATATTGCTGAGCACCCGTAAGTATATATTTGCAAATGCTGAAAGTTCCTTATGACCTTTGTGAAAATTATAAAAATGATTATAAAGGTCTGAACAGCTAGACAAAACAAACAGTACTGGATTTTCCAGGAATGTGATGTATAAGCCATGGAACATCTGTGCTATGAATGTTTAAATACATATGAAATCTGCCTTCATGCAGCAACCACCCAGTAAAACCAAAGATATAATGGTGGTTTTGTGAACTATTTTGGTTCTTTTTTTTTTTAAGATTTTATTTATTTATTTGACAGAGAGATCACAAGTAGGCCAAGAGGCAGACAGAGAGAGAGAGAGGAGGAAGCTGGCTCCCTGCTGAGCAGAGAGCCTGAGGCTGGGCTCAACCCCAGGACCCTAGGATCATTACCTGAGCTGAAGGCAGAGGCTTTAACCCACTGAGCCACCCAGGCGCACCAACTATTTTGGTTCTAATGCAAGGAAATTTTATCTTAATATAATAGAAATCACAACAGATCTATAAAACCCTGATAGGTATATGACTGCATATAGGTCAGAATAGTGTGTTTGACTTGTTAAGAGCTCTGTGTGGTAATAATTGTGTTGAAAACAAACAAAAAATGATCAATATATTTTTAAGTTGACTTCAAGTAGTGTATTCTTAACTCATGTTAAAGAATCTTAAATAGATACATTTTTAATAATATCTGAAGTACTCCTCTTATTAGCTGTTTTTTATCTTTCCCTGTTTCTTGTAAATCACTTAATTATATGCTTTAGCATGCTCAGAAAATAAGACGTAAGCTCCTAGAAAGTAGGACATCTTTCTACACCTCTCCTCCCTTTTCTTTTTTTACATAATTTAGTATATCTTAGATATCAGTTACATAGCATGACACACTGATACTTAACCTTAGGTTGAGGAAGTGGTTTTACATATAAACAATATTATTAATGAAAGGGAATGATTTTACTCTTCAAATTTCTATATTTTGCAATGTTTTGTGTAAAGATTGCATTAGATTTTCCAGTAGTGCCTGACTCTTTCTTGAGAGAAAAACAGAATTATGTGAATTGACTAATAAGCATCATTTCTTGGTATGAGCTATTGGATATAGATATTCTTAAATAAGTTCCATATAAACATTTAAAAAATCTCATATAAATAATAAACATAGCTAACAATGATCATTGCTGGATAAAAACACAAATGTTCTATCCTCTAATTTCTCAAGAAAAAGTTAAAACTAGTGTTAATTTATTAACATATGCCAGGTCTGTTGCTAAACCTATTTCACTGTCCATGTCCATAACAAATTCTGAGAAGCAATTATCTCACTTTTCTACATCACAAAACCAAGACTTAGAAAGGTAGGTAACTTGATGAAGGTGGCATAGCTGGAAAGTGGTCAGGCAGTGGTGGGACTCAGGTCATCTGACTGTAAATGTAAGGTTCTTACCTATATTCTACTGAATATTAGCTAATAATACCAATTCTCAGGGACTGCATTTTCCTTTTTCCTTCAACACATTTTTATGCATAGAAAATGTGTTCCACTGTTCTCTGATTTTGAATGGAAACATAAATAACACAGGAAAATTTTTCACACTATTTCCAATTGTACTTCTCACATAAAGACTGACAGAAGGAAGCCATTTTATCACATTATGATCAGTCACACTTGCAAATGCCATTTGAAGTGTCAGAGTGAAAATGCTCTTTCTGCTGTGTTCTTGGATGACTTATCTCTGTCATTGAACTTTAAAAAGCAAATATATTAACTTACACAAACATTTCTGTTTATATATAAGCATAACAGAAAAAACATGAATCAACATCTTTCTTTACATGATATAAATAATATTATCTTCAGTTAAAATTTTGAAATCTGCCATAGTGCAATGAACTTGTGTAATTTAGATCCTTTAATTAAAATTTATTGAGTGTAATGTTGTCTTTATCTGTATAAGAGACACAGAAGGAAGATCTAGGGATCTGGAAGATCTGAGGAGCAGGAAAAGGGTTCAAAAAAAGGGACTGTATCTCCATTTAATTTCCAGGTAAAGATATTTGGGCATTTTTTCCACCCATAAAACAGAATTTAAAATAAGTGTACTCATGGGATGCCTGGGTAGATCAGTCAGTAAAGCATCCAATTCTTGATTTCAGCTCAGGTCATGATCTCAGGGTCCTGAGATTAAGCTCCAGTTTAGACTCCATGCTCAGTGGAGAGTCAGCTTGAGATTCTCTCTCTCTCTCTCTCTGCCCCTCCCCCTCAAATAAATTTTAAAAAATAATCTTTTTAAAAATACATATACTTAAGTACGCCTGGGTGGCTCAGTCGGTTAAGCAGCTGCCTTCATCTGGGATCATGATCCCCGGGTCCTGGGATTGAGTCCTGCATGGGGCTCCTTGCTCAGCGGTGAGCCTGATTCTCCCTCTGCCTCTTCCTGCCGCTCTGCCTACTTGTGCGCTCTCTCTGACAAATAAATAAATTAAAAAAATATATATACTTAAAATATTACAATTACTTCAACAGCACCGAGATTCATGATAGAAGGAAAAAATGTTTTATCACCACAAGTTCATGATCCTCAGCAATCTCATTGATTTCCCATAGAAGTTTTAGGAACAAAGAATAGACAACTAGAATAGACAATAGGCAAAATTTCATTAATTCTAACTATACCTGTGTGTGCATATGAATATAAATATGTGTTTGTCTGCTGGGAGCATAGTAGCTTTGCTGAACGGTATTCTTTTTCATTCCAAGTGAAATGTAAAATTATTTGGACTCCTTTATGGTTGTCATGATATTCTTGTGATGGCTCAAAGTTTGCATTTGCACAGATAGTTGGCTTTGTTTCGTTTTTCATTTCTTAGGGAAAAAGGAAAAGATAGGAATAGATCATTGCATTGGTCACTGAAACTATCTCCAAAATGCATTAGTTATTACTGACAAGGACTCTACCTTTAACTCACAATATTTATACATTTAATGCAATTCAGTTTAACAAATCTAGAGTGCTTCTGGTGTTCAAAGAGAAACATAATTGCAGCTTTGTTTTCACCCACCTAATTAACGAAGTCTAAGAAATATACCTAATTGTCACCTTAATATTCTGTAAGTAATTATTTAAATATAATGTATTGGATTATATGATTTTTTTTGGAATATAAAAGATGTCTTGTACTGGATTGCAATTTTATGCTATCTTCTAGACTTTATATTCATTTTCTTCAATTTCTCAATTGTACTAAATTGGCTCCCTTGACACATTTTAATGATTATTACCTAGAGAAAAAAAACAAATTCGTTGTTGAAATAAATTGATTTTTCCAGCTTTAGGGAACCTCATTCCTATTTTAGATCATTTTTACTTCCAAATTGTGATGGCTTCAGGCTTGGGTCAAAGAGGGAACCACCTATTTTGTCAGATAGAAGAGGTATCTTAAAAAAAAAAACAAAACCCTCAATGTTTAATTCATTTTACACCTAGCATATACACATATTTCTCAATATTTCTTTCTCAGACCCAAACATATGTCTTCATTTCTCATCTTTTTTTTTTTTATTTCCATGTAAATTATGACTACCAAGTCATTGAGATCATTTTGTTTAGCTTCAGGTACCAAAGGTAATTACTCAGAAACTAACACTTAGTGGAAAAAAGTTTTCCTTGTATCTGTCTTTATAGCCAGGCCTACCTGGAGAAGTCGATCATGCCTCTGAAAGAGGTCAGAATATTCAAAGGAAAAGGGAGTTACTGAAAAAATTAATGAAGATGTAACCAAAAAAAGTGAAGACAAGTATATTTGGTAGAGAGATGGAGCTGTTGGCAGAAAATTTGAAAATACTCCATCTAACCCTTGTTTCCAATAGCTGTTACTCGGGGCAATCCATAAAGTCCCTCTGAGATTATTACATATACAAACTTTTTTGCATATATAAACTTTAATGTCCTTCCCAATTCAGCAATTCTTAACATTTGATTTTCTAAATATATTTCTGCACCTATTCCATACTAAAAAATAATAACAAGGAAGGAAGAGAAAGGAAATTATCCATCATTGATCCTGATTATTCTGTAACTACCAGCATTGAATTTTAAAAATAAAGATGAAAGAAATCACAACAGATGCTGTGGCAGAAACAAAAGAGAAAAAAAGGAAAGGCTCCCTAACACTCAAACAGAAAACTTACTGCTTTACTCAAGACACCACCAATAGCATCTTCCTTTTAAATGTTGTCATGGGGAGACTCTCATAGGTTTCTACTTTTCTACACAGCTGGGGATTATACAGAAAAGATTTATTTGGACAAAGTTAATTTGGCACATGTGATACCACCTGCTGTCTGTACTGTATATATATATATATATATATATATTTTTTTTTTTTTTTTCTGCTTATTCTGAAATGGCTCTGATGTTATCATTGTATCTACAGGTACAAAAGGAAATAAACCACCCCCCACCACTACGCTCTTTCATTTTCCATCCTTTTTGAAAAACACAGGGCAAACTAGATTTGCAAAACTAGGATGAAAGATTAGGATGTTATTTTTATTATGATGTTAATAACGTGCTTTCAAGGCATGCACTGCCTGCTCTTATTATTCTTTATTGTGTAGAGCCCAAGAACCGATGGTTGGCATTTGGCCCTTCATGAGATGATTCCTCTAATCGTTCATCACTGCCTCTTCCACTACTGAAAACCACAGATATATCATAATTAGTGTTGATTAATTTTATGTCAGCTTGAGTGAATTATGGGATACCCAGGTAGCAGTGTGTTTCTGGAAAAGACCAGCATTTGAATAAGTAGACTGAATAAAGAGATCCTCCCTCACCAATGTGGGTAAGTATCATCCAATCTGTTGGGGGTTGAATAAAATAAAAAGGAAGAGAAAGGATGAAATTTCTCTCTTCATGAACTGGGACTTCTATTTTCTCCTGCTCTTGGCTATCAAAGCTCCTGGTTCTCTGACCCTCAGACTCCTGGATTTAAACCAGTTCTTAAGCCTTTGGACTTGTACTGATTTATACCATCATGCTACCTAGTTCCAACATTGCAGATGACAGATTACAGGCCTTCTTGAGATCCATAATTGCCTAAGCCAATTCCTGTAACAAATATATCTCTCTCAATCTATCTTATATATCTATATTCATATATATATGTGTGTATATATACACATATGTGTGTGTGTGTGTGTGTGTGTGTGTGTGTGTGTGTGTGTGTGTATGTATATCTCCTCTTGGTTCTATTTCTTTGGAGAAACCTGCTTAAAGCAATCAGGTTATTAAGAAGTTCACATTTTGAAGTCACTTCTTGTGACTTCTTGATAATGGATAGTCTGTTCTCCAGGAGGGCACAGGGAATTTTCAGCTGCAAACATGAGTTCTGCTGTATTAAATTCTATGTTCTGTTCTAAGTGTACTCAGAAACTCTCAAGTTTGCTTTCTATCAAGCTCTGGATTGACATTTATTATTGTGGGAGTGACATACTTTTACTTGTCTTAAACTTGTGGATGAAAAGATTTAAGGAATCACACCGGAAGAGAAAGATGATGCCTAGTGGACAACCCAGGGACTCTTTCTAATAGGCTGTCCAGTTGCTAAGAAGAGGAGAGATGATCACCTCTAAACCAAGCAAGATGGACACTCTTTTTTCTTTCTTTTCAAGTAATCTCCACACCCAGCATGGGGTTCGAACTCATGACCCTAAGATAAAGAGTTACATGCTCTATGACTGAGCCAGCCAGGTGCCTTAAGATGGACACTCTTAACTTTGGTCCCACTGAGACCAACGTTCTGTCCCTTGTGAATACTGCTTCCCCTGACTCTATTTATTGCTCTGTGACAGTCCCAGCCTGTCTGCGGAACCCACTCATAGGTATTTATCTTCACCTTTCACTTAATGATTTTTTATACTATTATTGAATTTGGAGGACTTCATATTTTGTCTATAATTTTTCCCCTCCACAGAGTGGCCATAAAAATGTGCCACTCAGATCTCATGTGGAAAGTGTTGTGGTTGATTGACAGTAACAGCCCATCACCTCTAGGAATTCAGCACAGGATTTCTCTTGGGATCCCACTTCCCCAGATTATTGCCAGCCAATGCCTGGACATGCTCCCAGTCCTAGTGCTGGCCTGTTCCTGTAGTCCACAGACCAGAACAGTTCTAATAGGTGATGTGGGCTGCAGACTCCCCACTGTCCCAATAGAAACCTTCATAAAACTATACTGAGATACTGTAACTGCATAATCCTCTTTGGTATTGCACTCTGCAGGCTCTCTGCTGATGCCTGCTCCCTCTTCCACTCTCTCCTTCACAGCCATTTCCCTCAATATAAGTTGCTTGCATTTCTAATCCTATCTTAGCATCTGCTTCTTGGTGAATTCAAACTGATGGATTTCCTAATCCTAAGAAGCAGTTGATATGGCCCATTAAAAAAGGAAGAAAAACATAAACACATACGAAATCAGATTTAAAAAAGAAAATGTGAGAAACAGATCTGAAAGTAAAGGATCAAGGAGACTCTGGCTAATATGCAATTACAAACCAAGTAAAATATTTTAAATGGAAAACATGCAAAAAGACTATTTTAAAAAAACAAGTTAATTTTCTTTTCTTTTCTTTTCTTTTTTTTCAAATTTCACTCTGAAATTCCCAACATCTGGAGAAAGAGGAATAAATTACGCAAATTACAGCATGAACGTAGCTTATGTTGACTATTTGGTTCAAATGTTTGGCTTCTGCTATAAACAGTTGTCTGCACCACCTCTTCCTTACTTTGGGAAATGGTCCGTTCACAACCTTCTCCCTTCACAGTAGCCGTGTTGTTTGAGGAGCAGCTGTCTTTTTGTTCATGATTCTATTCCCTGGCTTCAGTAACAGACTGATGTATAGACACATATCCACCACTTGGGATAAAGTGAGTGGTTCTACTAAACATATGACTTGAGACTTATCAACCAGTGATCTTGCCTAAGATCCTTCAATTAAGCTTGGCAGGAAAGAGTCCTCTTTGTTCTTTTGCTGAGTCTCTGTAGATACGCATGAAGATGTTAAGGCTCACAGAGAATGATTAACTAAAATAGTAAGGTCAGTATCTTGAAAACAACAGAAGTGAGAGACTGAGCGCAGATGGTACTAGAATCACTGATTGTAGTAATTCGTAAGGTTATATCCATCCCTGTTCTGGTTGTGGTTTGGCTATGCTATCCAATTAATTCAACATTTTGCTTAAGGCATCCTGAGTTGATGTTCTGTTGCTTATAAGCCAAAAGCCTTGTCTAGTGTAGTTGTCATTCTTATTGCTTGATATAACTTTCTTCATAGCATCTCTCTGACATTGTGTGCGTTATATCATAATAAGCCCTTGCAGACATTTGACAGAATATGGCTCTTGCACTATATCTAGTAGAATACAAAATGAATTTATTTCATTGATTTTAACAATTTTATCTTGCATGTAATTTTATGTATTATTTAAACATTTAATAAGCTTCATTTTTAAGAATAGTTTTAGATTTATAAAAATGTTGCAAGGATTCTAGAGAAAATTGTTTATGTGTCATACGTCATTTTTCCCATTGTTAACATTACTTTGGTGCATTGGTCACAATTAGTGAACTGATATGGATACATCCATATGTATCTGATACATATGTGAATGGTAATTGATACATTACCTAAAGTCAATACTTTATTCATATTTCCTCAGTTTTTCCCTTGATGTCTTTATGTAATCCAGAACCCCACCTAGGTTACCACATTACTTTTAGTAACCGCATCTCCTTAGGCTGGTTCTTCTTCAGTGTGACAATGTCTCAAATTTTCTTGGTTTTGATGACCTTGACAATTTTTAGGAATACTAGTCTGGTATCTTGTAGACTATCCTTAGACTAGACTAGCTGGGATTGGTCTGATGCTTTTCTCATACTAAGACTATTGTTATGGGTTTTGGGGAAGAAGATCACAGAGTTAAAATGCCATTCTTCTTACGTTATCTCTGTTTTCATGATATCTGAGTTCTCATAAATTTTATCCCTCATCTGCTAAATTTGCTTGCAATAGGAAAGGCAAATATTACACTAGCATTAAATAATTATGTACTGGCTTCCTTGGAAGAGGACCTTAGTTACTATGTAATATTATTTTTACACTTTCAATATTTGGCTTTCAAACATATATTCAGGGACACTTTCATTGCAAATGAGGGAGAGTCTGCATCTGATTGAGAGCATTTTATTTGTTTTCACTTGATTCAGTATGAATGTTTTTGAAACATATTTGCCAGTGAGCATGATAGCAGCTTATGTATCACTTTCATTGGTATCTTCCTACCCAAACTTGTTCATGTTACTTTAATCAAACTAATTCATCATCTCACTTTCCTTTGATGTTCCTAGAGATTTGTGTCTCTATATATAAGCATTACATCTTTTTTGATTGATTTTCCCCCATTTTCAGTATAAGTGTTATAATCTCTGTTGGGTTTGATCTAGCTAAATTCCGTGTCTTAAATTGAATTTTTTCATTATTTCTAGGAGAATTAAGATTTCACACTGATCAGTACTGCTGAGAGTGAAATCAAAGTAAAAAAATGTTTCCTGAAAAGTTGTTATGATATGATATATGCATAGATGTTATCGAGTACTGAAGAAGTATTACATTAAATTTTATTTTATTATTATGATGGATACACCAACTTCCACCTTTGATGAAGAATAGCCATAATCCAGGATGTATCAATTATATGTCGCAGTTAATCTATATATGTGGGATGAGGGAGTATGTTAGTGATGTCTTAAGAACATTGTTGAGATATACTGCCTAAAAGAGCAGGAAAAATGGTAGAGAAGCCATGCACATTTCAGATGGTAAGGGTAGGTTATACTTATTTGGGGCACAGAGTGCAATATAACAGAGGACCTGATGTGAAAAGTGTTTAACATCAAAGAATTCGAGACAAGTAAATGGTGTCCCATCAGGCAAGTAGAACATAAAGAGATATATACGCACATAAATGCTGTCATTTGCCATTTATTTTGTTTTCCTACAGATAAATACAAGTTAGTGCTTCAATTTCTAGAGAATGAACTGGACAGAACCAGTTCTGGGAAAAGATTGGTGACCTGGACAGGTGACTAGAATCAGAATGCAGAATCAGGACACCACTGTAGACCAGGGCATGTAGAGGAGGTTTATTCAGTGTAACTAGTGTGAAAGTACTTGGGTCTTACAATGCATGTAATAAATTAGTAGGGAAATCAGTATTAGAATTGGAATTCTTCATGCTGGTTCAGAGTTTTGACAATGGCAAAATTGGGTCCAACTATAAAAATCTGTAATTAGCCTCAGGATATGGCTTAGCTAATGAGCTGAATAAGGAATTTTATTTAAGAAGTCTCCATTCATAGCACTAAAGTTCAATAATCACTGTAAATTGGATTACCCAATTTCTCTCTATTCTGGCAATAGGACTAAAGAGGGTCCTTTGACTACTAAAGCCTCAGTGAGGAGCAGTTTATAATCTGTTGGAATGGAATTGAGATCTGTTCTATTACGAAGAAAACATATTAAAAATATTTCCAATAAGCAATAGCCAAAACACTAGGAGAAGAATGTAGGGGTGATTTATTACCTATAAACAGGATATATAGTCTGAATGAAATTTTGTAGTGTTTGAAGATAATGCAAATGATTTCCTGGCTCAGAAAAGACATTCATAATATAAGTAGATATTTCTACATGAGTAACAATCCATTCTCAGATGCTTTTGAGTTATTTCATATATTATATAGGCAACTACCATTTTCTTTCTAGACTTTATGATAGTCAGTCATTTCTACTTAATGTTTTTCTACATAATTTAATTTGGTTTAAAAAGATAAATTCATAGAAGTGAAAGCGTTATGATAAAAACGTCCCTGAAGAAAATAGTTTTCTTATGCCTTATATTGTTACACACTACTCATTCCTCAAAAAAATTATAATAGAAAAGGGGAGAAAAGGCTTAGGTGTTATTCTGAAGGCCTTTTGAGTTCATTTGGAGAAGAGTTAGGTCTGAAAATCTCATGCCTTATCTCTGTATTGGGCAGTGCCTAGTATTCTCACTTATACCATTTTTTATTTCCTACCTTGTATTAACAATACCATAAATCTGAACTGTTTGGAAAATTTCTGGTGTCTAAAAATAGCAATGTTTCTTTTTGAGTTATACTTTAGTAATTCATAAAGATAATATTTGAAATTATATCAATGGAGACAAATCCTTTCTTCTCCCATTCCTTTATCAAAACAAATACTAAAATATTACCATGCTAAAATATTGCTATCTTAAAATATTGCCACATTAACATTAACAGTTAAGTGCTATTTTTTTCCTGTGTTTTAAAACTATTTCAATTTTTTTTTCATATAGTAAGCATGAGTTAAGGAATAGTCCCTAAGACACTCTCACTTGTCATCAATAGCAAGTTTTGGACTCCCAAATATCGCCCCCCCCATTTCAGTAATTTTCTAGAAAAACTCACAGAACTCACTGAAAGCTGTTAAATTCATGGTTACAGTTTATTACACTGAAAATCACAGATCAAAATCAAGGGAAGCGATGCATGGGACAAAATGCTAGAGATTACAGATGTACAACATCCAGTTTTATTCTTTCCACTGAGTTGTACACAGCATTAATTCTTCCTAGAAAAATGCATGATGCCATGCTTGAAGGACTGCTAGTCAGGGAAGGTCTCTCAAGTCCAGAATCTCTACTGGATTCTGTCAGGTAGCCATGGCAAACTGTCCACATGGCTGACCTCTGTCTCCAGTCCCTCAGCAGGTATTGATACCTTGATTGATATGATACTATTGATACCTTCTCAAAGCCACCTACTATAAACCATCCTGTTAAATTAGCTGGCATTGTCTAAATACCCCAACAAAGACACTTCACACAGGACATTCTAAGGTATAGATATCACTTCCCAGAAGTCACAGGCAAAGGGCAGAACTATCTCTGGGCAAGTTCAGTTCTTTAGTACACACTGAGAAATATGTTTTCTAAAATTTTCTATTATATGAAAAAACACTTACAGGCTTATTTCAAAATAAGGGGGATATATAAACTTCAAAATGTTAAACTAGACATGTGATTAGTTAAACTAGACATGTGATATATAAACTTCAAAATGTTAAACTAGACATGTTAAACTAGACATGTGATACCTGGGCACAGGTATTTTTCTTTCCTTTAGAATTGTTATAACAGAAAATCAAAGATTCTTAAAGAGAGAAAGGAGAGGACAAAATTATGGGTGGGCACAAGAAAGAAAAAAATGGAAAGGAAAGGAAAGGAAAGGAAAAAAATCTAGAACTAAACTCCTGAAGAATTACAGTGAATGAAGGTAACTGACCGAAAAGTAAAATCATAGTCTAAATATTTAGGATATTTAAAACTTTAAGCACCCGGCTTCTTGTTGTTTTACCCACTTCTTGAAAACCCATCTCAAGTCCATACACTATTTTACAGAGTTATCCCTTCTTAAAATTAAAAATAAAATTGTTACAGGAAAGCCCTTCCTGATCCTTAAGTAAGTCAGGTAATTCTATTACAACACATGCGCGCACACACACACTGTCGTAGAATATATGTAAATGAGCATCTATATGTAAATATACACACATACATACACAGAAAGAAGATATGTACATATACACATAGTACATGTGTTGCATGTATATATACATGCATACACACATATTGATATGTGTGTGTCTGTTATCTTTTACAGTGCACTTTAGTTTTTAGTCCTTGTTGAAAATTGCCATTGAATAATTATTGATGTAATTGTTTTTACAGATAAAACCCACAGAGGAAGAACTATATGAATTTTGATCATTTTCCATTTGGTAAAAAGGACAGTGGCTGGCCCATGATGGGCTTTGAACTAATATTTGTTAATGTGAATATTTGTTGAAAGAATAAATATATATTATATATAAAAGAGATAAGAGATAATGATGAATCAGTTTAGAATCTATAAAGTTAATACTTAGATATATGTTAGGTAAACTATGAGTCACATATCAGAGATGACAATTATGGGCCCTTTCAAGAAGAACAGTAATTACGCAACAGAAAATTCAGATAAAATATCTTTGGATATCTGCCTTCTGAGCTTATATGTGATCTTTAAGTAACTGAAAAGTATTGCTAGAAGCCAAGTTGTAATGGCTTTAAGGTATTGTCTTTCAGCACCAAACTCAGCCTTCTACTGGCTTTGTGATACTGGAGCTGGGATCCTGAACACCATATATAAGGATATGCCAACAGGGGATGCTGGAAGGTGGCTGCATAGCTAGAAGAGGAAGAATGGATTTGTTCCTTTCTGTCTTCACACTGGGAACTTTCCTAGGTTTGCAATTTCTATGAACATCATCCTAATATAGCCTGTTCACTCTTGAAGAAAGTAAGCCTTTTTGTAGCAGCAGTTGAACCCATAGGAGAATTTTCCCAAAATGTGCCACACCAGTTCTTGGTAACTATCTCTTAGAAACCAACAGCTAAGCAACACCCCTTCCCAAAGGGTGGTCCTCCAAGCTCAGGTCTATCAGTAGCTGGACAGCTACTCCTTTCTCTGGTTTCTTCCTCTCATCTCTGCAGACATCCTCTTCTAAATTTTTAAGTTTTCATAATTCCCACATATTTTCTTGGTTCCCCCAGCCCTAGGAGTGACAGGTACTTTCTACAGCTGCTACATCCATGTTACATTGGAGTTTTCTGTCTATCTTTTTAATGACTAACACCTAAGTAAAAATTATTGTATCAAATTCTCTCTGTTTCAGTAACTAGATGGATTCTGCTGTCTGACTGGACTCTACCTAATATAGAGGGGGGCATGTATGGAGGAAATAAATAGAGAATGAATATAGTTGGATAGAAGTGATTTGGCAATAAAGAGAAGAGAGATAGGCATGGCTTAAAAGATGCAAGGCATATGGAAACTCTGAGGATGTTTGGGGGCAGCAGGGAGATGTTAGTGGAATAAGAAAGCTTGAGAACTGATGAGATGAAGGGAATGAATGAGGCTGAAGGTGCCAGAGGCAATAGAAGTCATTTAGTTTAATGGATAAAGGAGATGTTATTAGTCTGAAAACTGAAAAAAGTGACATCTTTCCTACAAGCAGGGGGAAAAAAAGGAACAGGTAAAAAGCAGTTTAATGATATAGGAAGTTTTCAAGGGAGAAAAGAAAACACAGGGGTAAAAGCAAGATTGAGAAATTTAATTTTCATTGAAGAAGGTGATGAACATCTGCCAAAATAAATAAAAGATCTGGATATGGAAAGAGTAGTAAATTTGGAACCCTAACTGTGACCATCAATAGACACAATTATGATAGTTTAATTTACATTACCCAGGACGCTTTGGGTTTTAGGTAACAAAGTCCCAACTGGATCTAAAAAATAATGATAAAAATGAATTTAATGGGTGTGTATCAGAGTAACTTATAAAGTTAAAGGGGAAGGTAATCAGATCTTGGCAATTTATGATCCAAGGAAAATCACAGGCCAACAAGGATTAGAACAGGAACATAGACAATATCCATCTTCATATTCTTTGTGTCATTTATTTATGCTTCTCTCTATCTGTTGACTCCATGCATTCTTTCTCTGTGATAGCCTTATTCATCCAGCAGGAAACATGGCCACTATGTGGAAAAGAGGCATCTATTCCATTGCAAAAAATCCACAAAAAGATGCCAGGTATCCAGCCGGATTGAGGTACGTGACCTTCAGCAATCACTCTGCCTGGGGATGAGTTTGAGCAATGGCCTACTGTGGGTCAATGGCCCCAAATGTGGAAATGTAGGAAAATTGCAATTCCTATTCAAAACACACACTGATAGTGCATTCATTTCTGATGATTGTGTAACAAAGGCCCACAAGCTGGGTCCTTAAAAAAAACACAAATTCATTATCATGCAGTCTCTGTAGTTCAGACACTGCATAGCTAGGTTCTCTGCTCAGGGTCTTATAAGAGACTGAAAACAAAGTGCCAGCTAACATGACAATTAAGGGTAAATTTGTGCCTGGAGTTCAGGGTCCTCTTCCAATCTCTGTCTATTTTCCAGAATGTAGTTTCTTGCATGTGCTGGAATGTTTTCTTGCTAACTAGCTTTATTTTATTTTTATTTTTTTGGAAGATTTTATTCATTTATTTCACAGAGAGAGCTCAAGTAGGCAGAGCAGCAGACAGAGGGAGGGAGAGGGAGAAGCAGGCTCTCTGGTGAGTGGGGAGTCCAAAGCAGGTCTTGATACCAGGACTGGGGTCATGACCTGAGCCTAAGGCAGCTGCTTAACTGACTGAGCCACCCAGGTGTCCCTTGCTAGCTAGTTTTAGCCAGAGGTTGTTCTTTACCTCCAGCAGTCACCATCAGGTCCTGGCTGTGTAGCCTCTCTCATAGACAGTTTATCATATGATCCATTTGCTTGTTTCCAGGCTAGAAGGAGAATATTTTGATGATATTTTACCTTCTTTTTTGGAGTTCAGTGGGTTAAATTAAGCATACCTAGGTTAGTCTCCCATTTAATTATCTCAAACTCAACTCTGTAGGGATCTTGATTATATCAAAACAAGCACGCACACACACACACACACACACACACACACACACACACAAAATGCTTTTCCATATTCTATAGATTAATCACAGGAATGATGCACCATAATGTTCATTGGAGCTACCCACAATGAAAGAGAGGACATTACAGAACATGTATATCAAAGGTGGGAATCTTGGGGATCATCCTAGAATTCTGCCTACCAGGGTCTATTTCCTGGCACACAATGTTTCATGTCCTTGCCACAAAGGAAATGACATTCACCCATCCTCCACTTCCAACATTTATAAGAGTTTCATCCCATGCTAGCATCAGCTCAAAGCCTAAATTCTCATCACCTAAATCATCTAAGTTACATGTGGATGAGGCTTCTATATGTAATTCATTAAGCACAGCTTCTGGGAACAATTCCTCTCCATCTGTGGATGTGTGAAATAAAACATGTCCTCAATGCTCCCAATGAATCCTCAATACTACCCATGTACAGTAGTGGGACAGGCATAGATTAATAGTTATATACATTCTGGTTCAAAAAAAAAAAAGGTGGGGGGAGGAAAGAAGGAAAGAACATTCATTCAAATCAGTTTAGAAATTTGGCCAGGGGAACTCCAGCACTTTTATGGTTAGCTTGCAAGGCCTGGAATTAATTATCTATAGCTTATGTCTTAACCCTCTGGTTCTTGACTCCAACTTTCCTTCCTTTTTGTGGAAGACAACACATGTTTGCCCCTGAGCAGTGTTATTAGCCTTCTTCCTGTCATTAGAATTTTGGGAGCCCAACAGCTTATATTTTTTGTTATTGAGATGTATTGCTGTGTGATATTGTTTAAGGTATACATCATGTTAATTTGATATATTTATATATTGCAATGTGAGTACTACAATAGCATTGGCTAAACCTATAACATATCACATAGTTATCATTTATTGTTTTGTGGTGAGAAAAATTAAAATGTATCTCTTAGCAACTTTGAAATTTATAATACAGCATTTTTTACTATGATCACTACACTGTGCATTAAATCTCCAGAATTTATTTATCTATTAGTTTCAAATGTATACCCTAAAGCAGTATAACTCAGTAACAAAATAAACAATCTAATTTAAAAATGGGGAAGGGAATGACATAGACATATTTATTTATTTATTTATTTATTTATTTATTTTTAGAGAAAGAGAATATGAGCAAGAGTGAGAGTGAGCAGGGGGACGGCAAAAGGAAAGGGAAAAATCTCAAGCAGACTCCATGTTGAGCTCGGAGCCCCATGCAACATTCTATCTCAGGACCCTGAGATCATGACATGAACCAAAATCAAGAGTTGGATGCTTAACTGACTGAGCCACCCAGGTGCTCCTGAATTGAGATTTTTCTAAAGAAGACAACTAATGGCCAACAGGGACATGAGAAGATATTCAACATCACTAATCGTTGGAGAAATACAAATCAAAATCACAGTGAGATATCATCTCACACCTGTCAGAATGTCTGTCATCAAGAAGACAAGAGAGATCAAGTACGGCCAAGGATATGAGGAAGAACCCTATAGAGTATTGATAGGAATATAAATCAGTTTAGCCACTATGGAAAAAAAGTATAAAATGTTCTCAAAAAATTAAAAATAGAACTACCATATGAACCAGCAACCCCAATTCTGGATATTTAACAAAAGGAAGTGAAAATATGTTGAATAGGGGCGCCTGGGTGGCTCAGTGGGTTAAGCTGCTGCCTTCAGCTCAGGTCATGATCTCAGGGTCCTGGGATCGAGTCCCTCATCGGGCTCTCTGCTTGGCAGGGAGCCTGCTTCCCTCCCTCTCTCTGCTTCCCTCTCTGTCTACTTGTGATCTCTCTCTGTCAAATAAATAAATAAAATCTTTAAAAAAAAAATGTTGTATAAAATATCTGCATTCACATATTTATTGTAGCATTATTCACAGTAGCTGAGATATGGAAACAACCTAAGAGTCTGTCAGCAGATAAATAAAGATGTGGTAAATATATATACAATGCAATATTATACAGAAAACAGCTTACTCTGTTTCTTCCAGTCTAAACGAGCATTGCTTGTGCTGAAACAATTTTCTCAAGAAGTTTCTGGATCTTGTGTGAATTTTACTAGGTTTTACTCCATTAGTTAAAGGTATACGTAAAAGATTTTTGAGATAATTCTTTCTCTATCATCGCTTTTAGTGGGATGGCTGAGGGACAACACCCTTAAGCTTCCTGGAGGCCCTCTAGTTTGATTGAAAGAATCAGTAAATCTCACCCTTAATCTCTTGAAAGGGTCCTTGTTTTATGAATACTTTGTTTTGATTTTGTTTGAGATTTTGGCAACAAGTTACATAGTAATACATCAGCTTTTTCCCTACGTCAAGTTTCCAGCAACCATTTCTGAATTTTAGAATCTTCTGCCATCCAAAGGGTTTAAATGCTGTCAAAATTCATTCATTCTTGATTCCTGTCTAATAGCTCTTCCCTCAATTTATCTCTCTCCTTGAGGATTTTACTGTAATTAGCAAGAAGACACCAGGCGGTCCCTTTAACACTTCCACTGGAAATCTCCTTACCTAAGTTCACTATGGCAAAATTATGCTTTCAGTATAAGTGTAGTTTTGCTAGGCTTCCTGCTACTACATGATAAGGATCCCCTTTCCTCCAAATTCCAACATATTTTTTACTTCATTTTGAGACCTCCCAGGTAGCATCCTAAAAGCCCCAATTTGTACTGGCGGTCTATTCAAGACAATCTAGGGTTTCTTTCTTGTGCTCTTCAAAATTATTCCAGCCTCCATCCATTGTCTGATTTCAAAGCTTCTTCCAAATTTTAGGTGTTTTTGTCAGCAGCATCCCATTTCCAATACCAACATTTGCATTAATTTTCTTTTAATTCGATAACAAATAAACCACAAATTTATCAGCTTTAAATAACACAAAATTATATATCACAGTTTCTGTAGATTAGAAGTTCAAAAATGACATAGTTGTGGTGTCTCCTTAGGACCTTCCTAAATTAAAACCAAAGTGACAGCTGGGGCATTTTTCTCATTAAAGCTCAGGGTCCTCATCTATCTCATTCAGATGGTTGATAATATACTGTTCCTTATGGTTGCCAGGCTGAGTTTCCTATATGCTTGCTGGTTTTCAGCTCCTAGAGACTTCTAGAGGCTTCCTTCACTTCTGAGCTTTGTGTCCTCCTACATAGGTAGTTTACAACATAATCATTATTTACTTTTGTTCAGGCCCTTAGGAAAACTTTTCAGTGCTACTTCACTTTCTTTCAAAGATCTTACCTGGGGGGGCACCTGGGTGGCTCAGTGGGTTAGGCCTCTACCTTCCGCTCAGGTCACGATCTCAGGTCATGATCTCAGGGTCCTGGGATTGAGCCCTGCATCAGGTTCTCTGCTCAGCAGGGAGCCTGCTTCCCTCCCCCAACTCTGCCTGCATCTCTGCCTACTTGTGATCTCTGTCTGTCAAATAAATAAATAAAATCTTAAAAAAAAAAAAATCTCACCTGGTTAGATCAGGACCACCCTCAAAGTTAAATGCTTGGAAACCTAATCATGGAAGTGATATCCTGTAGTATTCATTGCTGTTAACCCTCGCACTGAAGGAGAGGGAATTACATAGAGTGCGTACATTGGAAATGAGAGTTTTTCCTACCATAGGTGGCTATAGCAGCAATTGTTAGCATCCTGCCTTCCAAGGGCATTACTGTTCCCTTTGGTGGCAATCCTGCTATAAAGTCAATATTATTGATATGTGTTGTCTATGCCCTACTCAAATTAATTTCAAACAAGCAAATAGCACTATCCACCTTATTGATCAATACCAAAAAAGTCATTCTCAATCCCTCTCCTTTCCTCACATGCACTGTGTAATCAATTAACAGGTCCTATGTTCAACAAACCCTTAATCCAACCAACATCATCTCTCCTGACAACAGCAATAGCCAGAAGATCCACCTCTTCATTTTTGACTCTTTATAATCTACCAGCAGTATCTTCTCAAAATGCATTAGCTATATCTTAAAATACAATCAGATCATTAAATAAAGAAATGTTGAACAATTTCCAGTGACAGACTACAGAATAAAATTCAAGCTATCATGTTCTGTAAGTTTCTATGTGGTCTTGTCCCTACTTACATTATATCCAGTATCATCTCTTATTACTCTCCCCACCATTTCTAGCCAGTTTTCATTTTTACATTAAAATTATTACACTTCTTTTTTCCTTACATTTAAGACTTATCACCTTGTTGGTATGACTCTTTCTTCATCGTCCTAGTGCATTCCCTGACCATTTTACCTGAATCATAATGTTGTTCTTATCAAGCTGACCAGTGTTTATCTAGTTTACTTCAAAAATATATATATATTCTTAGGGGCGCCTGGGTGGCTCAGTGGTTTAAAGCCTCTGCTTTCGGCTCAGGTCATGATCCCAGTGTCCTGGGATTGAGCCCCGCATCGGGCTCTCTGCTCGGCAGGGAGCCTGCTTTCCTTCTCTCTCTGCCTGCCTCTCTGCCTACTTGTGATCTCTGTCAAATAAATAAATAAATAAATCTTAAAAAAAATATATATATATATATATTCTTGTCCATATGCCCTTTATTTCTAGATGTTGTCTCTATTCCCACAGATGGGCTCAGTTTACTCTTACACCCTTCACCTTGTTATCTTGCCTCATTTTAAGGAGCCAGTGTTTGCTTCCACTCTGGCCCTCAAACCTCAATCCATATTTAGACTCTCTCCCTAGTATGAGTTGAACTATCTAATCCCCTTTTAAGGGAAAGGGGCAATGATGGAAGGTACTACTGTGGCAATACTGAGGTAGAACAGGAAAAAGTAGAAAATGAATTACAATGAAGTATTTTAAGATGCAAACTAAGCTTCAAGTAATTATATGAAAGTTGCCAATTCTCCCTGTAATTTCTATGATTTTGTAACCCTAAATTATTTTTTTTTTATTGCTTGTATAACTGGTTGTCAAACTGCATTTAATTTTGGGCCCGATTTTATGTTACATATATTTAAATACACATATTTTTTATATACTGTTACAATTGCTTTTAATCTAAGGTAGCTCTACAATTTATATAAATATATGTTAAGCTTTAAATTCAGTAAATGTGTTTACTGTTTTTACACTTTTACTAACTTTTTAATAAAGCAATGTATTCAAAGGGATTAACCAAAATAATTTACATTTATTTAAATATATATTGCAGGATAAGTTCTAATTGCAATAGAGAACTCTAATAAAATAGTTGATCCATATTTCATAAAACAAAGATTTTTTTAGTGCATTTTTGGAGATATAGTGGGTATGTATAGCGATGTATGTACATAAATATATAAATATAGGTCATAGTAGTTTGAAACATAATCTGATTCGAAACCCTGGTTTTTTGTTTTTTTTTTTTTTTTAAAGATTTTATTTATTTATTTGACAGACAGAGATCACAAGTAGGCAGAGAGGCAGGCAGAGAGAGAGGAGGAAGCAGGCTCCCCGCAGAGCAGAGAGCCCGATGTGGGGCTCGATCCCAGGACCCTGAGATCATGACCTGAGCCGAAGGCAGAGGCTTTAACCCACTGAGCCACCCAGGCGCCCCATGAAACCCTGTTTTTGACTAGTAGTCACAGAGTTTGACAGCTGTTTTGCTTTTAGAAATTTCCTTTTTTTTTTTTGACTTCAGTTTTTCTCATCTGTTAAATGGAAATAATAATATAATAATATCTAAAAGATAAAATAAAAGATCAGACTTAAGTGATGTCCTTTACTAGCACTGGTCACATAGTAAATTTGTAATAAGCATATAATCAGGCACATAATTTGAGCAGAATAACAGTTTAGAAATTATTAGTTTTCTGTTGATATTAAGCCAGTTATCAGACATTGAGCATCTTAAAACACACGAATTTATTATCTTGTATTTCTGTATATCTGAAACTCAACACAGTTTTCTCTGGGCTAAAATATAGATATTGGGGAGGTTTTTTTTCTTAGGGGCTTTAGGGGAGAATCTGTTTCCCTGCTTATTTGAGTTATTGGCAGAATTCAGTTCCGTGTTGTAATAGGTAGGAGGTCCCCATTTCTTTGTCACCTGAGGGCTGCTCTCTCCTTCTAGAAGTTGCCCACATTCCCTGGTTCATGGTCCTTTTCTCCATCTTCAAAGCCTGCAGCAAGGGTTCATTCTTTCTCACACTTTGAATGTGTGACATCTCTTGACCCACTCTCCTGCCTTCCTCTCCCACCTGTAAAGGCCTACATGATTACATTGGGCCCACCTAGATAATCCACAATATTCTGTGTGTTTATAAGGTCTGTAACCTTAATTCCATTTGAAAGGTCCTTTTTTTGTTATGTGTATTAGTATATTCTTAGGTTCTGGGGATGAGACTGTAGACATCCTCTGCCCCTATCACAGACAATGTTCTTTAAGAACGCTGTACAACTTTTCCATAGAGAATCGGACAGAATATCACTTTAGAATATTTTCTAACTTTCCATGTCTCTGATAGTATGCGTTCCATTTATATAGAATCAAGTACACAGAAGCATTACTGGAAATTGACTGCATTAACACTAGGCAATGAACAATATATGATTTAGTATCAGAATACACACATACACACAAAGATGTATACATGTACAAATACACATATATTCACATTCATCCATCCATGCCTAAAATTAATATGCAGATCTAAGTAGGATGTGATTTTCACTTTAATCAGCCTCACCTGGGAATTGATGTTTCTCTTCTTGGGAGTTGTGGTCAGGGGAAACTTCACAGTTCTATTCTCATCTGATGTTTATTGTTCTCTTTTGTTTCTTGGTTCTAAATTTTGAAACATTTATTTATCTCAAACCATATCAGGAATCACTTACTTTTTATAGCAAACATTTTTTTTTTACCAAACTTTCTCAATTTATTACTATAATTACAAGAAATTCAAGTGTTAAGTATCAGTTCTTCATCATCTGATTTTCTAGAGCTCTGATTATATCCTTTTCTCCCCTATTATCTTCTGCACAATTTCATCCTATCTGGAAACTTACAGGGGCCTATTTCTCTCTTCCAGTTTTGATAAAACTATGCCTGTCACAAATCTGCCTTTGACCTCAAAGGAATGATTTCATCTTTATGCTCCAGTGCCAGGGCAGGGGCTTGGGGATATAAAGATTGACCTAGATTTAGGGGAAAGAAAACAACATCTAGACTGAGTCATACCTGGAAAGTGTTTCCCAAAGTGCAGAAAACATTTATTCTATCTATGTATAATAATTTTGTCCAGGAATCTGACACTCCTGTAGCCAGCTGGGTGTGGCTGTCTCACTGTCCTGGGCATCCTCTGTGTACTGCTGTCCATCATGGCTCTGTATTTTTATGAATATAATCCTGGCCTAGAGAGGCATACTATGTCCTATTTAACCCTATTTAACAGCTTCAATAGCTAATGATTAGAGATATAAATAAACAACATGAGCCAAACGTTACAGTTTTTAAAAACTGGCTATTCACAGTTTATATACTCTATTTTATCACTTAAGGGGCAGAGTACATAAATTCAATGAAAGCATTACTTTAATATTTATTCATCTCAGTTTCTTATAGGTTTGTTATTAACTCAGTACTTACTCATTTCCCCCTTCTCTAAATTCTGAAATTGTTAAGTGTTTAAAATTAAAAAAAAAAAATCAGTATTGAAAAACTCCCCTTAATCCTTAAATCTATTTCTTGTAAATGATATTTGATGATTTCTGTTCTTATTTCTTCTGGTGTTCACTTCTATAATTGCAAGCAGTAAGTTTGTACATTATTTCCAATTTATCAACAAAAATCCTGTCTTTTTACAGTCTACCATTAGAGCAGAGACAGACAACTAACTTGAACATTTGTCTTTTTTTTCTACTTTCCCATTCTTTCCAGTCATTGTGAGATTTATTTTTGGTTTTGTTTTTCTTTTTTAATCACTCTTATAAATCCTAACTCTGTGTTGAAATCTAATTTTGATCCATCATATTTGGACACTGTAGTTTGACTTCTCTTTATACAAAATGATAAAATTAGTACTGCCATATCTCTACCTCTCCTTCCCACTTCCTCTCGGCTCATCAGCCTCATCATTCTGTGTATATCAATACTTATCACATTTGCATTTCTTTATATAATCATACCTTTTCATGTTTTTTGATTGATTCTGAGAAACAAAAGGTCTTAAACACATTCTATTACAGTATAGTAATGCAAATATTACCTCCAGAACAGCCATATTATTGAACTAGTAGAGGATGCAAAATTAGCTTACTCTAAAACTTACTCTTTCTCAGGAAATAAATCCAACAGAGAAGATGGATTGGAATCAATCTTTAATACTCTATTAACTGCATCAAGTCATGTCACCTTTTAGCTTCCTATCAGGACCATAAATTACATGTCCAATTTTTTTTCCATAAAACTTTTCATTTCTATTGTTGTTGGAAGAGTATAACCCTTTCTTTGCCATATCTCTGAGATCATCAAATCTCCTCATTCCATTCTACTAATTATTTAAAAAAGGATTTTAGATCAATTGCACTGCAGATCAGTTGCAAAATGCTATCCAAAATGCTATCCAATCAATGTAAATTGTGAAAGAGACCTCTCTATAGGTTTGTTTGATTGTGTGTTTACTTATTTTTAAAATTGTTTTGTTAATTTGTTGTCTTTTTTTTTTTTCCCCTGGAGAATTGAGCATGAGATCATGAAGGACTAGAAGATGGGCTGAATGTTAACTTTGTAAAGCTGAATGACACATCCCATGTGTATTCTAGAATTAGTCCTCGAACAAAAGGCTAACTATCCAAGGAGAGCCAGAGGGAGAAGAGGGCCAGGGCATCTGAATAGACTGTGTTTGTAGGACAGGACTGCCTACACAGTGTCCAGATTGGCTTAGAAAGTGAGACCCTTAGAGGTGTTAAAATCTCTTTGTAACTATGTGAAAAAAACAGTGACAACTGTATTAAGGGCCAACGTTTTAGGAGCTAATATTTAAAATTTTGAGAATAGCTGTAGTCATTTCTGAGATTTGCCCAGAAAACTCTTGGGCTCTAACAATAGTCTTATTTATTGTTAGGGTAACTTTTAATCTGTTTCATGAGATACAGCTTTTCTCTGAATTGTCATAGGTGTATTAGTGGTGATTTGCAAAAAAAAATTTGTTAGGGGCTACTAACCACACTCTAGGTCTCCATTTTTTAAATATCTCCATTTTTTAAAATGTTTTTGATTTAAAACAAATATGGCCCGTATCTTCAAATTTCATGGGGATTATTATTCTCTGGCATGAGGTAGATAGTTGTAGAGGAGATCCTTTATCACGAAGATTTCGTAAGGCCAGTTGTGACCCATCCTTCTAATGATAATGTACAACTAGATAAAGTAGTACAGTGTTTTCTAAGAAGGACATTTTTTGCTTTTATATTTCTACTTAAATTAAAAATAAGAATATACCTAAGGCTAGTGCCTATTACTTAAAAAGAACTGCCAAAAATGTTGTTAAAATTTACTTAATGCATGCAAAATGACATTTGAAGTTTACAATAAAGTTTATAACAATGATAGTTGATTTGGGAACTTTATTGTACATTTCCTATTTTATTTAAAATTTCTTAATTCTTATTAAAATATTAGAAATGTATTTAAAAAGTATAATCTCTACTAATTTGCTATGCAAGTATTAATTTCCTGCAGCGCTTAGATTTTTCTAGATTGTATAAATACATCCCAAAACACACTCTGTTATATTGGACAGAATCTCCTTTCTGAAGTAAAAATGGAAAACCTTTGCTTCCTATTAGCTATCTTGTATTGAGCAAAGGAAATAGAAATGAACTTATAATGTTTATAATAAATGATTGTTTTTATTGATAGAAATTGAAAAGACATGTACAAAAAAGCCTAGCAGAGGATCTAGAAAAGAATTGGTGCTTAATAAATGCCCCTTCTCTTACTTTATGCTATTGTAATGAAGAGAAGAAACAATTTTAATCAGAGTAATAAAATTTTACACTAGGAAAATAATTTCATTTCATCCATTCCCAGTTTTTAGCCTCAGGCAAAGTAAACATAACAATAAATCTTTATTTAGTTCATCTAACTGCAAAAACAGTGTACTTAAAAGTTCTTAGGAGGAAATTCCTAATGATTTAACAGAATATGGCATATTTTCTGGGCTGAATCCATAAGTAATAAATTGTGGGAACTTATAGCTTTTGAATTGCACACCAAAGTTTTCTTGAGATAAGAGTAAATTGAAAAAAAAAAAAAAAAAATGGTAACCTATCATTTATATTCTTCTATTTACAACCTAAATATTCTGTGCTACATTTGGTGGTTACACATTATTCCTCTATTGATAGTCTTCACTCCACTAGGTTATAATAGTTCTCCAAAACAAACTGAAGTGGGATAATGAGTTTGTTATTTGTACCTTCCAGTTCAATAGCCATGGAATCAAAATAGGACACATTTTTTTTGTTTGCTTAATGTAGATTTTAAGAATATGTATAAATACTTTTATGAGATTTAAGAAGATCATTTATTTGAATTGCATGGGTAAAAGTACAATTTAAACGTAAATTTTCTTGAGGTAGATGAGCAGTATTTTTTCAAGCATGTAATGAGACTGCTCCTCTCCATTTTATGATTAATACATGATTTGGTTTTTTAAATATTTTAAGTAAATGTACAAATTGCTTGTTTATGAACTAAATAGTTCAGTAGCTCTTTTTAAGTTAAAAGTGTTTTTCAAGTAACACATCTGAATATTCCACAGAGCTCAAAATCTAGATTGTGGAAGATGCCTCATTTGAACTCAAAGAAAAAGAATTTTCAATTTATAAGCCAGGTTTTTCTTTTCAATTTTATTTCTGAAAAATAGAAAAAATAACTTATTTTGAAGCAAAATGAGTGCTTTAAACTAAGAAGCTTTAGCTACAGAAACGTTTAATCAGTAAATATCTGTGAGTACTTTTGGATATGCTGAAAATTACTCAATAATTTCACTTGACAATGTGAAACAGTATATATTATAGCTTTTTGTCTTCAAAATTGATAAAATATAATAATTTTAAACATGAAAGTTTTTTAAAGTGTGATATGATTATCAGACTTTAAACTGTAATTTTATAAATAGTATACATGTGATATTTACAGTGTTTATTTTAAAGTTTTTAAATATACCGTAATTCACAAGTATGTAGAAAGTAGAATAACAAAAATGAATAGCTAAACAAGATCTATAATGGCACCACATTTTTCTTTATTTCCTTTCCTAAAAAAGTATGGGGACAGATCAAAACGAACCATGATTTGGTTGTATTTCTTTCTTATAAAGCTTTCATTAGAAGAATATTTTCTAAATGATGCAATTGGACACATTAAGTTGAGTTTTTGCTTTAAAATTTAATCTGACCTGTTGAAATACTTTGTCCCAATATTACACATATAAAGAAGAAAAAAGAAATAAATTTTAGGAATCCATCAATCATCTATCTATGGCCTTTGAGCTAAGTTTAGCTGTTTTAAGCAAGTTACTTTATTCTATCGAAATTATTTTTAATCTTTTTTTCTCCTTTCATCTGTAAACTGATGAAATTAGATTATCTTCTTTAGACGACTGAGATGTTATGAGTCTAAAATTATAAACTTCTTAATTTAATACTGAGGTATACACTTCTATAACTGTAAAGCAAATAGCTACGTAAAGTTACTATGGTTATGGCATTTTATATATTTTCCTTTGTATAGTAGTTATAATCTAATAAAGTTGCATAAAAATGTTGAAAAATTAAATCTCATTATTAATTTTCTAGAGGCATTTTAAATTGCTCATATGCATGTGGGGCCCTCTTCAATTAATACTAACACTTTTTTTTTTTAAGGTTTTATTTATTTATTTATTTATTTACAGAAAGAGTGTGCAAGCTGGGGGAGGGGCTGGGGGAAGAGCGAGGGAGCATCTTAAGCAGACTCTGTGCTGAGAGGAAAGCCCAAGTTGGGGCTCAATGTGGGGCTGGACTGGGGGCTCCATCCATGACCCTGAGATTAAGACCTGAGCCATAATCAAGCATCTGACTCTTAACTGACTGAGTTACCTAGGCACCCCAATACTCACTTTTTAATAGGACAACAATTGTAATATGTTGCAAAACTTTGCAGAAATAGTACATATTAGCATTCACGTATGTACTTTTCTGTAACTCTAGTTGTGCTCCAAATTTGGAAGATGGGCTATCAAAATTCCCTACATAATACGCAAATTTTCTGATGCTTTTGAACACGTTAGTTTCGTGATTCATTTAAATTTGTCAAAAATATCAGTTAGTGCAAAGAATTTGAAATGAGTACAAAACCAAATATTATGAAAAGTAAAAACAATGAAATATCTTAATATTTCTTTGACTACTGTGATAATAGTAACATGTGTCTCCATCTCCCTAGTATTTTATCTATCTGTAACAAATTTATGAAAATTAGATCCAACCAAGAGAAAATTATCTGCTTAGCCACTTATATTGCAGTACCTCGTCATCATCTTGGATCAATGATTAATGAACCAAATACCAAGGCATAATAAAAGAAGATTGTTTAAAAAATTAAAATAAAATAAGGGAACCTGTGTTAGAGTTGGTTAAGCATCAGACTCTTGGTTTCGGCTCAGGTCATTGGTGAGATGGAGCCTTGTGTCAGGCTCTGCTCTCAGTGCTGAATCTGTGGGAGATTCTCTCTCCTTCTCCCTCTGCCCCTCCGACTTGTGTGCATTCTCTCTCTTTCTAAAATAAATAATTTTTTAAAAATTAAAATTAATAAATACAAGGAAAAAACATTATAAAACTTCTACATAATATTCTAATTTCCATACCCTTTTCACTGAGAAAAGCTGGTTGAAAAGCAGAAATTTTGGGGGCACTGGGTGGCTCAGTTGTTAAATGGCTCATTCTTGATTTCAGCTCAGGTCATGATTCAGGGCCTGGGATTGAGCCCCAGGTGGGGCTCTGTGCTCAGCAGGGAGTTTGTTTGTGGATTTTCTCTCTCCCTCTGCTCCTCCCTTTGTCTCTCTCTCTCTCTCTAAAATAAACATATTGACATGAAAACATAATGTATATAAGAGAAGTGTGTTTCTGAAAGAACTAAAAAATTTAAAGACTTTAGTTGAAGGAAGGCTACAGAAAAATTATGACCAATTACTGCTTCTGCATGGTGAGATCATGGATGTTTTCATTTTTTTCTTTTCGTCACTGTCTTTTCTAATATTTGTATAGTGACTGTGACAAAGCTGATTATGTGAAAAATAATTTGATTTTAGTTTTGAGTTACCGACTTTCCCTCGAAAAATGCTGAATGTTAGTAATTTTACACTACAGAAATCATGTTTCAATACTGCTATACGCCTATAGCTAAGCATCATTTTAGGCAGAAAGTCTTAAGAAAACAAATGAATAAAAGTAAATTGGTGAAGAAAATAATTTCATATCTTTTGAAGGATATATGGGACATATTTTCCATTGAAAATTACTAAAACTTCCCCTGCTCTTATCAAAAGGGAATTTATCTCTTTTGTCCAGAGGATGGATGATACTAAAAAATTAAGTCTTAAGGCATTGTGGCCACTGGACTTAGCAAAATCAGGATTCAAATTCTATTCCCGTGAATAAATAAGTTTGAGATCTCAAATCGGTCATTTCATCTCTCTGAAACTCAGATTGTTTTTTTCTATAAAATCTATGTAATGGTAGTAGTTATTTTAAAGACATTTTAGCTGTCTTGAGGATTAACTAAAATAATATATATAAAACACCAGTGTGGGATAAATATTTTTGGGAGACATTTTTTTCCCTCCCCTTTGAAGAAAAAAAATTTAAAAGGTGATGATACTCATCTCTCCCTACCTGGATTTTTCCTTCTCTGCTCACTTTATAGACTCTTACATACATAAACAATACAGGTATTTGAAATGGTCATTTTTGCCTAAATCCTTATGAGTTATACTCATTGAATCAAATTATTTTCACACAGAAAGCTAAACTATCAATTTCTAACTTTCTCATTAAGTGTGGTAAATGTGTAGAACTTGACTTCAGTATTAGAATTATTCTTTTGCTTTTAAGATTGTTGGTTTTAAAGTGAAATTTACCCGGTTCTAGTAAAAACACAGTAGTTTTTACTGGAATAGCCCTCTCATAGTTAACAGACTCCAAATATGATGCAAAAATTATTATTTGAGGAATCTGCAGAGGGACCATACACAAGAAAGTACTGAAGGGCATTCAGCTCTTGGATGAATGGTTGCTCACGTGATCATACTGCAAAGTCATTATAGGACTAGGACTGGCTTCATAACAAGAAGTACAAAAGACCTTGTTCAGGCCTGAAAATATGGCTAAAGAAAACAATTTCCTTATAATGCATTTGCAATTTTTCTCATAAGTTTGAGATTGTTTCAAAATAAAAGTATAAAAGATGAAAGAGTGAAATAAGTATAAAGACACAGTTTGAAGATTAACTGATAGAGATAGGCTTATGTAAAAAACTAAGCATGGGAAAGCTAGTGTGTCTTTATTAGGATACGGCAAATTATATAAAAGTACTGTCAGAGACATATTAGTAGCTGATGCAAGGGAACATGCCTAATTTTCCTTAGTAAGAGAACTTTCGAAAGGTAGTTTTAGGAATGAATCACTATTCTTACTGAATAAAATTGTATGGTGTGTAAATCTAGCCAGAGGCATCAAGCTAAAAGCTTGGCATCAAATTCCATCAAGTATAAAATCATCTTGTTGCAGTTAATACTGTAACACTAGGGTCCTACTAGTAAATAAATAAATAAATAAGCTCAGATTTTATCATAGAACTCTTTTTTTCTGTGAAACAATAGAGACGTAGAGTAAACATCGCTTTCTGACATGAATCATAATGCTATAAAACCAATTTCAACTTTAAAAATCTACACAGGAAGTTTTTAAAGTTAAATCCAGAAAGGACATTTTATCTGGTATGGTTCTGTATACACAGCAAAATAGCAAATGGAGTTTTCTTAAGTTAGGGGCAAGTAGAGAGTACTTTTTTATACTAGACAAGAGTAGATCTGAAAAACTTACATTCTGATGGCAATGATTGAAATGGTACTGTTGTTCTCTTCGTTCCTATTAGTGATTGTATAATTGGAATTGGAACAGAGTATGGGGTATGGCATTCTACAGTATAAAGCATTCACTTTTAGATATATAGCATCTCCCCTTTTTCATATTCAGAATATGAATATTTTGAATGAATATGCAAACCCAGCTTCTTTTAAGTTCCATTCTTAAAATATCAAAAAGAAAAATGCTTCTAGACATTATGAATAGGGTCAAAATAACCTAGTATTATTATTATTTTTTTAAATGGTTTTCAGGAACGAGCACTCTCTTATCTTCAACTTGTCTCAGCCTCAGTTTCAGAGAAAGTGGGTATGAGGAAAAGACAAGGGACATTTCAGACAGATCTTTCCTGATTTTCTTACCTCCAGCAGCAATTCACTATTAAAGTTTTTTCTATCTTTTTGAGTATAAACCTTGACTTTTGCTCCTTGAAGACACTTCCATTCACCTTCCTCCCCTACTCTCCCACTCCATACCACGCCAGAGATCCCTGCTGAGGCAAGCGCCTATCCGTTGTACACAGAAATGGTATCAGGTTTTAGTAGAGTATGGAAAATCTCAAGTCACAACCATAGTTGCAGAGGTCAGCTATGATCAGCTATATCATTAACTTCTCTATCCGGCTCTCTGAGATATTTGAGTTGCTATCAATTTTCAGTTGCTACCAGACCCAATCCTTAATATATTGAGAACTCATCTTCTCACAGTTACATCAATTTATTTTTTTTAGTGAAATACTTCCAAGTAAGGAGTAGAAATTTCTGAAATGATAGTTTCTAGTAACCCAAGACTGTAGTGACATTCATTCTATGTGCAGCAAAATTAGGAAGCACCTGAGCCTGTTTCAGTCTTTGTCCTCCTCTCAAGTTCTTCTTCATTTTCTTAAAATTCTCATTGCGATAATCTATTTCCATGTACATAAGCCTGGCTTTCAGCAACATCAAGTGCTTTTTAATATCTCTGACATATTCTATAGCATGTCTCCATGTGTTATGAATTTAAATTGTATTCAATTCAGTCATATGAATAAACTATAGAACAAACCCCAAATATTTAGTTTTGTAACACAAAAGATATAGAATATAAACAATTGGAAGAATTTGCCAAATATCACTGAAAAAAATTCCACAAATCTCTACCCTTGATAGTGTCCTTCACTAACATGACATCATAAGAATATTCTGGGCTTGCTCCATAAAGGTGCCCTCTATGCAGAGCTGGATGAACTCCAGGTAGTTTATTTGCCATTGTTGGCACACTGTATAGATTTCTACATCGTTACTTATTTTGACAGTGTGCTGACATGGAGTGGAGCCAAGGTATAAATCTTGGGTTATACATGTAGCTCTGCCTGTGAGGGGCTGGGACTCTATGCCATTGTGTGCGTACCTCACAAAAGAAAAAAAAATGCAATAGAGAAGACCTGATATGTTGTAGACTTTATTCAGGAATTTCCACAGCAGACTAGAGATTTGATTGTATGTGAGTCTCCTATTTGAATGACGTGAGGTCAAGTCTGACTGAGTACAATTCCTACTGAGATGCATGTTTTGAATAACACAGTGTTTCCTTCATCTCCCTCTCCTCCTCCCCTGGTTGGCTCATTTTTTTTTTTTTTTTTTAATTTATTTGACAGACGGAGATCACAAGTAGGCAGAGAGGCAGGCAGAGAGAGAGGAAGGAAAGTAGGATCCCTGCTGAGCAGAGAGCCCCATGCGGGCCGATCCCAGGACCCTGGGATCTGACCCGAGCCGAGCCGAAAGCAGAGGCCTCAACCCACCGAGCCACCCAGGCGCCCCTGGTTGGCTCATTTTGACTGCCTACCGCATTTCAGCATCTTACAGACTGGATGCTACTTCCTATAGCCATCCACCTTAAATGCTCAATTATTAAGCCAGAGAAAGATTGATTTAAAACTTTTTTAAAAAAGATTTTATTTATTTATTTGAGATCACAAGTAGGCAGAGAGGCAGGCAGAGAGAGGAAGGGAAGCAGGCTCCCTGCTGAGCAGAGAGCCAGATGCGGGGCTTGATCCCAGGACCCAGAGATCATGACCTGAGCCACTGAACCACCCAGGCGCCCCTGATTTGAAACTCTTAAGAAACATCTTGCTTTTTACTATGGTAATTACAGCTTCCTAAAGAGTAGTAACATGTACCTTAAAAAAAAAAAAAAAAAAAAGGAATAAATCATTTAAGTCATTGATAAAGCATTTTATGCAGTATGGTCTATGACAAACACATTTTCACCATCCAAAATGTAATGAGATTTAAGAGAAAATTTTTAAAAGGACAAAATTGCCAGCCTAACAATAGGATTATTGGCAATAAAGATTAGCTTGGCAAAAACTAAAGGATTAAAGTCATACTAACTGTACATACTTAGGTGTAATTAATGTCAAATTATTTTTTAAATATGCTAGTATTTGCATTATAAAAATATATAATAAATATCTACTTTGAAAAATATCATGCAAAGGGGCTTTATTTAATCTAACTACTTTTTTTTTGAGATTTTATTTATTTGGCAGAGAGAGACACAGCGAGAGAGGGAACACAAACAGGGGGAGTGGGAAAGGGAAAGGCAGGCTTCTGTAGAGCATGGAGGTTCTTTTCCAGGACCCCCGGATCATGACCTGAGCCAACGGCAGAGGCTTAAGACTGAGCTACCCAGGCACCCCTATTCTAACTACTTTTTAAAACAACTTCTTTAGACAATGTTTAATCTTATCAAAGTGATACATTCATCCCTTCAAAATTGAATTTCATTTCAGAATGTGATTTTAAAAAGTTGCAGAAGTGGCTACCATCATCCAAATCAAGAATTTCAGAATACAGTTTGATTATTATCTTTTTACATAGGATATCAACTCTGGGTGCAATGACCTGTGTTCTGAAATATCTTATTTTTAAAAACTGTGTGGTAGACTAAAAATCAGATCTGAGTTCTTGTCTAGTGATTAGTTTATAGATAATCAGAATGGGCTTAATGACCTTGGGCAAGTTATCCTAACCAAACGTAATCTAAATTCCCAGTATAGAGTTTGGATTAAATGAACTGTGCCAAGTAACCTTCTTTTTCATATCTGTTCTGTCTTGGTCAACTTTACATATTTGGCTGTCTTAGAAGTATTAGAAGTATTAAATCCATGCAGTTGGCTGTGGAATAGGGTTTTCAACCTTGACACTCCTGATATTTTGAGTCAAACAATTCTTTGTTTTAGTGACTGCCCTGGACACGGTAAGATGTTTACCAGAACCCCTGGCCTCTTGCACCAGATTTCAGTAGCAGTGAAAACCAAAATATATCAATCAAAAATGTACCCAGTTATTGCCAAATGCTCCCTGAAGACAAAAATCAACTTTGGTTGTGAACTGCTGCTATAGAAGGAAAGGAAGTGTTGTCCCATTTAAATAGCTTAAATGTACTAATGTGACCTTTTTTCTCTTTAAAGATTATTTATTTATTTATTTGAGAGAGAGAGTGAGAAAGCGTGCTTGAGCCATAGGGAGAGGCAGAGGAAGAGGGACAAATAGACTCCCCACTGAGTAGGGAGCACTATGCAGGACTTGATCATGACCAAATCCAAAGTCAGGGGCTTAACTGACTGAACCACCCAGGGACCTCTAATATATTTGTTCAATCCTTGATACTCCAATGCCATATTAGTTGATAATGGAAAGGAAGTTTTATTTCCATTAATCATTATTTTACTTCAGAAGTAATAAATCATGTGATTCTCTGACATTCAGAAGGAAATGTATATTAACTAATCATTAATATGTCTATACACTGGTTATCAGTTCCAAGTATTTTTGCTTAAATGCTTCTATTGATTATTATTTAGTATCTGGGAAGATACTACAGAGTAATTTAAAAATTTTTATGAAACTGCTTATGATAGGATATGATAAAAACTAGGCCTTAGCTCATCAGTCAGTAGTAATCATAAGATTCAAATTAAAAAATATTTTAGGATTTTTCTTAAGTTTCAAAATCTCTTAAATTCCTTTCATTTGCTGGATTGCATTTCTAGAGCTTAAAGGAAGCCAAAAAAAGAATTTGCATTTTTGGGAAGAACCACTTTTTTCATACCTTATCGTTGGCTTTATGTCTCAAGATACTGATTATGGAATACTTTTATTTTTTGAGCATCATTGCTTCTGTTCTCCCACCAATTTCTTAAAATAAGGTTATTCAATTTAAAAAACGTCATTAATAAAAATGAAGTACATTCACTTTTCAGAAATAAGATATGGAAAATGTAAGAAATTGCATGTCTTCAAAGGATTACCATTAGCCTAAAATAGGACTTTTAACTTTCTTGCTGGAGTACTGATTCCATTAATGTAGGAATCCAATCTAGAAAACAAATTTGCTGTGTTATAATTCAAAGGTAACCACTGAATGACACCAAATACAAATTTATTGATTTATAATAAAAAATAAATGAATCAATATATACGTTTGAAAAATAGCAAATCCAGGATGGGGAACATTATTTTTCTAGACTATGATTTAAAAAGTACCCTTATAAGGTGCAAGATAGCATCTCTGCTTCTTACCAAATAAATCTAATATGAAATTTTGATGAATATTGAGTCAGATTAAAGAAAATTGGATGTAAATACGTATAAGCTAACCATCCATATACTCACTTATTATACAGAATTAACTAAGCATCTAAAATGTGGAAGGAACACTGTCTAGAACTGTGAATATATTGATGAGAAAAAGAATTTTTATGGATCTCAAAATGAATATTGGTTGAATAGGAAATTCTCTACCCCATATACTGTTAATGATTATGGTAAATTCTAAACATCTCAACAATTAACAACCTTAAATTATGATAATATAAAATAGTGCATATTTGCATATTTTTATTTTGAAATAATTATAGATTCACAGAAAGTTGCAAAGATAGTACAGACAGGTCCTATGTACCATTAATGTAGTTTTTCCTTATAGAACTATAGTCAACAAAGATTATCCTTGACCAAAATCTTGCCAGGCTCCTCTGAGCCATCTTCTGAACTAGGCCTCAACCTTTGGCCTTTCAAGCCTTGAACGAACACTAGCATAGTTTCTAACAGGTAAAGGCATCATTCCTTGGAGGAAGCTAGCTAGTGCCTGCTTGGGAAAACTCAAGGTTGCCAAAAGAATTTACTATTTGTTCCAGCCAACACTTGAAGATAGGGCCTTTGTCTTCTTGTGCTAGCGAAGGTGGGAGTAAGAGCCCAACTTTGATATATGCCTGCTTAGCAAACCCAGATGGGTTTCTGATAGATCACCCCTCAGGAGCTTTTTGTAATTTTTTACTTTTCTGACTCTTCTGAGTGCCTGTTTATCTCCTTCACTAATCTGTTGTTCTTCCTTTGAAACACTTAGTCACCTCTGAAAAAACTGATGTTCAGTCCAGTTCATGCTGGACTCTTCCCCGTTGCAATAGTACATAACAATTAAAATCTGTCCTTACCATTTAACTAGTGTTTGATTATCTTTGACATTGTCAATATCAAAGCCAGGATAATGACATTGGTACAATCCACAGAACTTATTCAGATTTTATCAGTTTTATTGGCCTGTGTGTGTGTGTGTGTGTGTGTGTGTGTGGTTTTACGTAATTTAACCACATCTAGACCCACATAACCACTGCCACAAAAAAGATACCTAACTTTTCTATTACCATAAAGTCCCTCTTACTACCGTTGTAGAGTTATACCTTTTTTCCACACCTCTTCCCAACACCATCCTTGCAGTTTTGTCATTTAAAGAATGTAGGTAAATATCATTGTACAGCATGTTTTCTTTTGAGATGGGCTTTTTTCTTTCAGCATAACTCCCTTGAGATTAGTTCAAATTGTTGCACTTATAAATAGTTCGTTACTGTCCATTTTTGAGCAATGTTCCGTGAAATGGATGCATCACAGTTTGTTTAACCATTAACCTATTGAAGGACATTCGGGGTGTTTTTGATTTGGGACTATCACAAGTAAAATATCATATGCATGTTTTTGTATCAATATAAATTTCCTTTCCTCTGGGATATACAGCTGGTAGTAGATTGCTGTATCATATGGTAAAGGTATTTTTAGTTTCATTGTTGTTGTTTCCTATGAAACTGAAAAAAAAAAAAACAAAACCATTTTCCAGAGTGATTGTATCTTTTTACATTCTCACCATCAATTGATAAGAAATGATTTCTTTGTATCCGTGCCAACATTTGGTGACACATGGCAGTTAATGATGGAGTAATTAGCCTCATTCTGTGAATTAGGTCATATTAACAGTGCATTTACAAAATATTATTAGAATTGATATTTATATAATGATAAATTTAAAATACCAAAATTTGTGAATAAAATGTATACAAAGTGAAATAGAAGAATGTGTTAATCTTCAGATTATAATATGTTGCTGTGTACGCTTTTAACATAATTGACAGTGCGCAGGCACAATTTGCAGAATTACATTAGAACAAATAAAATTGCTGTTATTTGGAAAGTTTATAATATAATTTAATAGTCTCAAAAATTGAAGAATATCAAGCTAGGAGCTAATACTAAAGTTAATTACAAATTTGATTGGTTAGGGGAGTTGTAGTGTTATCTCAACAACATAGACTGAAGTAATCATTTGGCAATTATTCATCTTTGAAAATTTAAGAATTCTTTTTTTTTTTTTAGTTTAATTTAAATTTATTTATTTATTTATTTTTTGCGTTTTTTTTTTTTAATTTTATTTTTTTATAAACATATAATATATTTTTATCCCCAGGGGTACAGGTCTGTGAATCGCCAGGTTTACATACTTCACAGCACTCACCATAGCACATACCCTCCCCAATGTCCATAATCCCACTCCCCCTCCCAACCCCCCCCTCCCCCCATCAACCCTCAGTTTGTTTTGTGAGATTAAGAGTCACTTATGGTTTGTCTCCCTCCCAATCCCATCTTGTTTCATTTACTCTTCTCCTACCCCCTTAACCCCCCATGTTGCATCTCCTCTCCCTCATATCAGGGAGATCATGTGATAGTTGTCTTTCTCCGATTGACTTATTTCGCTAAGCATGATACCCTCTAGTTCTATCCACGTCGTCGCAAATGGCAAGATTTCATTTCTTTTGATGGCTGCATAGTATTCCATTGTGTATATATACCACATCTTCTTTATCCATTCATCTGTTGATGGACATCTAGGTTCTTTCCTTAGTTTGGCTATTGTAGACATTGCTGCTAGAAAATTTAAGAATTCTTTAACTAATAGTCATAGCAGATTAGGCAGTCCACAGCATGGTTTCCCCAGTGATATTTTTCTCTTCTACTCTGACTTTTGGAAGCTATCAAGTCCCACTGTTGTTTAAATACTTAATTTAATTCAACATTTAAAAAAATATATATTTTTTTAATTTTTTTTATAATTTTTTTAAGATTTTGTGTTTTTAGTTGCTATGAAATGCTAAAGAATAACTGTATATTGGCCTATAATTTTTCATTAATTTTTATGTGGAAGAAAATTAGTATGTTTGCATATTATATATTTGCATATATATGGTAGCTTGTATGCCTTGTGTGCACATATACCTGCATGTAAATACACACATCCATTTGCATGCACATACATGTGCATTTTTTTCCCCAATAAAAATATCCATGATGTATTGGGCAGTTTGTATTTTCCAGGTATCGTTTTACAGCCTAATAGTTATATTATCTCATTAATTATCAAACCATTATATAGTATATTGAAAGGTGAAGGTTTAGAATTGTTAAATTTGAATTGAGAGGCTATGTTATCCACTACCCTGTATTTTATTAACTTCAATAGGAAGAGAGAAAAAAACAGATTTGAATAAATTAGTTACTAAGTTAAAACTCGGGTTGAATTGCAGCTCTGATAGAGGGGTTGGCAACTCCTCTCACACCCACCCTACCCCTCAAACTCTCTCTCACACACACACACACACACACACACACACACACACACGGAACAGTAATCTTTTAGAATCTAAAAGACTGTTTTATATACTTGGAAGTATTTACACTTGTGGTTTTTAGATGTTGTTTATAGTTATATATTTTGGTTATTTATAAAAATTCAATGATAAAAATCTACTGCCAAAAATTCCTCTTTTGAAGCTTTCTGAACTTCTATGCATAAATCCTGACTGGATATACATTACTCAATTCTTTGTTTTTCAGTGAATCTATCTTAAAGCTTCAGTTTTTTCTTATTTGACTCTCCTGACTCTACTAATTATTAATTATGTATTTACATTTAGTCATCTTTGTGGAAGACTAGTAGGCATTTCTTCCGTAATGGTGTCTAAGACAGTCATTATTTTCAATGACTGTTTTTACTATTTACACAAATAAATGTTGGCATATTATATGCAGAAAACAATTTGCCATTTAATTTATGTAGAAGATCATGCCCTGAATTGGGATCTCTGGCTTTCATTTAAAAAAGAAGGGTTTGTGAAATATCATAGTTCACATCAAATAGATATTTTAAAGCTCATTAATTTTGTTTCTTCAACATCGTGGGAAGCCAATGTAACCAATGAGTAGCAGTTTATGCTAGAAAGGAGAAGACCAAGAAACATATTGAACACAGTTAATAATACTGTATTGTATACTCGAAATCTGAGAGTTCATCTTCAGTGTTCTCACCACCCATGCACGCAAACACACACAGACATATTAATTAGGTTAATTGTAATAATCAGTTCACAATGGATACATATATGAAAACTTCACATTGTCCACCTTAAACCTGTACAACTTTATTTATTAAGTATCCCTCAATAAAGCTGGGGAAACCCCCATATTCTATGACAAGCCTCTGCAGGGACTGACTTCCCAGGTTCCTGGGGTCCACTCGGTTATGCAATTCCTTCTCATTGATGGCCTCTAAGTCCGAACCTGAGGATACAGTTTGCTATCTTAGGCGGTATTTTCCCGCCCTAACACGCTGGGGTGTTACTTTGTCTTCAGTGGCCGTTTGCATATATACCTATCCATTATTCATTTTTTTTTACTTTATGTAAAATAAATATTTTTACTTTATGTAAAGTTTTGTATTCAATTCTCCATTCCTTAAGAGATGACAACAGAGGCGCCTGCGTGGCTCAGTGGGTTAAGCCTCTGCCTTCAGCTCAGGTCATGATCTCGGAGTCCTGGGATCGAGCCCCGCATCAGGCTCTCTGCTCAGTGGGGAGTCTGCCCACCCGCAACCCACCCCCCCGCCCGCCTGCCTCTCTGCCTACTGGTGATCCCTCTCTTCTGTAACAAGTAAATAAATAAAATCTTTAGAAAAAGACAGATGACAACAAATTTTGCATGTCTGTGAGAACGCCAGGCCCCAAGACCGGTCACCTGGCCAAGCGGCCCCACCATCCTGGTCTGTAGCAGGGATTCTCCTCAGAGGCGGTGAGGCGGGAAGTCAGGGCGGAAGAGGGGCGGGGTTGGAGCAGCCAGGGCAGCGCCTGGCCGAGCGCGGGAGCTCTGGCGCGGTGTCTGACCAGCTGGCGGAAGTACTGGGCCCCGAGGCCACGTCTCAGTCTCTCAGCTGATGCGTCATGGCCGGCCTCCCAGCTTGCTTGTCGCGGGAGCGTCTCAGTTCCACTTCAGAGCCAAGCTGTGCCCGCCATGGCTGGCGCGGTCTGAGGTGGCAGATGCTCACCGTAGGGTGAGGCCTGAGGTGGCCGCCAGCAGGGCGAGGCCCGGGAAGAGCAGCGCCCCTTGGCCGCACACAGCTGCCGCTCCTCAGGCTTCAGGCCCAGAAAGCTGACCCTGCCGGTGCCCAAGAAGGAGCCTTCCATTCTCGGTGAGGAGCCGGTCCGGCAAGGGCTTGAAGGAGTTCATCGTGGCTGCCTGGCTCTCTTCCGCAAGACGACAGACCAGGGTGACGCACGCCACTCCCACGACGTGTGATATCCTATGAGGCTCCATCTTGCTAGCGGACCGCTTCAGAGAGAGATCTTTGTTGGCTTAGTGAAGCGGGTGACCAGCCTGGGAAAGGGCATGCCCCCAAGGACAGGGGGCAGTCTTGAGGAACTGCAGGAAGCAAGTGGCCTCCAGGAGCTGAGAGTGGCCTCTAGTCACTTGTCAGCAAGAAGCCGGGGCCCTCAGCCCACAGCTGTGAGGAAATAATTCTGCCAGCAGTCTCTGTCCATGAACCTTGGGGTGGACCCTGTCCAGTCAAGCCACAGTCGGGGGACACCTTGATGACAGCTTTGTGAGATCCTAAGCAGAGGGTAACAGGTAAGCCCTGCTCAGACTGCTGGCCCGCAGGAATGGTAAGATCATACATGTCTGCTGTTTGAAGTGGCTAAATTTGGGGGAACTTTTATGCCACAATAGAAAATGAATATATATGACATCAGGCTAGAAACGAAAAGATAACTTTCTAAAATATTTTGTAGTGAACATGCTTAACAACAGGTTTCAGTGAAGGAAACGACGTTTAAAAAAAGTAACCAACTGCTTAGTTTCTATCAGATTAGTCTCAAATAAGAGAATCATGGAGAATAAACCTGGGAGAGAGGACACATCTTCAGCCCCTCAAGGAGAATACAGTGGAAGCAGATTTTAATAGCTAATTGACAAATAATGATTATTTATCCTGGTAAAGAGTTAGTTTTAGAGGCAAGAGAAATTTCTAAATTTCAAGAGGAATTACAAGAGCTATTAGGTAGCCCGTTAGGAATTTTAATGGGGGTTATCAGTTCAAAATGCCCATTATGGTCATGAGGTAATATAAATAAATGAGGTGTGGCCAGAATAAATGCTTATGCATTCATAATGGTGCTGCTAACTAGGGGTGTGTGCCCTGCTGAAAACGGTAGCTTCTGCTCAATCCATGGCTGCAGATGCCATTTGGAATGGAGTCTGCTCTAGACTGCGTTTTTCATCTTTTTAGGAGATTTCAGAGGCTTGTGTTTGTAAATATCAAAGTATATCATGTTAAAACATATTTAAAAATGTATTACCTGGAGGACAGTTGTTTGTGTCTCCTGGTTTACCACAAGGTTGCTTTACAGAATAGTCGATGGAACACCAGGGACCAGTCAAAGGAAAATGAGTCGCAAAGAAAATCTTCAACTAGAAAAGGAGTGGATCATTTTCTTTATGCTGAGAATAGTAGGTCAAAGATACAAGTTTGGGGGGGCACCTGGGTGGCTCAGCGGGTTAAGCCTCTGCCTTCGGCTCAGGTCATGATCTCAGGGTCCTGGGATCGAGCCCCACATCGGGCTCTCTGCTCAGCAGGGAGCCTGCTTCTCCCTCTTTCTCTCTTGGCCTGCCTCTCTGCCTCCTTGTGATCTCTGTCTCTCTGTCAGATAGATAAATAAAATCTTTAAAAAAAAAAAAAAGATACAAGTTTGGAGAAGGTACTACACCAAGATGACATAATCACTAAACATGGGGGGATGATGTTGGATCAATAATTTTGCAGTAAAACTCAGAGAAGTGTAAAATGCCCTTCACCCATTTGGGAAACAGGGACAGTAAAAGCTATAAGAAGGCGTTAGCACTTACATCAACTGTATTTAATTATTTAATCATATATATGTATATATACATATATATGTATGCTCTGTCATGTACACTGTTAAGGATGGAAAATATAAAATTAGCCTATTTACAGTCAACTGTTATTAACTCTGTGGCCTTAGGATTTGTTTACTCTATGCAGACAAAATTGACCCTAGAGATAAAAAAACATCTGCCAACTTGAAACCAGTGAAATAATTGCTTATTAGGGAGGGGGATTTATAAACAGAATCAACAGATATAGGAATACTTGACAAATGTGCGTGGAGGATGGGGTAAGGTGGAATCATCCGTGAATACACTCGCTGGCAGATTGCTTTGAAATTTTGATATCCACATTCTTCCTTCCACAGTATATTGCCAACCATCTCTGTAAACATTTTTGCTGCCCTTAATTTATTACTATGAGAGAGTCACTTTGAATATGTCAAACAGAATGTAATACAGATGTAGGACTTTTGACTTTGATCACAGTGCAGATGTGACTACAAGCTTCTGGGATACAACACTGTAATATCTTGGAAATAATTTGTTGTATATATGACCAGATTATGCACTAATTTAAGGGTGGATGATACGTAAAGTAAGCTTCTATTTATTGGGTCTCATTACTGGCCACTATTTTAAGACTTTAATGTTTGTTTCTAAGCGTCACCTCTGTAAAATGAGATTTGCATTTCAGCCAGCTGGAAGCGATTCAGGACTAGATTTCTGACAGGCAAAGAACAGCTGGAATACTGTTCCTCCTACATGGGGTGCCATGGAAGATGTATGGTTGGGTTTCATACAAGTATAAGAGGTGTTCAATGGCAGATGCCTATTTTTTTTTTAAATAACATGATATAGCAGAATAATGCTAATATGTTAAACCTGAACTTTACTTTCAAACATAGAAAGAGCATTCTGATGACGGCTAGCTAAGGATAGCCTGAATTTTTCAGTTTTTAATTGAAGAACAAAATACATAACAAATTATAAAAATCTTAGGTGCGGAGTTTATTTTGCCCAAGCAAACATGTCCATGCAATCAACACAGTGATCAAGAACCCCAGGACATCAGTGGCAGCCCTCAGGGCCTGCCTCAGTCCTACTCACACTCATCTCCAAAGGTAATCACTATCCTAATTTCTAGCACGTGTGTTAGTTTTTACTGTTTTTGACACATAATTGAAATTTTACAGTATTTACCTTTTTTTTTTTTTTTTTTGGTCTGGCTTCTTTCAGGCAATATTATTTGTGCGTGATTCAACCACATTACTGTGTAGAACATGTTTTGTTTTCTTTTTTTCCTTTATACTAATATGTAATATTGTATTGTATCCTCATACCAAAGGGTATGTGCTCTATTATTGCAGGAGGGTTGCTCATATCCACTTTGGTGCTATAATAAATAATTCTTCTATAAACATACATATATGTCATTTTATCACATTTTTACTCATATGTGATTTATACATGCTGTGGGGGGGTGGTGTATAGAACTGCTGGTTCTAGAAGATACAAATCATCTAATTTAAAGATACTGCTGTGAAAATGAGTGAAAGAGACTTGATTTAAAATGGAGTCAGGAAGCCATGAAGGGAGAGGTCTCATGCAGGTAACATTTGTTACAACTTACGGAACCAGCAAGAAGAAGGAAGGTTTCTGCCTTCCTCAGTAACAGCAAACTGCCCACCGCCTGCAGCCTGTGAGAAACTGCCATAACCTCAGGCTCCTGTTCTCCTCCCTTATGTTCAAAACAACCCTTTAAACTTTCCTCCAAGAACCTAGCCAAATCTAGCCCCCCCTTTGTCTCTTTGGACTTCTATGGTTTGCCATAGTTTGCTTGTCCTAAATTGCAATTTCTCTGCTATTCCTAAATAAAATCACCTTTGTTTAATTAAATTACCATGTTTTACTTAAGTTTGACAATGATAAAATAGTTTTTTATGTTTGTCATAAGTAGTGCTATTATCTCCATAACTTATTATTTGTTAGGGCTCTTAATTTTAGTAATTTCTGTTGGTGTGGTTTATCATTGGGATTTAAATTGAATTTTCCTCATGTCTAATGAGTTTGAGCAACTTTTTCATGTCTCAAAGATTTTTATGTATTCTTTTTTCTCAAATGCCAATTTTACATTGCCTTGTTGCTGATGCTGTTGCTTCTTGGATTTCAAAATGTTTGGATTTCCATATGAACTTTAGAATCTACATGCCAGATTCCAAAACAAAACAAACAAAATTCTGTGACCTTGAGAAGGCCTTAAATCTATAGAGACATTTTTGGAGAATTGACACTTATAAACATTCAATATTCCAATATATGAACATAGATAGTGAAAGCACTTAGGCTTCATTTATTTTCAGGATTTTGTAGTTTTCTGAGTTGAATGTTTGAACAGTGTTCACGAGGTGTATTTCTAGGTATTGTTTTTTTGACGCTATGGTAAATGGTTTCATTTATTTCATTTTTAATTATTTTTAATGATATATTGATTTACATTTGAATTTTGTGTAAGGGCCTGCCCCTCCCATAGGAATTGGCTTGTGGACCCTGGATGTAGGGGCGGGGCAGGCCGGGTGGAGACATCCAATTGGTGGGGCATGCGTATATCCACTGGGGTGAATTGGGATTCAATTGGTCGCCTGTGTAGGGGCGGGGCTCAACCACCCCCATAAAGGTTGGTCTGCGAGGCTGTCAGGGGAGAAGAAGGAGAGCTGTCAGAGGAAGAAGGAAGAAGAAGAAGCAGAAGGAGAAGAAGAAGAAGAAGAGGAGGAGGAGGAGGAGAGGAGGAGGAGGAGGAGGAGGAGTCGTCGTCGTCGTCGTCGTCGTCGTCGTCGTCGTCGTCGTCGGCGGGAGCAGCAGCAGTCGGCGGGAGCAGCAGCAGAGAAGAGTCTGCAGGAGCAACAGCAGAGAATAGTCGGCGGGAGCAGCAGCAGAGAAGAGTCTGCAGGAGCAACAGCAGAGAATAGTCGGCGGGAGCAGCAGCAGAGCTGTAACAGCTCTTCTAAGAGCTATAAGCGCCGCCAGCGGTCCAGACGCCAGCGGTCCCACGACGCCAGCGGTCGCGCCGCCAGTGGCCCCGATGCCTGCGGCCCTGAGACGCCTGCAGCACCGAGACACCAGCGGCCCCGATGACAGTGGCCCCGCCCACATACCGCAACCCTCGCCAGCGGCGCCGCGGGGAACGGCCTAGATGGCAGCAACCTCGCTGCGAACCCTGAGCCGCTGCCTCGCCGGAGCTGTGTCATTCCGGGGAGCGGCTTCGTCTGGGAAGAGACCTCTTCGGTGAGTGGCCCTGCGGGAGCAGCATCATCAAGAAAGAGGCTTCTTCCAGAGCGGCCTTGCTGGAGCAGCCTTGTCTGGGGAGCGGCCTCGCCAGAGCAGCCTTGTTAGAGTCTCATCATGGGGAGCAGAGTCTGTGTCATCGGTGTTGTCCTCCTCGTCATCGTCGCTGTCGTCATCGCCTCTTCGTCATTGGGAGCGGCTTCCTCCAGAGTGGCCCCTTCTTGGGAGCGGCTCCAACCGGGGAGTGGCCTCGTTGGTGAGCGGCCTCGTCCGGAGCGGTGGCCTCCTCTGGGGAGCAGCCTTGTCAGAGTGGCGTCATGGGGAGCAGAGTCGGTGTCATCGGTGTTGTCGTCCTTGTCATCGTCGCTGTCGTCATCGCCTCTTCGTCATTGGGAACGGCCTCGTCCTGGGAGCGGCTTCCTCCAGAGTGGCCTCTTTTTGGGAGCGGCCCTGTCCAGGGAGCGACCTCACCAGCAGCGGCCTTCTTGGGAGTGGCCTCTTCTTGGAAGCAGCTCCAACTGGGGAGTGGCCTCATCTGCAGAGCAGCCTCGTCCGGAGCGGCCTTCTTGGGAGTGACCTTGTCAGAATCATCGTCGTCGTCTTTTTGTAAGAGATAGCCCTGACCGGTCAGTTTGATTTTTGATGCTTGGCGTGCAATAAAACTTTGTTTGATTTTCGCTTTATATCAGTCTCGTTCCTTTGATCACGGACCCTAACATTTGTATATTAATATTTCATTCAGCACTTCAGAAATTCAGTTATTGATACTAATTGTTTTGGGGGAAATTATTTCGAAATCTTTATATATACTATCTTGAGTCTGCAAAAATGTTTTTATTTCTTCCTCTTTAATCTTTGCGTTCTTCATTTCTTAGTCTTTCATTTTATGAGTTAGTTTTGAATAGATGCTGTGAGAATGGACATTTATGCTTCCTTTCCAGTCTTCAGGAAAAAGTACTTTACACTATGAATATTAAATGCTGACAATTTTTGATAGTTTCCTGTGGAAAGCAGAATTTTAAATGGCCCTAGGATTTCTGGCCCCTGATATACATACACCTCCCATTTTTTTTAAAAGAGTCCTAACTTAGTTTTAGTCTAGTTTGCTAACAGATTTTATCACTAATGAGTGTTAAATTTTATCAAATTAATTGTCTTTATCTATTGAGATTTTTTTTTCTGGTTATATGGTAAATTAAATTATTTTGACTTTTGCATTTTCTTGGAATAAACATCACTTGGTCATGTTACTTATATTATTCTTTTCGTATATAGCTTGTTTGAGTTTCCTGATTTATTGGTTAGGATTTTTTATCTGTGATTACCATAGATTCTCTCTGCTGTCACTGTCTTGATATCCTAGTCAGATTTTGGAATCAAGAATTTGCTGACCTCTGGGATACCTGTGTGGCTCAGTGGGTTAAGCCTCTGCCTTTGGTGCAGGTCATGATCTCAGGGTCTTAGGATCTAGACCCTCATCAGGCTCTCTGCTCAGCAGGGAACCTGCTTCCTCCTCTCTGCCTGCCTGTCTGCCTACTTGTGATCTCTCTGTCAAATAAATTAATAAAATCTTTTAAAAAAATTTCTGACCTCATAAAACCAGGTGAGAAAGAAAAATGTGTATGTATATAATTTGGCAGAGGAGACATATGGGATTTGATAATTTAGAAACATTTAGTTAACATATTTATTTTTTAGTAAATATAGGACTATTCAGTTTTTCTGTAACTTAATCTGGTTGGAATGTTCTTTCATTTTTGTCTCCATTGCCCGTATTCTGTGGCAGCCAAAATTTGTGCTCAGCTTCTTAGTCCATTATCAGCTGGATTCTTCTGCTGGATTTTCCAGCTCCCATGTAAATTTGGCAAATGCTTTGCAAGAATTCCTTTCACATTTTCTCTTGAGCTCTAAATGAAAAAAATCTTGCCTTATGTTAACAGGTGTATTCATTATGAAGGGTTTTTCAGTAGCAAATTTAGTTGGAATTGTCTGTATTTTAATCCTGAACCTGTGTTGATTTGAACCAGTTTGGGCTGATGTTAAATTGTAGAGAATAGAGTGATTTTATATTTCATCCCCTACTCTGGTTTTATTCCTTAATCCTGGGAGAAGAGTGACTATCTAGACACATGCTCCACAGTTAACTTTGCTACACAAGCATTTCTAAACTTTCTTACTCAAAAGTTGTTTATTCATAAGAGCATTGCTCTCATTAGTCAAGGGAACCATAAATTCCAGTTGTGTGTAGTGACAACAGAAGATCAAATAATGATGAATAAATCCCAGCAGATGGTAACATGTATATATGCCAAGGAACAAAGGATTAGATGTTCACTCTTCATCAGTACCTTAGCACTATGGAAGATCCTAGGATTAAGTGAAACACTTGTGGAGGGAAAAGTTAGGCTAAACTGATTGATGATCACCTAAATTCATTGAGATTAAATTTCCACCAAGTGACAATTTAAGGATTAAATTAAATTATAGAAAAGTTTTAAATTTATGTTTTTGTATACTTGAGTTTGCAGTAGTTATTTGTATCTACACTATACACATGTGTACACACACACCCTTGTTTTTCTTCTAAATATTGAATATAGTATTTATAGCATTTGTGGTTTTTTCACTTAAATCATCATGTTCCCATTTCCATTTTAGTGCATATAGATCTACATCATTCTTTTGAAATGTTTCTCAGTATTTTATAGCATAGATAGAGTGTATTTTACCTAACAATCTTCCTAGTGATGAGTATTAAGAGCATTTCCTATTTTTATTGTCACAAACAATATCATGAGATGCTTACTAACTGCTCCTTTTATTTCTGTAGGAAAAGTGGGTTACTGTTTTGGTGCAGGTCATGATCTCAGGGTCTTTTCTCAGGGAGTAAAAACTCCCTCCAAAGGGAGTATGTATTCATAACTATTAGATAGTGTACTAGATTCAATAAAAAACTGATGATCGTTTACCAAAATTTATTGAGAATATTCATTTTTACTAATTTTTTAAAAAGATTTTATCTATTTGACAGAGAGACACAGCAAAAGAGGGAGGACAGGCAGGGGGATTGGGAGAGAGAGAAGTGGACTTCCTGTGGGGCTCAATCCCCAGACCCTGAGATCATGACCTGAGACAAAGGCAGATGTTTAATGACTGAGCCACCTGGGTGCCCCTCTTTTTTACTAATTTTTCTGTAGTCAAAAATTACCTATTGAAATCTAAACCAAGTCATATATGGAGAAAATTATTTTTAATTTTCAATTAAATAAGGAGGACTGTTTAGATTTTTACCTATTGTGCTTTTTTTTCATCTTTTAGTTAATTTTGTCTTTTTAAAAAATTTTTGAGTTCTAAAATTAAGTCTACTAATAAGCCCATCATAGAGTTTCCTAATGACAGATTTCTATTCACAATAGTCTTTTTTTCCTACAGAGGCCATTTTACTAATTACATATCTTCTCTTTTTTTTTTTTTAATTATTTCTGTAGCAACCTAATACTTTCTAAGGAGATTAACTATGAACACCTTGAACAATAAGTTCTCAGCACAGTCATCTAACTAGACTTTAGTAGAAATTCACATTTTAAAGGAATACCTATAACGGGCAACTATCTGATGTTTTATTTTATTTTATTTTATTTTTCAATTTCTATCTGATGTTTTAAATGCTTCTTCCTACATCAGTGTGAACATCAAACCTATGATAAACTCAAACTTAACTAAATATTTACAAGCTGATGATATATTTTACCCAAGTGTAATTTCTGCTTGTTACCAACTTGACAAGTAAATATTAGACCTAAAATGAACATCTGTTTATGGTAAAGTGGCTAATAAAAATGCCTGCGGTTAGAATGGAGGAAATATTTTCACATCTCTTCCAGCATTTTAATGAAAATTTTATAGAAAATATAGCAATTTTCATGAGGACATTAACATGCAGTATTATAAATGCTTGATTTGAAATATTTTACAAAAATTTTTATCTTTTTTTGCATTATCATTTATAACGTAGTTAAGCAATATGAAAATGATGTTTTTGAGATCTAGTTGTGCTATGAATGGAAACAATATTTCAAAAGATAATATATTTTTTGTTTGTTTCAAAGCTGTTGAAGGATCACTTAAAATAATTATAGTCACTATGGCAGATAAAGAATGTGTTAGGATGAAACAGAGGCCAGGTGTCCTTTGAGCTTAGCAAATGCAATTCACCAAATATTTTAAGAAATAAACTTGCCGTCATGCAACAAGTTTTGAGAATAAGAGTGCATAATAATGACTAACAGTAAAAATAGGAAGTAAAAACAAAAGTTCTGACTGTTATACCAAAGAGTTTTATGACAAATCAATTTCTATATCAGTAAACAAGTGTATTAGGTCATATTTTTTTTTTGAAGATTTTATTTATTTATTTGAGAAAGAGAGTGAGTGGGGGTAGGGGCTGAGGGAGAGGGAGAAGCAGATTCCCCACTGAGCGGGGATCCCAGGACTCTGAGATCTCGACCTGAGCCAAAGGCAGACATTTGACTGACAGCCACACAGGTGCTCTGGAATAGTTCATATTGTATGGGTGTCACATACTCTTAGCTTACATGGTTGTTATATAAAATTTTACGTATGATTAATCAAATATTTAGTACTTGGATTGGAGGCTGAATTCAGAGAAAACATGGGACTGTTTAGGACTGAGTCTGCAGAGGTCCTGATTAAGGCACCAGAGTAGAATTCCAACTAACATTATAGGCGAAAGTGTTTTTCATATTAGGAGACTACTGCCTCTGTTTTCTAGAATACCCCAGTTTCAGATTGAAAGGAAAATAGAGTGAAGGAAATCTTTATTTCCTGAAGGGAAAGAAAGTGTTTAAAATAAGTTGGACAATGAAGTAAATAGGGGACTTGAAAATTAAACCTAAGGACAGAAAGTGCCAACTCTCAAATTCATAAATGCTAAAAAGCAGAACTTCTTAGTTCATTATCACCAGAAAAGGACAGACAGGACAGGCAGTAAGCCAGAATATGCAAATAGGAGTGTCACAATGAACTCTTTTCTGTGGAAATGGCCACCACAAAATGTTTAGCTCATAGATGGAAGATTCTGAAAAAAATTAGCAAGTCAAGACTAAAGACTTGAAGAGAACAAAAACCTGAAGCTATTCTTTATCCTTTTACTCTTTTTCTCCTTATTCTTTCTTCAGTTTTACCTCATTATCCCTTCACCTTTACAAAAATTACTTTGCTCTTCTCTCTGATTTAGAACACTAAGTATGTACGGATAGAATCATCAGGACTTGGGAATGCTTAAAACTTCAAGACTCACAAAATAAATGTATAAAAATTAAACTTTTAAAAAGGTAACAGGAATGAGGTTTCTGATGTATTTTCTAAACTTTCTTTAATAGGGAAAAAGTTAGCTAAGTGAACAAGGTTGAGACCTTGAAAAGAAAAATACCTTAATGTTGTCCTGCTCAATTTCTATATAGCATCAAGATAATGTGAAAGACAAAATGCCCTGCATGATTAAGATGATGATTTTATTCAGCCTTACTGCATGGAACAATGCTCTTTAATGAGGAAGGCCTTAAAGAAAAGAAAGGGGCTGGGGTTTTATAGAGGTAGATAAACAAGGGAGTTATCTTTAAATCTTATGGAGTCCATGGACAGTAAGTTTTCTAGAGAAGGGTGGTTTTTTTGAGGTTAGCTCTTTCTGGAACACAAGTGTGGGAGGGATGTTCTTAACCATCACTAATCTCTGAGAGTATAGAGCCCAAGTTAAATTCAATATTCACCACTTTATGTGACCACTAAATCTCTATTTAACTGCAAAAGTAACTTTAACTCCACTATCTATTGTTTTGTTCAATATCTATTGAATAAGGTCCCAAGTGATAAATTCCTTTTAAAAGTCATTTCTAAGAAATAATATTAATTATCCTGAGAAATTGATTTTTGTCTTTTATTACACACTAAAAATTATATAAAATCATTATCATTTTATCTGTACCTAAATTGAGAGCTAACTGCTCAATTACAGTGGCTATATATATATAGTATCATATATATATATATATATGTATATATATACATATATATATATATATATATGACTCATATATATGATGTTATCTGTGGGTCCCCATTATTTACGCAGTGGTATTTATAAACATTCTATATTAGCAGTTTTATTGTTTGAATACATTTTTAAATATCACTTAAGATCTTTTTGGAAGAAAGTAACCTAGAAGCAATACACGTAGCTCAAGGAAAACAAGGACTAGTCAACTTCTTCTGTTGTTTCTTTAAAGCCTAGCTCATATTTGTTGAAATAATTTATGAATTCTAAAGAATTTTGAATTGAGTCTGTGGGATCATGGTAGCAGAACAAGGATTCTTTAACTATTGGTAAAAATGGTTATATAGGAATTATCAGACTGAATAGGTGTTTGGTAAAGGAATCACAAGATGAATTGTTAGAAGATATTAACAGAATAATTACAAAAGCCATCTCATTTTAATGATATGCAAAACCAGTACTTATATCAAAATTCCTCAGAAATGTTTGTGAAGTCTCCTTTTGCATTATTGTTTTTTAGTCTAGGTTCTCATTACTTGATTAAGGGAGAGGGAATATTAAATGTTAGAACTTGAAAATGACTCAAAGGCAACTTACTCAGGTAATTGGAATTCCTTCTAAAATTCTAGGACAGTGCCTCACACTTTTATGTTTGTTCAGATGACAGCAACAAGCAAGTATTCATTGATGAGAAATGTAACTGATACTTAAAGGTCAGAAATACTAAGCAACTGGCCCAATTCCTTGTAGCTGGTGAGTTGCAGAATGGTAGTGGTTACTGAAATCATCACACTTCCTCTTTTCATCAGAAACTCCTGTATCTTTAATTCACTAATTTATAGGTCATTCTTTGGTCAGCCTGTCTGCTGAGTCCCTTTTCACCTGTCCTTTGATCTTATGAGCCCCATTAATATATATTGACCTCTACTTTCTGATTATTGAACAATACTTCTAATGTCATTTTATTCTCTAAAATGTTGAGACCCGTGGTGAATCATTTCAGTTGTTTTCTTTCTAATATCCTAAACTCACTTACATGATTTCCTTGTGTTATATCTCATTGGCGAAATTCCCAAAGTATATTTACCTGGATATTAGTTACTATTATGATAGCACCCAGGCAACTTCACTGTGGTGGGAGTAATTAATATAACTTGCAACATCGGGTCCATAATCATCACCAACCTCAACTGGATCTCAGCAATGTCACATATTACTCATATTTTTCCTTGTTGAGTCACTATCATAGTTTTACAGTATCTGTTTTAAAATTTTTCTATTCTTGTCTCAAGCTGTGCTGACTCTACCTCCTTACTCTCAAAACATGACTTTGCCTTTTGTTTCTCAGATTAAATAGAAGCAATTATGTAACAATTCCTCTAAATCGCCACATCTAAATGTAACAACCTAAGTTAATAAATAAAGCCTTATCCCTGTAATCTCCTTTGTGAAGGTTGTCTTAGGTCAACTCTGGTCTATTTCACGCTTTACCCCTTCCATGCTAAAGGGAATGGCTTATTTCAACTTTTGTGCCACTTCAGTGGCACAAAATGCCATTTGTACCACTTCAATGGCACAGTGGTACTTGGCACGTTTTGATACTATATACTTAACTGGAATTATTTTGATTAAAAGTCTGTTTCTTTTAGTAATCTGTAAGATTTCAGAAGATAAGAAACATACCTTTTGTCTTTGAAGCTTGGTTTGCTAATACTACAGCAGAGCAATAAATATATTTGCCATATATGCCATATGCCATATGCCATATGCCATATGCCATATAATGGTGCAAATAAACCAGTTTCTCTTTTTAAAAAGAGGACAATCTAGATCTACCTTTTGTTGGAGAATAAAAGGCTTCTTTATAAGATGACATACTAGTAGAAAAATAAAAGTTAATCTAAATTTTTTGAGGTCTTAAAAGCACTTTCAATCTGAAACCATGACCAACAGCTTTTGGCTTAAAATGGATATAGTAAATGTTTCAATTACTATGGAAGAGAAGACATCAAAGGAGACTTTATCTGGAAAATACTAATTTCTAAACAGTACAATCAAATGATTTGTTTTTCTTTTCCAACAAGGTAGTATCAGATTGCAGTGTAATAACACCACATAGAAGACATCTCTGATGGTCAGTTTCACCAAGGTTGTGGAGTCAGAGGACTAAGAGCTAGTTGATGGGTTTGGTTCCCCCTAACCCACTTCTCTTAAAGATTGCTGAAAGAGTGGAAAAGTATAAATGGATTTTACAGAAAGTGAAATGTTTTCTGAGGCAGAATGGCAGAGCATATTTGTGTTTTATAGAGAGAAAGAAGAAAAGAGAAAAGAAAAGAAAGGAAAGAAGAGAAAGAAAAATAAAAGAAAGAAACTAGACTTTCTAACAAGTTGGCTTTTCACCATAGGTCTGACCACTGTCTGCACAACGCACAGTTTGACTGGTTTTGTTCTCTTTGTCCTTTTCTTTGTTATCTTCGCTATATTTTCATCCTTGCTAGCTTTCAGCAGGAGAATAGGTTTTGCACACTTAGAAATTTATCAGACTGGTCAAAGATGAAATAAATATTATTTCAAATTACATTAGCATTTTATGGGTTACATTGCCTAAAACATTAGTATTGTAAGATTTCGGTATTTTGGAGGAAATTTTAAATAAAATTAAGCAGATTCCTTAATTTTTTTTTTTTTTTTTTTTTTAGATAACATGATGTGCTTCCCATAGGAGGAAAGAGTGCAACTCCATTTTTCAGTCATATTTGATTATGTGATTTTCTTAAACAATTCCAGTCAAACATTTTATAGAATGCAATAAATAATCTTGTTTTGAAACAAACAAAAGGATCTCATTTTTTTAGTGTATAATACTGCTGATTTTCTCATTGTTTGATCTTGTATAATTTTTGTTTTGAGAAATACAACTAGAAGAATAGACGTACAGCACTTTACATGCATGTATATGTTTTTCCATTGTTCACTTGGTTTTTACTAATTGTAGCGAGGATAATTTTTCTGTAGATTTGCCCAAAGAATTTTGGAGTTGCTTTTCATGTGATCTGAGTAATGAACTCACAATTGTTTAGTGATCAAATATAAAATTCATTTTGCTGAACATAAGGAAAATGTATATGAATTTCTTTTTAATGTAGATAGAAGATAGAAAAAAATGAAGAGGACAGATAATATCAATAGCTTTTAATTTGTTGAGTGTTTATTCTGTTTTATTGACCTTGCCAAGTGAATCACTTATATGATCTTACTTATTATTGATTAGAACCCTGGGCTAAGATGCCACCATTACCTCCATGTCATAGATGAGGAGACTTAAAATTCTTTTTTTTAAAGTTAAATTAAATTAAATTTGTGTGTGTGTGTGTTCCAAAGTTCATTGTTTATGCACTACACCCAGTGCACCATACAGTATGTGCCCTCCTTAATACTCACCACCAGGCTCATCCAAGTTCTCATCCCCCACCCCTCCAAAACCCTCAGTTTGTTTCTCAGAGTCCACAGTCTCTCATGGTTTGTCTCCCCCTCTGATTTCCCCCAACTCACTTCTCCTCTCCATCTCCCAATGTCCTCCGTGTTATTCCTTATGTTCCACAAGTAAATGACTCTTTCTGCTTGACTTACTTGAGGAGAATTAAAATGCTATAGATTAGGTGATTTGACTGTGGCTTCTTAGTAAGCAATAGAGCAGAACTGAGACTGATGTGAATTGACCCTGGAGCTCACACTCCCTAGTGAACAGTGGCAGGGTTGCCTCACACCAGCCCTGCTTAGAGTCAGATTGATTTAGGACCTCAGTAGTGAGTTAGGTTTTAGAGAGTTTCCAGTCTAGAGTAAAACCACTGAAGAGAAGAGAGAGGATGCCTATTGCCCAATTCACTGTCACCATCCTTGATATAAGCTCTCCTGAGTTTCCAGTTTGCTTCCATATCTTGTCCATGAGGAAATCTTGTTATGTGGAGTGGAACTAGGATAAAGATAGGATGAACATAGAGTCCCCATTCTATGAGATTTGGGGTGGCCTTTTAATAGCCTCACTCTCAGGCTATTGCCAGAACTATGAACATGCTAATTTTTCCATCTCCTCTACAGGGAATACTTTCAATCCTAAGAGTGAAGGGGTAATGGTATGGCAGTTATCCCAAGCAGTTCCAGGAGTTGGATTTGTTTTAACATGTGAAGAGATCCTAAGAAGAAATGAGGCCAACATTCAGAATACTTTGTACTTACTCCCTGACAAAAATATGCTAATTATCTTACCATTCCAGAAGAGAAGTTGGTTTCTGCACAAATTGCTTCTGTTTATAAATTTTTTCTGAACTTCAGCTTTAAAAAACTATGTCTCATTAGTTACAAATAGTAAACATTCTCAAATTTGAAACTTAAAATTTTATCTTTTGAAAACAGTATTTCTCCACTCTCCATTCTCTCTCTTTTAATTTGTTCACTGTCAAAATTCTTAAAATAGTACTGTTGCCTCCACTACCTTTTCTTCCAGTCTCAACTTACTCTGTGTTATTCTTCCTCCCACCAATTTGCTGAAACTACTGTCTTTGAGAGCTCAATTCACCAACGACCTACTAATTAACAAATTCAGTGGTCTCTTCTAAGCCCTTACTTGACTAGACCTCTCCACGGCAATCAAAACCACAGACCACTTGTTCCTTCTTGAAAAGCTCTTATAACTGGAGGAAGAAAATGACTATTTCTTCCCCATAGAGAGATTTGGGAGAAAAATGGCCCTTGGCTAAGAATTTAATCAAGTACTTATAAGAAGTAATTTCAAAGGCTCCACCTGGTCTTAGTGTAGCAAAGGTAGCAGGCCATAACAGGTATATGGGTCAGCATTAGCTCATTTATTATTCCACATAGACCTGAGATAGCACATTTAAAAAGGGGGGGTGGGAAGATAAAGGAAAGGGAGCATCATGGCACTGCATAATTATGAGACCATGCTAACTCCATTTCAGGTATGTGAACTTGTGAGTTATGAGGCAAGTGGAAAATTATTTTTCTCTGTTCAGATTTGACACTGTTGTAGAAGACAATGCATGCATATGAGTGCATATGAGAGATATACACAGAGATTTTCAATATATTACAATTGGAAATTGGAAGAACAGAATGTGATGCCTTCTCACCTTTGGGAAACAACTGAAGGGTACAGTAAAGTGCTCGGGGCGCTCCTGGGTTGCATGAAGGAGTTCTGATAAATAGGCAATTCTTGAGTATTCCATTAAGACACATGTTATTCTAGCCCAAATATGACTAGGGTCGTGACATTTAATCTGAGATGAGATTGATCTCTATAGATTGACTGTAGAAGGAGAAAATTTTGCTAAAACCAGTGCAAAAGACAATGCAGACATCAATAAAGCTAGTAAGTATATTTAATTTAGGTGTTGTCTCTTTTCTCTTTCAAATTTTTGAACTCTTAGAATGCAAACATTTTGCCTTAGTCCTTTTTTAACATCATTGTCTCTTCCAGGGAGGTCTGATATTGTTTATATGGTTAGTAATTGTTGAATTAAACATACATATATATGCAATGAATTAGTCATTCACTAAATTTTATATTAACTTAGATAAATTTAATTATATAAAATGAAATGTGAAAAGTAGGTAGTGTGAAATTCATTAATAATAAACACAAAAATTATATAGTAACCTGGTAAGGCGATAATGAAATAGTATAGCTATCTTTTTTTAGTAGCTATTTTTTATTCAATTTATTTAACCAGAACAAAAACAGGAACAGGTCACTCATTTCTCCAACCCCTCACCCTCCACCTCTGTCAACCACTACTTTTTTCTATGTATCTATGGCCATGGCTATTTATTTACTTATTTACAGACTGCACTTATGAGAGAGATTATTAGATTGTATCTATCTCTCTGATTTATTTCACTAAGCATAATGCCCTCAGATACATCCATATTGTCACAAATGATACAATTTTATTCTGTTTTTATAGCCAAATAATATTCCACTCTGTGTGTGTGTGTGTGTCACATCTTCTTTATCTCTTCATCCATCAATGAACACTTACATTATTTCCATATCTTGACTATTGTAAATAATGCTACAGTGAACGTGGGGGTGCATATGTCTTTTTGAGTTAGTGTTTTCATTTTCTTTAGATAAATACCCAGAAGTAGATTTGCAGGATCATATGATAGGTTTTTTTTTTTTTTTAAATTATTTTTTGAGAAATGTCCATACTGTTTTTCATAGTGGCTACACCAACTTATATTTCCATCAACAGTGCACGAGTTTTCTTTTTTCTCCACATCTCACCAACACTTATTTCTAGTTTTTTTTGAAAATAGTCATTCTAACAGGAGTGGGGTGATAGCTCATTGTGGCTGTTACTTTCATTTTCCTGGTATTAGTGATACCAGGAAAGTGTCTTTTCATGTACTTATTGAGCATCTGTAGTTCTTCTTTGGAAAAATGGCTATTCGGATCTTTTGTGCATTTTTTAATTAGACAGTTTTGGAGTTTTTTGAGTTGTAATAAGTAACTATTTTTGATGGTGTTAATGATGGTAGACAGAAAAAGTGGGACCTAAGCTAATATTTATAAAGTACCTGTAAAATGTCAGATACTTTGTATATACCATCATATGAAATATAAATAAATGATCTGAGATATAGGTATGTTAATTTCAGCATACTACTGAAGAATCCAGAATTTGAAAATGTTGAATAAGCAGCTCAGGAAAGACAAGTAAGTTTCAACTTTTTTGTAACTACTATCAATTTATTCTGGCTGCAGAGAAATGATGAAAAGAAACCTTTGGCTATATCTCTATTCAATAAAAGGGAATCCTCATGGATTAACAACGTTTGCTTTAATCTCAGAAGGGAGATGAAGCTGTTCACTGCCAAGTATTGTTATCATTGCACTAATCCAAAGTTGGAACGGAGAAATGAAAGTATGTGGTAGTGTTTCTTCATGAATGTGGGAGAGAGTTAAAAGAGAGGGATATTGGGATTTGCATTCAGATACAATGCTATTTACATGACATCATTAATTTAACTTTAAAATCTGAAAAAAAATTAATGTATGTTCCTGATGCTGTATTAATGCCAGCTGCCACTGAAAGAGACTTAATCAGTTTAAATTAAGTCCTTATATAAATAATACCAATTAAAATGTATTAACAGCAGGGCAGAAGTTGGAAAGGAGTCACTCCACAGCTCTCTTCATTCTCAAGACATAGTTTGCCATTTTCATATTTAAAGGTCTTTGTGAGCTTGAGTAACATATATACATATTCCTGAGTTCAGATAGTCTTTCCCTTTCATGTAACAGTCATACTTTTAAAAATTCAAGTTATGGGGTGCCTGGGTGGCTTGGTGGGTTAAGCCTCTGCCTTCAGCTTGGGTCAGGATCTCAGGATCCTGGGATCAAGCCCCACATTGGGCTCTCTGCTCAGTGGGGAGCCTGCTTCTCCCTCTCTCTCTGCCTGCCTCTCTGTGTACTTGTGATCTCTCTCTCTGTCAAATAAATAAATAAAATCTTTAAAAAAAAATTCAAGTTATATGTGAATGTCTCCAAAAGGTTAAAAAAAAAAGAGTATTTGGTTCCCTTAAAATTTCTGTCTATAAGCAAAGGTTTTACAAAATAAAATGTATTTACCACTAAGTTATTAAGTTAAGTAGGGCCTAAAAATTACCATATTAAATGAAATAAGAACTAAAAGATGAAATTAAATATGAATGAATTGAGGAAAGTGGGGAAGCAGGGCAATCTATATTACCCAAATTACAGTATCTTGATTTTAAACCAACAATGCTGTTGATGCTGTGATTCTGTCTTCCAAAGACTAGACATCTGGCATGGAGTACTAGTGATTTTCCAAACTGGAAATGAGCATTTTAGATCATTTATAATTACTTAAGTGAATTCATAAAAATATAAAAGGCCAACTAGTCTTTTTCTTCAGGGTGAAACTTCAGAATATGAGTATTAGATGGATTATGTGGTTGTTATTTTTTACTTGCCTACCCCATCCACTTTTGGTTTCCTCCCCAACTTGAGAATCAGGGGTCAACGCCTATGGAAAGTATTAACAGAAACCCTGTGCTGGCTGGATTCTGATCAGGTTTATGAACCTGGTCTCGGGGGGTGCCTGCATGGCTCAGTTGGTTAAGTGGTTGCCTTCAGCTCACGTCACAATCCTGGGTCCTGGGATTGAGCCCTGCATCAGGCTCCCTGCTCAGCAGAGAGCCTGCTTCTCCCTCTCCCTCTACCTGCTTCTCTGCCTACTTGTGCTCTCTCTCTTTCTGTCAAATAAATAAATAAATAAAATCTTAAGAAGAAGAAGAAGAAGCAGCAGCAGCTAATCTCAAGAGGAGTAGAGGGACCCTATTTCAACCAGTCCCCTGAATTGAGCTGGATATCTACCAAACCACTCTGAACACCCACAAAATCAGCCTGAGATGTAAGAGGATATATCTGGATCTATACCAAACAGAATGTCTCCTGCAGTTAGTTTCAGGGTTTGAAGTGGGGAGCTGTGACTCTGTGGGCAGATATTGGAAGATAAATGGAAGGGAGAGGGAGCCTCTGGGACCCTGTGCACCACCAGAGCTCAAAAGCCTCCCGTGCTGGGAACCAGGCACAGACTTGCAGACTCATAGCAGTGGAGAAAGGACTTTAGGGCAGCCCCCCAGATTGAAACCTGGAGCTGTGGGGGTGCATATGTGAACTGGGGGCAGGTGGTGGTGTTAAAAGCACAAAGGGCAGAGACATGCCTGGACCTGGAAGTGAGGCCTAGGAGTGCTGCTGTGGGGCGTCCAACCCTGGATACTGCGGTTTTTAGTATTACAAACAAAAATGGAGTTAGTGCGACCTGGAGGGCTTTCTGGAGAACAGACTGTGATCTCTCTGTTCTGAAACAGAGATTTGGATACGGTCAATTCTGCTCTGACTCTCAGAAGAGAAGCAGAAAGCTGCCAGGGAAAGCCACCAGAGAACAAAAGCTTCCCCAAACCTGTTTCCACTGAGCCCATGCCCCCACAACAGTAGGGCAGGGAGACTTGCCCAAACAGGGTTGCCTGAGTAACAGCATGGCTGACCACTCCCCCAGAAGACAGGCTGAAAGAATAAGAGGCCAACAACCTTAAAATCCCTATAAAACAGATGCATCTTTCTTGGGTTGTGGTCAATAGTTTGGACTCTGTACCTTCCCTCAGCCACCCCTCAACAGAATGACTAAAAGGAGGAATCCCCAACATAAGAAATATTCAGAGACTGTAACCTCTGCCACAGAACTAATGGTTATGGATATAAGCAAGACATTGGAAATAGACTTTGGGGTAACAGTTATGCAGACAATAGCTAGGTTAGAGAAAACCATTAATGGCAACATATATTCTCTAAGGGCAGAAGTGAGAGCTGATCTGGCAGAACTTAAAAATGCTATCAATGAGAGCCAATCTAATCTAGGTACTCTAACAGCTAGGCTAAGTGAGGCAGAAGAACAAATTAGTGATCTAGAAGACAAATTGATAGTAAAGAAGGATCAGGAGGAGACCTGGAACAAACAGCTTAGAATCCATGAAAACAGAATTAGAGAAATAAATGATGCCATGAAATGTTCCAATGTCAGGATTATTGGGATCTCTGAGGGGGTGGAAAGAGAGAGAGAGGATTAGAAGATATATTTGAGCAAATCCTAGCTAAGAACTTCCCTAATCTGGGGAATGAAACAAGCATTCCTGTGCTAGAGGCAGAGAGAACACCTCCCAAGATCAAGGAGAATAAACTAACGCCCCGGCATGTGATAGTAAAACTTGCGATTCTTAAAACCAGGGAAACCATCTTAAGAGCAGTTAGCGAGAAGAGATTCCTTACCTACAGAGGGAGGAACATCAAAATAATGTCAGACATATCCACAGAGACATATTCAGGCAAGACATAATCAAGGTACTATATGAGAAGAATATGCAGCCAAGGATACTTCATTCAGCAAGGATGTCATTTGGAATAGATGGAGAGATAAAGAGCTTCCAAGACCAGCAAAACCTGGAAGAATATGTGACCACTAAGCCAGCCCTGCAAGAAATATTAAGGGGGGTTCTAATAAAGAAGAAGGAACCCAAGAGTGATATGGAACAGAAATTTATAGAGATAATCTATATAAATAAGAACCTCACAGGCAAAAGGGTGACAATAAAATCATACCTTTGAATAATCAATCTCAATGTGAATGGCCTATTCACATGAATTGGTTCAGGGTTGCCGATTGGATAAAAAGAAAGACAGGACCCATCTATATGCTGTCAACAAAAGACTCATTTTGAACTCATTTTAAGATACATCCAGACTGAAAGTGAAGGGATAGAGAACCATCTTTGGTTCTTTGGTTCACCAGCAGACTCAATGATAAACTGGGGTAGCAATTCTCATATTAGACAAACTAGATTTTAAGCTAAAGACTGTAGTCAGGAATACAGGACACTATATCATTCTTAAAGGATCTAGCCAACAAGAAGATCTAACAATTGTAAATATCTATACCCCCAACATGGGAGCAGCCAACTACAGAAGCCAATTGTTAATGAAAATAAACATATTGATAATAATACATTAATTGTAGGAGACATTAACACTCCACTCTCAGCAATAGACAAATCATCTAAGCAGAAAATCAACGAAGGAGTAAGAGCTTTGAATGACATTGGACCAGAGGGACCTCACAGATGTATACAGAACATTTGCACCCTAAAACAACAGAATATTCAGTCTTCTCAAGGGTACATGGAATTTTCTTCAGAATAGACCATATACTTGGTCACAACTCAGGTCTCAACCAATACCAAAAGATTGAGATTACTCCCTGCATATTCTCAGACCACAGTACTTTGAAATTGGAACTCTGTCACATAAAAAGTTTGGAAGAAATTAAAACACTGGCTAAAGATCATCCTATTCAAGAATGTTTGGGTCAACCAGGAAATCAAAGAACTTAAACAATTCATAGAAGCCAATGAGAATGAAAACACACTGGTCCAAAACCAATGGGCTACAGCAAAGGTGGTCCTAAGGGGGAAATACATGGCCAATCAAGCCTCACTTAAAAAAAAAAAAAAAAAAGGAAAAAAGAAAAGTCCTGAACACAAAAACTATCTTTACACCTTAAAGAATTGGAGAATCAACAACAAATTAAGCCTAACCCATGCATAGGAAGGGAAATAATTAAGATTAGAGCAGAGATCAATGAATTAGAAACCAAAAATATAGTAGAACACTCAGTGCAACTAGAAGCTGTTTTTTTCTTTTGTTTTGTTTTTGTTTTTTAAGAATTAATAAGATCAATAAATCACTGGACATGCTTATCCAAAAGAAAAGAGAAGGGACTCAAATTAATAAAATTATGAATGAAAGCAGAGATACCACGACTAACACCGAAGAAATAGAAACAATAGTCAGAAATTATTATCAACAGCTATATGCCAATAAGTTAAGCAATCTAGAAGAAATATATGCATTCCTGGTAACCTATAAACTTCCAAGACTGAAGCAGGAAGAAATTGACAACCTGAATAGGCCAATAGCCAGTAATGAGATTGAACTGGTGATCAAACACCTCCTAAGTTTCAGGACCTGATGGATTCCCTGGGGAATTCTACTAAACATTCAAAAAAGAAATAATACCCATTCTCATGAAGCTGTTTCAAAAAATAGAAGGGGAAGGAAAACTTCCAGACTCTTTCTGTGAGGTCAGCATTACCCTGATCCCAAAACCAGACAAAGACCCCATCAAAAAGGAAAATTTCAGACCAATATCCCTGATGAATATGGATGCCAAGATTCTCAACAAGATCCTAGCTAATAAGATCCAACAGTACATTAAAAGAATTATCCATCACAACCAGGTGGGATTTATCCCTGGGATGCAAGGGTGGTTCAGCATTCGCACATCAGTCAATATGATAGAACAAATTAATAACAGAAGAGAGAAGAACCACTTGGTCCTTTCAATTGATGCAGAGAAAGCACTTGATCAAATATAGCATCCTTTCCTGATTAAAATTCTTCAGAGTATAGGAGTATAGGGAACATTCCTCAATTTCATAAAATCCATCTATGAAAAACCCACAGTGAATATCATTCTCAATGGGGAAAAGCTGAAAGCATTTCCCTTACTATCAGAAACAGGGCAAGGATACCCACTCTTGTCACTATAGTTCAACATAGTACTAGAAGTCCTAGCAACAACAATAAGACAACAAAAAGAAAGAAAATGTATTCAGATTGGCAAAGAAGAAGTCAGACTCTCTCTCTCTTCACAGGTGACATGATACTTTATGTGGAAAACCCAAAAGACACCACCCCCAAGTTACTAGAACTCATACAACAATTCAGTAATGTGGCAGGATACAAAATCAATGTACAGAAATCAGTTGCTTTCTTATACACTAATAGTGAAACTGTAGAAACAAAAATGAGAGAATTGATTCCATTTACAGTGCCAATTCCATTTACAGTAGCACTAAAAACTGTAAGATACCTTGGAATAAACCTAATCAAAGAGGTAAAGGATCTATACTCAAGGAAGTACAGAACACGCATGAAAGAAATTGAAGACATGGAAAGATGGGAAAACATTCCATGCTCATGGATTGGAAGAATAAACATTGTTAAAATGTTGATGCTGCCCAGAGCAATCTATACCTTAAACACCATCCCGAGGAGAATACTATTGGCATTTTTCAAAGTGCTGGAACAAACAGTCCTAAAATTTATATGGAACCAAAAAGACCCCAAATCACCAAGGAAATGTTGAAAAACAAAATAACAAAACAAAACAAAGCTGGGGCATCATGTTGCCTGATTTGAGGTATATTACAAAGCTGTGGTCACCAAGACATCATGGTATTGGCACAAAAACAGACACATAGACCAGTGGAACAGAATAGAGAGCCCAGATATGGACCCTCAGCTCTATGGTCAAGTAATCTTTGCCAAAGCAGGAAAAAATATCCAATGGAAAAAGGACAGTCTCTTAATAAAGGGTGCTGGGAAAATTGGATAGCTATATACAGAAGAATGAAACTGCACCATTCGCTTACACTGTACACAAAGATAAATTAGAAATAGATGAAAGACCTCAGTGTGAGACAGGAATCCATCAAATTCCTAGAGGAGAAGATAGGCAGTAATAACTTTGATATGGACCACAGCAACTTCTTTCTAGTTTTGGAGCCATCTCCAAAGGCAAGGGTAACAAAAGCGAAAATGAACTTTGGGACTGCATCAAGATAAAAAGCTTCTGCACAGCAAAGGAAACAGTCAACAAAACAAAGAGGCAACCCATGGAATGGGAGAAGGTATTTGCAAATGACATTACAGATAAAGGGCTGATATCCCAAGATCTGTAAAGAACTCCTCAAACTCAACACTCAAGAAACAGATAATCGTGTCAAAAAATGTACAGAAGATATGAATAGACACTTCTCCAATGAAGACATACAAATGGCTAACAGACACATGAAAAAACGTTCATCATCGGGGCGCCTGGGTGGCTCAGTAGGTTAAGCCACTGCCTTCGGCTCAGGTCGTGGTCTCAGGGTCCTGGGATCGAGCCCCGCATTGGGCTCTCTGCTCAGCAGGGAGCCTGCTTCCTCCTCTCTCTCTGCCTACATCTCTGCCTGCTTGTGATCTCTCTGTGTCAAATAAATAAATAAAAATCTTAAAAAAAAAAAAAAGTTCATCATCATTAGCCATCGGGGAAATTCAAATCAAAACCAATTTGAGGTACCACCTTACACCAGTTAGAATGGCAAAAATTGACAAGGCAAGAAACAACAAATGTTGGAGAGGTTGTGGAGAAAGGGGAAATCTCTTATACTATTGGTGGGAATGCAAGTTGGTACAGCTATTTTGGAAAACAGTGTGGAGGTTCCTCAAAAAATTAAAAATAGAGCTACCCTATAACCTAGCAATGCTATATAACCAATAATGGTTATTTATGCCAAAGATACAGATGTAGTGAAAAGAAGAGCCATATATTCCCCAATGTTCATAACAGCAATGTTCACAATAGCCAAACAGTGGAAGGAGCTGAGATGCCATTCAATAGACGAATAGATAAAGAAGATTTAGTTCATATACACAGTGGAATATTACTGAGACTTCAGAAAGGATGAATACCCAGCTTTTGAATCAACATGGATGGGACTGGAAGAGATTATGCTGAGTGAAATAAGTCAATCAGAGAAAGTAAGTTATATGGTGTCACTTATTTGTGGAACATAAGGAATAGCATGGAGGACATTAGGAGAAGGAAGGGAAAAATGAAGGGAGGAAAATTAGAGGGGGAGTTGAACCATGAGAGCAAGAAACAAACTGAGGGTTTTAGAGGGAATGGCAGTGGGGGGATGGGTTAGCCTGGTGATGGATATTAAGGAGAGCATGTATTGCATTGAGCACTGGGTATTATATGCAAACAGTGTATCTTGGAACCCTCATCAAAAACTGATGATGTACGGTGACTATCATAACATTAAAAAAAAAAGAATCTAATCTCAAAAACATGAGAGGACAGGAGTAAAGAGAAATTCTCTATTCTCCTTCACTTTGGAGATTAATTTTTTTCCATAGCTGCTTCTCTTTACAGTTAGGAGCTGGGTAGTCCTTACTAATTCAAGCAAGTATCACTGAGGAATTTAAAAATATTTCTTTCTTTTTTTTTTTTTTCTCTTCAAGTACAGATAGTAATGGCTCCCTAACATTACTTAAGTCTCTGGATGTCTCACTAAACCTTATTTGCTCCATTAGTCCTGATTATAAGTCCTCAGCAATCTCTTCATGTTAGTCATATGGAACAAATTTTATTTCCTTCTGGGAATGTCTCCAGTCCAAACTGTATGCTTGTTTTGGTTGCACTTTTCTTCTTGTGTGCTTATAAATGTGTGTCTCTTAATGCCCTGGTTTTGTATCTCTAGTCCATGTCTAGTTTGTCCTTCTTTATCTTTCCTTCTTCCTTCTTCCACTTTAAAAGTGGCTTTCAATAGAAATTATTTTAATCTTACCTGTTTTATTAATACACCACACGGTTAAAATGAGTGACAGTAGCTGATAATAGATCAAAGTACTCCCTTCCAGGTAACGTTCTCACTTTTCTACTGAGCGGTGGTGATGTTCTGGGAAGAGGCCTGCAGTTTAAGGAAGATCAGCACCTGAAGTAAGCTCTGGCCTTAATTATCTCATATTGCAAAGATCTGGTAAACGCCTATTATTTTATGTCAAGTAAAGGCATTTATTGATCCAAGACATCAAAAATGATTAATCACCCTAATTCATAGTATACTTTGAATGGATAATACATAGCAGAATTAGGTTGTTGAAAAGATAATGCAAATAGTTTCTTTCTTTTTTTTTTTTAAAGATTTTATTTTTATTTACTTAACAGACAGAGATCACAAGTAGGCAGAGAGGCAGGCAGAGAGAGAGGAGGAAGCAGGCTCCCTGCTGAGCAGAGAGCCCGATGCAGGGCTCGATTCCAGGACCCTGGGATCATGACCTGAGCTGAAGGCAGAGGCTTTAACCCACTGAGCCACCCAGGTGCCCCATGAAAATAGTTTCTAATCGGTAAAGAGAATTTTTAGAAAGTCCTAAAGATTCAACAACAACAAAAACTATTAGAACTAATAAATGAATTCAGTAAAGTTGCAGGATACAAAATCAACATATAAAAACTTGGCATTTCTATAAACAAACAATGAAAAATCTGAAAAGGCAAATAAAAATTATACTCACATAGCACCAGAAATAATAAAATACATAGAAACAGAATTAATGCAATTAAAAGACTTGTAACTAAAAATTATAGACATTAATGAAGAATTAAAAAGCCATAGGGGAAGTGAACCATGAGAGACTATGGACTCTGAAAAACAATCTGAGGGGTTTGAAGGGGCGGGGGGTGGGAGGTTGGGGGAACCAGGTGGTGGGTATTGGAGAGGGCATGGACTGCATGGAGCACTGGGCATGGTGCAAAAACAAGGAATACTGTTATGCTGAAAAAAAAAATAAAATTATAAAATAAAAAGCCATAGGTAAATGGAAGACATCCCAAGTTTATAGATTGGAAGAATTAATATTGTTAAAACATCTATACCACCTAAAACCATCTATAGATTCAGTGCAATCTCTATCAAAATCTCATGGAGAAAACAATCCTAAAATTCACATGGAACCATAAACAACTCTATATAGCCAAAGCAATCTTGAACAAGAAGAACAAAGTGGGAGGCATCACACTTCCTGATTTCAAAATATATTACAAAACTAAGTAATAAAAACGGCATGGTACTGAGAAAACAGAGCAGACATATAGACCAGTGTAACAGAATAGATAGCCCAGAAATAAATCTATATATTTGCTTTCAACTGATCTTCAAGATGTGTGCCAAGAACACACAATGGAGAAAGGATAATGTCTTCAACTAATGGTGGTGGGAAAAATGAATATTCACATACAGAATGAAATCAGATCTCTCCCTAATGTCATATAAAACACATCAACTAAAAATGGATTAAAGACTTTAATGTAAGACCTGAAAGCATTACACTGCTAGGAGCTTTTTGACATTGGTCTGGGCAACAAGTTTTTGGTTATGACCCCCCAAAAAACAGGCAAGAAAAGCAAAAATAGACAAATGGGATTATATCAAAATAAAAAAAAATATGCATGGCAAGAAAAAAAATCAAGAGTGAAAAGCATCCTATGGAGTGAGGGAAAATATTTGCAAACCATAATCTGATAAGGGCATTATATCCAAAATATATAAAGAACCCACAAAACCCAATAGCAAAATGGAAAACTAACCTTATTAAAAAATGAATAGATATTTCTCAAAAGAAGACATACAGATGGCCAACAGGTATATGAAAAAATGTGCAATATTATTAATCATCAGGGAAATGCAAATCAAAATAATAATGGGATATCACTGCATACAAATTAGAATGGCTGTTATCAAACAAATGATAGTAAGTATTAGTAGGAATGGGGAGAAAAGGAAATCCTTGTACACAATTTGTAAGAAAGGATAACCATTATGGAAAACAGTATGGAAGTACCTAAAAAAATTTAAATAGAAGTACCACGTGGTTGGGTAATTCCAGTTCTTGGTTTATACCCAAAGGGAATGAATTCAATACCTCAGATATCTGTACTCCCATGTTCATTGCAGTATTATTCACAATAGCCAAGATGTGGATCCAACCTAGATGTTTGTTGACAGATGAATTTATTTAGAAAAATGGAATACAGATACATACACAATGAAATGTTCTTCAGTCTTAAAAATGAAGGAAAGTTTGCCATTTACAACATGGATGAACTTGGAGGACATTATGCTAAGTAAAATAAGCCAAATACTGTATGATCTCACTTATATATGGGATCTAACATAGTCAAATTCATAGAAGCAGAGGCTAGAAAGGTGGTTATCATGGTCTAGGGGAGGGAGAGATGGCGGTTAAAGAGTATAGTGTTTCATTTATGTAAGGCAAATATGTTTTGGAGATCTAATCATAGGGGCAGAAACTATAGTTAATAATATTGTATTGTGTACTTCACATTTACTAAGAGTGTATATCTTAAGTGCTCTTGTCACAGAGGGCAAAAATAACTGTACGAGATGATAGGTGTTAATTTGTGGTATTCATTTCACAGTGTATATGTGTATCAAAACATGGGCTGCATACCTAGATATATATATATTTTTTAATAAAGAATAATAAAGTAGGGGAGAAGAGCATGTATTTTGTTTTATTCTCTTCTATGTTAGGCTTTACTTTTTAAAAAGATTTTTATTTATTTATTTGAGAGAGAGAGAGAGAGAGAGAGAGAGAGAGAGAGAACATGAGCAGGGGGGTGGGGGAAGAGAGGGAAGCAGGCTTCCCAATGAGCAGGGAGCCTGATGTGCGACTTGATCTCAGGATCTCAGGATCATGACCTGAACGGAAGGCAGATGCTTAACTGACTGGGTGACCCAGGTGCCCTAGGATTTAATTTTTAAAAACATCTTTTTATTACCATGCAGTGATTTTTTTTTTAAATTTTGAGGGGTTTGACTAACACAGAATATACTACAGTGCCTCTTACTTAGTTGTTACCTAGAATGTGTGAAATTGAATTAAATTTTCTACAGCTTGTTTTCAGTTGAAGAACATATGTTCTAAATCCTTTCAAACATGAAATTCTCAGGGCCAACTGTGTATTTGTAGCACCACTTAATATATTGATAGATTGACGCCATATGCTCAAATGGTACTCCCTTTAGATAATACAATAAGCCTTGTTAATATCTCTGGAATTACCCAGAAATTTGGAGGAATACCGAAAGGTTCACTCATTTCAAATTTATCATCTATGTAACCTAATGTTTAATCAAATTTTCTATATTTATTCAAAACTTTGAATCATCCATAATAAATCTGTTTTGGAGGGCAGTGACTACACTTGGAAAATAACAAAGGATAAATTGCACAATGTTTTCATTTGACTCTTAAGAGTTAATATAGGTTTTACATTCATATTTCCTAGTTTCTATAATAATTTTGTATATTAGACATATTACATTTTCTAATATTTCAAAATAATTTTGGAGATAAGGAAATAAATTCATATAAATCCTAATGAGTTCATATAAGATGATGTTGTCTTATTAATACTAAAGAAAGTTTCATATGCTTCCTCAGATATAATTAAAGCATCTGACCATTAAAACAAACCATTTTTGTTGATTTTTTCTATTTGCTCAAATACTAATGTGTAATTTTGCTGTGTCAGTAAATTGTTATAAGATTCCATTGTTTTTGAATCAGTGGATTCTTTTTTAGATGGCAAGTAAACTTAATAACATTTTTACCTAGATTTTGTATTCTTTGCATTTCTCATCCATAAAGGTTAATGGTGAAATACTTAAGTAAACACAAAGTTTCTAAGAAGAAGCACTGAAGTGCATATGATCGAAGATAATGTGCTTCACAGAAACTAGAAATTGGATTAATACTGCTTGCTCATGCTTGAAGCACAGAGACTTGCTCAAAGGCAGATGGATGGAGAGTGAAAAATCTAAAAATAAAATTCCCAGTGGAAATGAGGATTTTCACAGTTCAGATTGGTTTCTTCTAGGATATAAGTCTTGGGACACAGAAGAAAACTTTACAAGTAGGGCATTTAAGAATAGTATAAAATGTGTGTATGTATATGTGTGTTTATATATGTTTGTGTACATGTGTATGTTTACAATTATATATGCACACTTAACAATTGTATGTGTCAGGGAGAGATGGAGAAAGGAAGGAGAGAGGTATGGAAATCTGAAAGATTTCATAAATTTAAAAAAAACAGAATTAACAAAATTAGATCTGCTCTTTCTTTGTAGCAAAGTGTTATTATTTTTTCATCTTACCTGTGATTCTTTTGTAGGTTTCTATTAGTAGACTTTCAAAATTTAACCTATTTTAATTAAAAAACACAGTGGATCTTGGCTTCCTTTTAATTTTTGTTTTAAAAAATCTAGATGGTGATACAGTCTCTTTATGGTTTATAGTTATTAACTTCTGAAAGGCTCAGTTGTCTAACTGATGTAATTATAATAGTTATAGGTAAATCACCTCAAGTGTACATAATGTAATAAATTACCTTAATTAGGAAAAAATTAATTATGAATGAAAATTTATCTAAAAATACTGCATTGTGCATAACATTGGAATAAATTCCTAATCAGAAAATGTGTTAAGTAATCAGGTTTGATACATATGTCTTAGCATAAGGAAAAAAAAATGTCTACCTTATTTTATTGCACTTCACTTTATTGTACTTCTCAGATATTGTGCTTTTTATAAATTGAAAGTTTGTGCTATCCCTGTTTTGAGTAAGTATCAGCACTGTTTTTCTAACAGAATATGCTAATTTTATGTCTTTGTGTAATGTTTTGTTAATTCTGGTAGTATTTCAAACTTTTTCATCATTACATTTTTCATGGTAATCTGTGATCAGTGATCTCAGACATCACTATTGTAATTGTTTTGGGGCTCCATAAACTGTTCCCATATAACACAGCAAACTTAATCATAAATGGACTGTTTGGATTGTTCCACTGATCAAGCATTCATCCATCTCTTTCCCTCTCCTCAGGCCTCCCAATTCCCTAAGACACAACAATATTGAAATTAAGACTCATTAATAACCCTACAAAGGCCTATAAGTATTCATGTGAAAGGGATAGTTACATGTCTCTCACTTTAAATCAAAAGCTAGAAATGATTAAATTTAGTGAGGAAGGCATGTCCAACAAGAGCTGAGCTAAGCTTAAAGCTAGGCCACTTGCACCAAACAATTATGAATCAAAGGCTAGTTCTTGAAGGAAATATAAAGGACTACTCTATTGTACACATGAATGATAAGTAAGTGAAATAGCCTTATTGCTGATATAGAGAAAGTTTCAGTGGTCTGGGGAGAACACACCAGTCATAATATTCCCTTAAGCCAAAGCCAAATCCAGAGCAACGCTCTAACTCTTTGCAAGTCTATGAAGGCTGAGAGAGATGAGGAAGCTACAGAAGTTTGAAGCTAGTAGAGGTTGGTTCATGAGTTTTAAGAAAAGAAACCCTTCCCATAACATAAAAGCGTAAGGGGAAGCAGCGGTGCTGATGTAGAGGTTGCAGCAAGTTATCCAGAAGATGTAGCTAAGATAATTAAAGTGGCTACATTAAACAACATTGGAAGAATGTCATCTAGGATTTTCATAGCTGGTGAGAAGTGCATGCCTATCTTCAAAATTTCAAAGGGCAGGCTGACTTTCTTATTAGGAACTATGCAGTTGTTGACTTTAAGTTGAACCAGTGCTCATTGGTCAATGAAAATCCTAGGGCCCTTACAAATTATGTTAAATCTACCCTGCCCATTCACTATATAGGGAACTTCTGTTTACAATGTAGTTTATTGATCATTTTAAGCCCACTATTAAGATCTCCTTGGAAAAAAGATTCCTTCCAAAATATTACTGTTTACTGACAATACATCCGGTCACCTGAGAGCTCTGATGAAGATGTACAATGTGGTTAATGTTACTTTCATGCCCGCTAACATATCTGTTCTGCAGCTAATAGGTGAAGGATTAATTTTGACTTTCAAGTCTTATTATTTAAGACATACATTTTGTAAGGCTGTAACTGCCATAGATAGTGATTCCTCTGATGGATCTATTAAAAAGTTTATGGAAAGGATTTACCATTTTAAGTGACGTTAAGAACATATGTGATTCATGGAAAACAGTCAAAACTTATCAGCATTAATGGGAGTTTGGAAGAAGTTGATTCCCACCCTCAAGGATGACTTAGTGGGATTCACGATTTCAGTGGAGGAAATCACCACAGATGTGGACTTAATAATATAACTAGAGTTGGAAGTGGAGCCTGAAGATGGGAGTGAATTTCTACAATCTGATGATAAAACTAATGGATGAGAAGTTGCTTATGCGTAAGCAAATAAAGTGGTTTCTTGAGATGGTATCTGCCCCTGGTGAAGATTCTGGGAAGATTGTTGAAATGACAACAAAGGATTTAGAATAATACAAAAATTTAGTTGATAAAGCAGTGGCAGGGTTTGAGAGAACTGATTCCTATTTTGAAAGAGGTTCTATTGTGGATAAAATTCTGTCAAACACTATCACATGCTGCAGAGAACTCATTCATGAAAGCAAGAGTCAGTCAATGTGGAAAACATTTTTTTTAAGATTTTATTTTTTAAATTATTCATTTGAGAGAGAGAGTGAGCAAGAGAGCATGAGTGGGTAGGAGGAGCAGAGAGAGAGAGGGAGAAGCAGATTCCCCACTGAGCAAGGAGACTGATGTGGGGCTTGATCCCAGGACCCTGAGATTATGATCTGAGCTGAAGGCAGACTCCTAACCAAATGAGCTACAACACCCTCGGAAAACCTCATTGTCATTCCCATAGCCACCTGAACCACCTCCCTGATTAGTCAGCAGGCATCAGCAATGAGGCAAGACCCTCATTAGCAAAAAGATTTTAACTCCCTAAAAGCTCAGATGATGGTTAGCATTTTTTAGCAATAAAGTGTTTTTTAATTAAGGTATGTGCATTTTTTTTTTAGATATAATGCTATTGCATGTTTAACAGACTACAACATAGTGTAAACATAACTTTTATATGGACTGGGACACCAAAAAAAAAAAATTTGACTCACTTTATTGTATTTGCTTTATTATGGTGGTCTGGAACTGAACCCACGATTATCTCCAAGATATGCCTGTATATTAAACTAGTGAATTTTATCATTAGCATAATTATTTGCTATCTAGTAACTTGGTATAAATACAAGGTTCTAAGTATACCCACTTACATAAAATGCATTTATTATGTTTATCTCTGTTTAATTTTAGAAACTGCTGAAATAAAAGTATTAATATTTTTACTAGTGGTAAGACTTGCTTGAATGATCTAATTTTCTTTAGTAAAAAGGATAAAATGTTTAGAAATAATGCTGTTTCTCCTCCATTACTAACAACAACCCACACCAAATACACAGATGATTCACTAATTTCCTGATCATTTATTTTATAATGGCTTTAGTTCAATAAGCCTTATATACATGAACTACAGTATCAATCAAACTCTTTATTCTGAAAGAGATACTTATATTGTATTTAATGATAGTTCCCTATTAGACTTAATCTGAGGAGGTAACCAGCTTATAAGGAGTTAAGCTTCTCTTTTTACCAGTTAAAGAAGTTTGACTACATTGGCTTATTTTCTGCATGTCTGTCTAATGGTTCTATAAATTAGCAAAGAAAAAAGCTCTGTGGTGACCTGATAATTGCTTAAGCTTTGAAGCCTGGAGAGAACACAGGCTTGTCACATGATTGCTCCTTCAGTCCCAGCCTCACCATGGATTTGCTGGGTGACCTTCGTTGATACCTATACCTTCTCTGTAAATGGAAAGGGTCGATGATCTCCCAAGGCCTTTCTCAGGCTATAAATGCATTTTAAAGAAAGGATTGTGGCACCTGTTCTTCATCTTCATTGATAAAAGTACAAAAATTAAAAAGACAAAGAAAAATTACAGAAAAAATTGACTTACAAATCAGGAAGATTTGGTATACCAAGAGAAGTCAAGAACTCGAATGAGCTCTAGTTGTCCGTGATGGCAATGGGCTGATTTTATAGGTGATGGCAAATGGCAAGTCTCCTTTGGAAAACAGAAATTCTTTGCAACAGTAATATATGTATGCCCATCTAAATGACAGCTTTGAATCAAGTTAGTTTGGTTATATGTATATATACATAGGAAAGAGAATTAGCATTTCAAGATTAATGAAACTAACATCATATAAACATATGCTAAATGACATATAGTAGGGAAGGATTGTCTTTAATATCAACAATATAAATTCATTAAAGAATTTCAGGAGATAATCCAATTTGTTCTCAAGTCCTAGCATCAATCTTTATAAACCTTTAAAATGAAAGTTGTGGGCGCCTGGGTGGCTCAGTGGGTTAAAGCCTCTGCCTTCAGCTCAGGTCATGATCCCAGGGCCCTGGGATTGAGCCCCACATGGGGCTCTCTGCTCAGCAGGGAGCCTGCTTCCTCCTTTCTCTCTCTCTGCCTGCCTCTCTGCCTACATGTGATCTCTGTCTGTCAAATAAATAAATAAAATCTTTAAAAATAAAATAAAATAAAATAAAATGAAAGTTGTACACCATCCAATGAAAGTTGTATACCATTCAATTAAATCTATACACCAATGAATATTTCCCATGTTCAACATGTTTTTCCATTTACAGTCAAAATATTAGCATGATTTTCGTAGTTATCCTAACATCTGCTAAAGTTGTCACTCTCCTTAACATAAGACTAACAATAAATTAGAATATAGAACTACATTTCACTAAGAATGAATATAAAGATTTTATTCTTAGAAATTCTCACACATCTCCTATTTTTAGAAGTGAAAAAGCATTTTTGCTTGGGGAACAAAAGCCAAAAAACAAACTTAAATACAGGAAAAAATATATAACTGATTATAAGGATGTAAACAGGAATTTCTTGGAATCACCACTGTGTTTAAGAGAAACTATTTTAATTCTAAAATAAACAAAAAAAAACCCCACTTTATGCTTAAGAAAGAAAAGATCTTAGTTACACAAATTTGAAAACTGCTATAACCACAAATACTCCTAATGTGGTTCCTTGAGTCAAATTATTCTAAGATGATTCCCTTTAGTTTGATGGGAGGGTACAATGAATCACCTAAGACAAAAAGTTTAAGTAAAAATTAGTAGTCTTATTTCATACAAGAATCATATATTTTTTAAAAAATGAAGGTAATTATCAATAACAATATCTTTAAACAATTTATTCTTTACAATTTTCAATAGTGTTTGCTAGGATAGTAGCATTCCATATCTATTTTATTTTGTATTTCTTCTATATTTTATTCATTCAGAGTTCTCAAAGACATGAATTTTCACAAGTATTAAATTATTAGTCAGAAAAACATCCCAGTACTGCCATAGTTTTCTTCTTCAAAAGCATAATGTTTTACATATTTTAAATGTTTTATTTGATTTATTTATTTATTATTTATTTTATTTAAATATTTAAATAGTATTTATTATTTATTTTATTTATTATTTTATTTTAAATGTTTTAAATATTTTTATTTTTGCCAATTAAAAAACGTAGCTACTTCCGCTTTATCAAAAACAAGACTGCCTTTACACTTGGTGTTTAGAGCTCAGGTACATGGCCAGAAATAAGGAAAACTGGCTTGGTTAAAGCACTCTTTGTCCCATAATTTAAAGGGAGAATGACAGAACTCCTTTCCATATATATGGGATTTTAAAGTTATTCATAAAATTAAGTTTATTGTTTTAATAGCTTGCTTTAGAGAGACAGTAGATCAGAAGTCTCATGTGGAATCAATCAAGCTGGACAGAGAGAGAACATTTCAATGATAACCTAGAACTTTTATCCTTTAAAAGTTCCTGGAAGAATAGAGATTTTATTGACAACAAAAAAATAGAGTTTAGGGGATTACTTAATTCAAAAAACAATTTATATAATAGTCTCTAACATCATTGTAAGCCTGTTGCATATATGAAAAAGAGTAAGCAAGTAATTCTGGGGAAATGTTTGAAAATATTTTTTCATATTTAATCAAAAACAAAGATTTCTGGGGAATAGGGCATATCAAAAAGTACATACCCATGTGAAAACATTTGTTCCTCCAATACTACAAATGGATAGAAGCATAAAGCATGATCACTATTTTTTTTTAAAGATTTTATTTATTTATTTGACTGAGAGATAGAGAACACAGGCAGGCAGAGTGGCAGGCAGAAGGAGAGGGAGAAGCATGCTCTCTCCTGAGAGCATGGATCATCAAGGGAGCCTGATGCAGGGCTTGATCCCAGGATGCTGGGATTATGACTTGAGCCTAAGGCAGACTGAGCCACCCAGGCACACTGCATGATCATTGTTTTTAAGTTGGTTCATTTGTTTTATGAATTTTATGTACATGATCTTTTTGTCTAGTGATAATAAAATAAGGCCCAGTAACAGTACTGGTTTGCATTCTGATAAAATAATAATCAAGGTAGGAATAAAGTTAAATAAAAAGAAAAAGCAAGCATACTGAAAAATAAATGAATACAGGGCATTTTAAATTATAGATCAAATTCAACATCACAGTTTATAATATAAAGTGAAAAAATAATCAGTCTCTTCATATACTAATACTATACAGCCTTGATTATTGTAGTTTGTAGTATGTTTGTATGATCGTGTGTTCTTGAGAACAAGAACATTAAATGTTCATATTCTTTCCCTAGTAAATGAGTTTCTACTGAAAATACCATTCTCTTCAGCTTTCTCAAGTAAAGACTTTTTTTTTTCCTCCCCTAATGTACTTAATTCAGGTCTTAGTGGAGAGGTATACAGAAAAAACTATCCTAGAGAAAGTACCAACAATCATGAAGACACTAGGGCCTCAGATGTTTTATTAACTCAGGGCTATTCCTATCACTCTTTCCTTCTCCAACTCAATGACTCAGTACCTAGTGTGGACAATGAGGGGGTCTGACCTCTTCTGCAGCTTCCTGAAAAAAGCACCACAGTCACTATTTTGCCCAAACTTGCAACTTCCTACAAAATCTCTATTCTCTATCTCTGATGATTTTTTAAAAATTTAACTCAAGAGAGTTGTGCTCAGCTGTGGGGTGGGGACTGAGAACAGATCATTCAACAATAATAATTGTAGACTTCAATACTCCACTTTCAATAATGGGAGGAGTAACTAGGGAGAAGATCAACAAGGAAACAGAAAACTTGAACAACATTATAAACCAAGTAATACCTGAGAGAGAGAGAGAGAGAGAGAGAATATTATATACAGGTAAAATATATAGTATATATATCAATACATATGAATATGATATATAACAATTAATATTAATATATAATGCATATATAATTATATATATATATGCACACATATATATGTGCATATATGTACATATACATATATACACATAGACTCTCCAGGCTACAACAGTCAACCATTAGGTCAGCCATTAATGGTCACAGCTCCTGAGCTGTCCTGGAGTTTGAGGTGGCATAGGAGATGTAAGTAATATCATGGGTGCTCAATAAATTTAAAGACTACTTACAAATAAAGCCACAGTTGAAAGTATAAAAATTCAAAATTATCTGAAGAAATCGTTATAAGTAACTGAACAGAAGCTTATTGTAGAAAGCCTTTTTTAGAGACAAAAGATGTGAAAATAAGGAAGACTGAGCAGAAAAAAGAGACCATGCAGTCAAGAAAGAAAGATATGGAAAGAGACTACCTAGTAAGAAGACATCTTAAATGAGGTCTTGTATCTTGCAATTAATCCAGATGCTCACTAGGATCAGAGAAATGAGGCCAATAGGAAACCACAGTGAATATAAATAGCACTGAAGGGGAATACTAGGGGCAGTGAGTTAAAAAAAAAAAAATGCATTTTTTTGGAAGGACCACCTTAACTTAGCCTTCAGATTTTTTTGCTCCCAATATGCAAGATGCTTGCAAGCCTCTAACAACCATTGACTAGCAATATGAGGCCCATGTAACACACTGAATTTCAATATACAGAAATAACTGCTTTCATTAGCTGCCAACGCAGCCTAGAACAAAGTCTTGGCAGAAACCAAGTAAATCTGTTGAGTGGATGGAAATACACTTTTCCCCTGCCGTGGTTTCCTAGTAGGAGTCTTGTCCATGCCTCTAGAAGCCGGCTGAAATAACTAAATCCACTGTTAATTGTTAAAGGTGTATAATTATTTTTACCTCTTAAACTTCTACTGATATCAGAAATCAAATTTTGAGTCTTTATTTATCTGTTCCTGAACTATAGCATGAATAAAATTAGCATTTTCTGATTTCACAATTATTCAAAGTAAAAATGTGTGGGTTTGTTACCATGAAAATGTACTTCTCAAAGAGGCATTTGTCTTTGGGATAACACTCAGGCCAACAGTTAGAATATTAGTGCATACTATTCAAAATGTAATTCAGGTAATTATGAATGTAATCTAAATTCTAGTCTAAAATCCAAGCATATGGAATTTCTCTTCCAAGAACCACTATAGAGGATTTTATTTAAAAAGAGGATGTTGGAGTATTGGATATAACAAGAAGAGCTAATATGTTTGAAAAAAGTTATTGTGAAAGTGTAGTAGATAGACTGTTTTGTTTCTCTTATTTATCCTTTAGAGATAGTATGATAACTAGGTTCAAAGAATTACAGAGGTGAAGCTTAAAGTTCTAAGTCTCCTATAGCTTCTATTCCAAACTCAAGAGCACCAATAAACCTGTCTTAGAAATCAATACCTAGCTAGTTTGGAGGGAAAAATAATTTTCAGTAGAAGAGTCATACCTAATTTCTCACACAAATATGTTTCTGTCATAATCAATAGTGTACTGGCACCTTTTTCCAGGAAGAAAAAAGCTGTAAGTACTTACTGAACTAACAGAGGAGGTGTGTATGATAAACAAACACCTTGAGGTTTGAATAAAATAACCAGTCAACCATGTAATATATATCATTTTTCAGCCTTTTGGAAATATCAAAAAATTAAAACTGAAATGGTGAAACATTTGTTTCTTTTCTTAATGCTGAGCTCTTGAAGACAAATAATGAATAATAATTACCTGACAATTATTGAAAATTACATTTCAGAAAATCTCAAAATTTTAACTTGGGTGTGGTTTGGTTTCAGAAAGGTTTTTTTTTTTTAAGTAAGAACTACTATAGTTTTTTAAATTATATCTCATAGAGAATCTTGATGATTAAACGTGTTCATAATTCAATAAATCGTACTTGAATAAATAGTGCTATATACAAAGGCTGATGGAAACTATGTGGGAAAATTATGTGTAGCAGCTAGGTCTTCTTAAGAAATTCTTTTCAGATAACACTATTTTGACAGAATGTTACCTACTTCAATCACTACTAAACCATCTTGAGAAAAGGAAGTCAAGGAGAGTTGCAGGGGTTTTTAACTGTTTGATGAGGACTTCATCACCTTTCCTTTGAAGTGTAACTTTCTCTTGAGAGGCTGAAGGGAACTCTGAAGGAGATTGGCAACTGAAGGATCTGAGTGTTATAACTCTGTGATCCCTTCATTGTATTTATTTGTGGGTAAATATTTTATAAAAGTCTTCAAAATAAAACTTACCCATCTGTGGTTTTTAACATCCCCTTTGGTTTAACCAAGTTGTCTTTCTTCTCTTGTCTTAATAGGGAACCTGAAGTAAGGACTTCTTATATTTCAAAATCAGTAAGTCCATAAAAATATATTTTTATACTATGAGAGGTTTTGTGTATAAATCAATGTTAAACCTAAATCATTTCAAATGAAGCTACCTGTTATTGGAAATGTTTTTTTGCAATTTTTCTTATTAGTATTTTAATCAGAATCATTAATATTAATAGTGAACTTGATTGTGTTTGATCAGTTTCAAATTTTTATTAGAGATCTATGAGCTCTTTATGAATGAATATGACATTAACTGAAAAGGGCGTTGCCTCTCTTACTATATAAAAATACACATTTTAAGTCTCAATTGTTATAGAACATATTTTTTGACTAAAGAAAGTACATGAGATAAAAAAAATCTGAGAAAGCAGACCTATCAGAAAAAAAAAAAATCTTTAAGCCAAGCAAAAAAATTTTCAGTAGACTTTGCATCTAATTTTTCTTAAACTGTGCATGTTATAAAGTCAAAGCTAACCAAACAATGATCTGGTTCATACTTGGGAATAAATAGCGATAAAGAGGAAAAACAGGGAATGTTATTCTAATGTGAGTACCTTAATGTGCTACTGTTTAAATCCACCTATTGAAAAGATTTTATAGTACTGTTGCTATTAATACATCATGATAATGGGAAGAAAATTGCAGTTTTAATATAAACTATGTTAAACTATGTTAAACTATGACCAGTTAAAATATGATCAACTTAATTGAACCTCAGTGCAACTTGAGTGCTACCCAGAACTATTATGATAAACTCTACAATATTGTGACTAGTGAGAAAAGTTGTTTTAACTAGATCCCGATATCTTCTAATTCATGTATATTTTTTAAAATGGTTCTTGGGGTGCCTGGGTGGCTCCGTTGGTTAAGCCTCTGCCTTCGGCTCAGGTCATGATCTTGGGGTCCTGGGATTGAGCCCCACATCAGGCTCTCTGTTCAGCAGGGAGCATGCTTCCCCCTCTCTCTCTGCCTGCCCCCGTGCCTACCTGTGATCTCTGTCAAATAAATAAATAAAATCTTTTAATAAAATAAAATAAAATAAAATGGTTCTTTGTGTCTGTATGCTTGTATATGACATTTTATTAATTTCCTTCTTGAGCACACACAGTTATTAAGCCATAAATTCAGGACAGTTTTAGTCTAATAAAAACCAAGATTGCTTTTGTCACTTCTTTGGAAAATTGTTTAATGGTACCACTCGCTACTCCTGTCTCTTCTCTTTAGCTCTAGCACATTAGCTTTATGGCACAAAATGTATACCTCTGTCTTAACACTTTTTTTACATTGTGTTATCAGGTTTTACAACACTTATGAGCCTTGGGAAAGAATGTACAGCCCTGAAATGGTTTATTATTATATTTGATATTTTTCCTTTTTCATTTCAATACCTGAACTGAACATATTTCCTGGCCCTTATTAGATCTCAATGTATATTTTAAAAATAATAAGTAAGTGCATAAACAGTGTGAATTTCTGCATGCATCTTGTTATTAGAAATAAATTGATCCATTTGTCCTTATTTATTTGCCCTTTAATCCATTTGTTCTGTTGGAAGGGAATGTGCAAATTGTTACAGTCTCAACTGTTAAAATTAATTTTAATGTGGTTAAGTAGAGTGGGCTGAAAAACAGTCAAACTACCTTAACTCAAAAATTCGCCTGGAATAGTAGCATCTGAGTTAATAATTGCTGGGAAGAAAATTCTTCCTCTAGTTCTCAGCCTTATTTTGTAATTTATAAGGTAGTTAAATATATGCCCTGAAGGTATCATGACAGGAGTAATGACAGTAAAGGAAGAATGAGCCCATCTATAAAATCAATTAAAAAGTAAAATGTTGGGTACCTGGGTGGCTCAGTCGGTTAAGCATCTGCCTTTGGCTCAGGTCATGATCCCAGGATCCCCTAGGATTAAGACCCACATTGGACTGTCTGCTCAGTGGGGAGTTTGCTTCTCCCTCTATCCTACCCCCCTGGCTCATATCTCTCTGTCACTCTTTCTCTCTCAAATAAATACATAAAATCTTGAAAGAAAAAAAAAAAAGGTAAAATGTTAAACACATAATGACATAAAAGAGCCCTTTATAACAACCATTGTATAAAACTTATTGATACTTGGGGATGCCTGGGTGGCTCAGTTGGTTGGGCGGCTGCCTTCGGCTCGGGTCATGATCCCGGTGTTCTGGGATCGAGTCCCACGTCGGGCTCCTTGCTCGGCGGGGAGCCTGCTTCTCCCTCTGCCTCTGTCTGCCTGTGCTTTCTCTCTCTCTCTCTCTCTCTAATAAATAAATAAAATCTTTAAAAAAAACTTATTGATACCTATTTGATAAGTAACAAATAAATCCTATTCTAGAGTAAAAATATAGGATCTTCATAATAAAGCTCATAAAATTCCTTTACTATTAAAATACAACTTGGATAGATTATTGGGAATTAAAAGAATGCATTTTCTATCTGTTTTAAGTTATTCCTGTGTATGACTGAAATATACCTGTAGAGGAATTTATAAAATATTTGGAAGTGCTATCAGAACTTGGGGACCTCTTAAAATTTCTTTCTCTGTCATCTTTTGAATATAGCTTTCTTTCTTGTGATTGTAAGATGCCTGCCTCACCTTCAAAATATTTTAGGACATCCTAAATCAGGATCAACAAAGGATGAAAGGGCATGACATCTATAAGACTTACTTGCCCCTGTAAACCTCCCTGGAAGCCTCATCCCATGAAGCCTTTGTACATCCCATTGGCCAGGAAGATTTGCATGGGCACCCTTAGACTTAGAAGGTAACTTTGGAAAAGGTGGTTTTAGATTGGGTTCGTCAACCAACCAGTAGTGCCTTCTACTGTTTTTGCTTAAAAGTGATGCAAGAGACAAAAGAGAAAGATTAAATAAGAACTATAATAATGTGTTCAGTTTTCTTACAGTGTCCTTTTGTATGGTGCTTTTGTATACAATACGGTAGATAGAAAGTGTTATTAAGAATTGCTGGTGATTGGGACGCCTGGGTGGCTCAGTTGGTTAAGCAGCTGCCTTCGGCTCAGGTCATGATCCCAGCGTCCTGGGATCGAGTCCCACATCGGGCTCCTTGCTCTGCAGGGAGCCTGCTTCTCCCTCTGCCTCTGCCTGCCATTCTGTCTGCCTGTGCTCGCTCTCCCTCTCTCTGATAAATAAATAAAATCTTTAAAAAGAATTGCTGGTGATATGCTTGGCTTTACTTCACTGATGTCCTGAAAGACTGACACACTTAACTCAGGAGAATATGAAAATTAGGAATACTCTCACACAATACACAATTATTACTAATGTGAGATTTTTATATATTTTATGTTTCCTTGGAGAAATCACTCAAACACAAGCACTAGATACCAAACTAGAAGTTGGTAAAGGAGTATTTACATTAGTTTCCAGCAACCAAAATTGAATTAATGCATCTTGTCGAAGGAGAGTAAAACTGAATAGGACCTGGGCTGATTCTTTCTTGGCCACATTTGCATGAGTGCCTCTGATACTTCCCTTTAGAGTGCAAAAGATGAAGTAGTCATCCAGGTCTCCTTTGGAACTTTTTATGTCTTAGATGAGAACAAGATTTCACAGTGTTTTTTATGTCATGGCAAAACAGAACATGATAATATTTGAGATTTGTTCAATGATCCCATGAACAGTTGTTTGCAATCTTGGGGCACCTTTAACCCACTCATGGCTTCCCACAATAAATTGGTTGGAGGAATTATTTTTTATACAATGTTTTCTGCATCAGGGCTAGTGTCTATCTGCTGAGCAAACACAGCTCTGAATGAGGACAAAGGGAAAACTCCAGATACTGACTTCCTTACTAATGGCTGATTTCCTTTACTCCCAAGACCTAATTTCCTCCATTTGTTTACAGTACAGGTTTTTCTCCATAGCCTTTCCAATCCTGGTGCCTCCTTTTATTAAAAACAATTATTTCACCTCTCATGCATTCTGTCCACCCCTCAGGGCTTCACTGTTGTTTGTTTTTCATGGAGTCATATTATGGAATATGAATCCTGAACAAAGTCAGTCTTAGGCAAAGTGTGTGCAATGATGAACAACGTAGGGCTTGTCCTTAGCTGGCTCCCTATTGGCAGGGCTAGGCTAAGGCAAAATATGAAGTATGAAACTTGGGTTTTTTCACCATTTGTTTGACTTCCATCTTTTTATGGCTCTTCTGCCTATACTCCCCAACTTCCTTGTCCCACCCAGTATCAAATGTGCTCTCTCTTTTTGCTCAGATTTCAGTTAATAAGGATTCTTTGGTCTTCCCACAAAAATCTCTTACCATATAGCAGTAATTATTATGAAATCATTTCAGTTGGCTTTAATATTTTTTCCTCTTTTTTTAATTTAAATTCAATTAGCCAACATAAAGTACATCATTAGTTTTTGATGTAGCATTTAGTGATTCATTAGTTACATATAACTCCTATTGCTCATCACATCATGTGCCCTCCTTAATACCCATCACCAAGTTACCCCTTTCCCCCACCCACCTCCCTTTCTGCAGCCCTTAGTTTGTTTCCCAAAGTCAAGAGTCTCATGATTCGTGTCCCTCTCTGATTTCTTCCCAAGTGGTTTTCCCTCCTTTCCCCTATGATCTTCTTCACTATTTCTTATATTCCACAAAGGAGTGAAACCATAGGATAATTGTCTTTCTCTGATTTATTTCACTTAGCATAATAATAGTGCCAACCATGTTGCTGTAAATATTTATCCTTTCTGATGGCTGAGTAATACTCCATTGTATGTATGAACCATACCTTCTTTATTCATTCATCTGTTGACAGACATCTAGGCACTTTCCATAGTTTAGCTATTGTGGATATTGTAGAGCATCCTTTCTTGATTAAAACTCTTCACAGTGTAGGGATAGAGGGGACATACCTCAGCATCATAAAAGCCATCTATAAAAAGTCCACAATGAATATTATTTTCTTTTTTTTTAAGATTTTATTTATTTATTTGACAGATCACAAGTAGGCAGAGAGGCAGGCAGAGAGAGAGAGAGAGGAGGAAGCAGGCTCCCTGCTGAGCAGAGAGCCCAATGCGGAGCTCGATCCCAGGACCCTGGGATCATGACCTGAGTTGAAGGCAGAGGCTTTAACCCATTGAGCCACCCAGGCGCCCCTGAATATTATTTTCAATGGGAAAAAACTGAGAGCTTTTTTACTAAAGTCAGGAACATTTCAGGAATGCCCACTCTCACTACTATCACTCAACAAAGTACCAGAAGTCCTAGCCTCAGCAATCAGAAAACAAAAAGAAATAAATTGCATTCAAAGTGGCAAAGAAGTCAAACTCTGTCTTCACAGATGACTTGATACTTTATGTGGAAAACCCAAAAGACTCCTCCCCAAAATTGCTAGAAGTCATACAACAATTCAGCAACATGGCACAATACAGAATCAATGCACATAAATCATTTGTGTTTCTATACACTAACAGTGTGACTGAAGAAAGAGAAATTAAGGAATTGATCCCATTTATGTAAAAATTTCACCAAAAACTATAAGATACCTAGGAATAAATCTAACCGAAGAGGTAAAGGATCTATACTCTAAAACTACAAAACACTTATGGAAGAAATTGAGGAAGACACAAAGAGATGGAAAAACATTCCATGCTCATGGATTGGAAGAATAAACATTGTTAAAATGTCTATGTTGCCTGGAGCAATCAACACATTCAATGCAATCCCTATCAAAATACCATCAACATTTTTCACAGAACTGGAATAATCCTAAAATTTTTATGGAACCAGGAAAGAACCCAAATAGCCAGGGGAATATTGAAAAAGAAAACTAAAGCTGGAAGCATCATGACTTCAAACTATATTACAAAGTTGTGATCATTGAGAGAGCATGATACTGGCACAAAAACAGTTGACTTTAATCTTATTTGGTGTTTCATGTAGATCAAAAATTCTTTGAAAATAATTGGACCTTCTAAATATCTGTACTGACAGCATTGCACTAAATATGGACAATCAATAAAGAATACTTCAAAAATATAATATAACTTTTCAAGCATAAAATTATGTGGTATAATAAAATGTACTCATGACATCCAGGATTCATACCTGGCAAATCTTGTTTGTTTGTTTGTTTTCCAATGCATTGAGTCTTCCCAAATATCAGAATATCAGATACTAAAAATATGTCAGTATTTTCCTAAGATATATGGACTTAAAAAAATCACAACATAATACCACTTTCACAAACAGTAATTTCCCAATTTTTGCTCAATATTCACATTTTTCAAGGTGTCTTTTAAGTGATTATAACATTATTTATCTGAATACAAAGAAAGATCATATATTGTGATAGCATGTCTTCTTAATGTTAATCTATATCTTCTTTTTTCAATTGAAGTAAAATTTATGTAAAATGAAATGCACAATTATTGTGATAATTCTGAGTTTTGATTAATATATACATCCCTGTAAACAATGCCCCAGTCAAAATAGATATATTTCCATGATCCCAGAAACTTTCCTTGTATCTTCTACTAGTCAATTGCCATCAGCCCATTGTTCTCATTTTTCCATAATACATTGAATTTCTTATCTAGAAATTCATAAGTTTACCATGCATAATGTCTTCTTTTGTGATAGATTATTTCTCTCAACAAAATGTTTATGAGCTTCAGCCATGTTTCCCATATTATGTTTTTTATTGCTGAGCAATATTTCATTATATTAATATATCACATTGTTTTCCTTTCTAATATCGATGGGCATCTGAGTTGCTTTTGATGTTTTGCTATAATAAATCTTCCATAAACATGTTACATGTAAAATGACTTTTTGGTACTTACACTTTCATTTCATTTGGTTAAATACTTGGAATTGTTTGGTCATAAAATTTGACTTTAAAAACAAAACTGTTGGGGTACCTGGGTGGCTCAGTTTCTCGAGCACCTGACTGTTGATTGCAGTTTAGGTCATGATCTCATGGGGTGTGATACCAGGTCCTATGTTGGGCTTCATATTCGGTGTGGAGTCTGCTTGAGAGTCTTTTCCTCTCCTTTTGCCCCTACCCCCACTTGTGTGCTCTCTCTCTCTCTATCTCTTTCTCTTTCTAAAATAAATAAATAAAATCTTAAAAAAAAAACCTCTCAGTGTGGATTTTTTACTTTTATTCTCATCAGCAATGCAGAAACATCTCAGTTCCTTCACATTATGTCCAAATTGAATTGGGTTTTGGGCTTTTTATTTTTGATATATAGAAGGTTATATTTCTTATATATCAATTTTATATGATAATACAATATATAATATATATTAAAATATAGACCCTATACATTAAACAAAAATATAAAATATATACCACAGTAGGGTATATTATAAATAGGATTATATGTGTATGAATACATATATGGGTGTTAATATAATATGTATTATACATTATATAAAGCATAATATAAAATACAATACATACTATAATATAGTATAAGTATAATATACACTGTAATATAGCCTAGTATAATACAATATTAAATATATAATATTACATATGTATACAGTTCTATGTTCTATATCAAATTACATGTTAGGATATAAGCCCTTTGTAAGAATTATGCCAACTAGAGATATGGAAGTGTTTTTCCCAATTTGTGGCTTGCTTTTTGTTTTTTTTAATGATATTATTTGATGAGAAAATGATTAAATTTTTGTTGGTGCTTGGTTGATAACTTTTTGTGTTTATAGTTAGTGTTTCTTAGTCTCTGAGAAATCACAGGTTGCTAAAAGATATGAAAGATATTCTATTATATTTTCTTTTAGAAAATTTAAAATTTAAACTTTACTATTAGATCTGTAGAAATTCCAAATTAGTATTTTTTTATGCTATAC
>NW_019154099.1:43611976-43674809 GCF_002288905.1 Enhydra lutris kenyoni | reverse complement strand
AGTAATGATAAAGGATTACTTTATTAATGTTCATCCATAGGTTTTGAAAGATATTTCTTCCCAAATTGAATTGCTCTGGCCACTCTGTTGGTGTTTTATTTATGTTATATGTGGGTTAGTAATGATAAAGGATTACTTTATTAATGTTCATCCATAGGTTTTGAAAGATATTTCTTCCCAAATTGAATTGCTCTGGCCACTCTGTTGGTGTTTTATTTATGTTATATGTGGGTTAATTTCTGCACTCTCCATTCTTTTCTATTAATTGTTGTGTCTATTTTTATCAGTCACACACTTCCCTAATTACTGTAGTCTTATGGAGAGTCAGAAAATCAGGAAAAAAAAACCTTTGTATTTTTTTTCTGTCAAGTTTTCTGGCTATTCTAGGTCTTTCTCATTTTTGTATACATTTTATAAACATTTTGTCAGTTTCTTCAAAAATATGTTGTTATTTTGGTTGGGATTGCATAGACTCTATAGCTTGATTTTGAGATAATTGATATCTTAACACTGTTAATATACATTTTCCTGTTTATGATATTATATCTATTTATCCACTTGTTTTCCTTAATTTCTCTCAGTAATGTTTTTGAACTTTTAAATGTGGAGAACTTGCATGTCTTTTAAAAAAATATTTCTTAAGTATTTCTGGGTATGTTATTGCAAAGGGTATTTTTTAAATTTAATTTTCTTCTTAGTTCTATATACACCCCTATATAGAAATAAAACATTTTTCTTTATAGACCTTCTTCCTTATAATTTGTCTTAATTTATTTTTAAATTCTACAGATACTTATGCATTTCATATGCTTATATCTATCTCTATCTATCTATCTATCTATCCTCTATCATGCCTTCTTTAGGGAAAGACTTGTCTTTTCTCCTTTTCAGTCATTGTACCCTTTATTTATTTTTCTTACATTCTGGTGCTAACAAGGACAATGTTGAGTGGGTGCCCTGAGAGAAGACATCTTTGCCTTTTTTCCTCTTTCAGAGGGAAAATGTTTCATTGTTAAGTATGATGTTAGCTGTAAGTTTTTCACAGGTGCTTTTATTCAGGTTGAGAAGATTTTCTTCAATTATTTTTGGCTGAGTGTCTCTATCATGATTGGATGTTGAATCTTTTTTTCAAATTATTTTTCTTAAAATGTTCAGATTGATCAAGTAATTCTTCTAGCTTCTTAATACAGACGTTAGTGCATTGATTTTAATACTTTTTTTCTAATGTAGGTATTTGAATGATAGATTTGCTTCCCAGGTGCTTCATCAATGCATCTCACACATTTTGATAAGTTTAGCTTTCATTTTTATTTTAAAAATAGTTTCTAATTTTCTTGTGTTTCTTTTTAAGAACAAATAGTTTACTTATATGTGCTTTGTTTATTTTTCAAATATTTGATGTTTTTTAAAGTTTGTTATTATCAATTTTTTTTTAAGTTTTTATTTACTTGACAGAAACACAGCAAGAGAGGGAACACAAGCAGGGGGAATGGGAGAAGGAGAAGTAGGCTTCCCGCTGAGCAGGGAACCGATGCAGGGCTCGATCCCAGAACCCTGGGATAATGACCTGAGCCCAAAGCAGATGAGATGCTTAATGACTGAGCCACCCAGGTGCCCCTGTTATTGATTTTTAATTTAATCCCATTGTGGACAAAGAACAACAGTTTGTAAGATTTCATTATTTTGAAATTTGAGTCTAGTTTTATGGCCCCCATTTTAATATAGCTTAATAAATGCTTCATGTACACTAGAAAAGAATGTATATTCTGCGGTAGTGGGAGTATTGTCTTATAAATTTAATGTAGTTCGTGTTGACAGTGTTGTTCAAAAACATAAATGCTTGAGTTTTTTGTGTGTATGGAATTGTTTTCTCAGTTACTGAAAGAGGAGTGTTAAAACCTCAATATGATTTTTATCTTCTCTATTTCTTTGATTCTGTTATTTTGTCCATATGTTTTATGACTCTATTATTAAACGCATGTTCATTTTGCATTGTTTTTCTAAAAAAAATAAACTTTTTAATACATGACATCATCTCTTTATCTAATGCCTTATTTTAAAGTCCATTTTTCTCTTCTGGTATTAATAGAGGCAATAACTTTCTTATGCATATACTTTGTATGGTTTATTTTTTCCCCTCTTTTTACATTTAATCTATCTGTGCATGTAATATAGGCCAATATTTCTTTAATTTATCACAATCTACTGTGAGTTAATATTATACCACTCCAGGTAAAATCTAAGAGATTTATTGCAATGCAATTTTCATTTACCCTTTACTATACTTAATACTATTATTGTCACATATTTCACTTCTTAATATATAATGTACCCCACAGTACAACTTCTAAAAAAAAATCATTCACTTGCTTTTAATGAATTGAAGAAAAGAAAATGAAAAATTTATCCTTATCTTTATAATTTGTGAAATCCTACATTTTTCCAATAGATGTGAGTTTCCACCTAGTAAATTTTTCTTTTAAACTTGAAGAACTTTAACATTTCTCATAGTGTAGAATTATTAGCTTTTCTTATCATAAAATGTCTATTTCACCCTTATTTTTGAAAGATTGATTCACTGTATATAGTATTCTGAATTAATAACCTCCTTCATCCCTTCCCTGTCCCCCCAACTCCACTCATGAACTTTGAAAAAGTATCCTTTGTTTGCCTCTGGCATCCAAAGTTATGAGAAGTAAGCTATTATTCTTATAATTGTTTTCCTGTGTGTGCAACCTGTTTTTAACCTCTCTGATTGCTCTTGAGAATTTGTCCTTGAGTTTGAGTGTGATTATGGTAGGCACAGTTTAGATTTTCTTTGTATTTATCCTGTTGTGTGTATCCTTAGCTTCTTGGATTGTAGATCAAAGTTTTACAAAACATTTCTAGGTCATTCATCTTGTGAAACTACTCATAATCTAATTCTGATAGTATCTATGTAGTAGCGTGAAGTATTTCCTCTGTTCCTTATATATATATAGACACAGAGTTTGGACAAAACTAAGGTATGCTTTTGGGGGGGGTAGTGAGAGTCAAGAATACTTTATAAGTGACATATTTTAAAAAGCAAGTAATGTTTTTTTTTTACAATGTTTTAAAATAGTAACTATTATATAGATTCATTTCTTCATTGTGGTTGCAAAATAGTAATGGTGTAATTCTGTCGTGGTTTATTCATTTGTTAGCTGCACTATTTTTAAGAATTGAAATAGCTCACATCATCTGGTTCCATGAAGTACAATGCATGAAGAGAAGACAATAATATGCTAGATATTTTGACATTTACTTATTATCTTTCAAAATAACAAGGCGATTCCCTAGTATTCTCCAAGGTTAAGCCTTTTAAAGTATATATAAGAACTCTTGGATCTAGACATACTTTAAGTGTTCTAATGTATGGAAACTAAAATCCTATTTTCATGCCAATGGAAGCCCAGTTGCCTTATTGCTGTTTCCTCCTAAACGGATACCATTACCATAGGGGTATTGTAACTGCCAGTGGCTTTTCATCATTTGCTCATGCTTTAGAGTTCATGGAGATACCTTGTTCTCTAGTTTAGTTGTAGATTTTACCTGTAGGTTTTGTACTATTCTTGTACTATACTTGTTGTACTATACTTGTTGAAGGGATATGGGGAATGCAGTAACTACTCTACTGTTGTCCTTAAAAATCATCGTATGAGTTTTTTTAATAAATAAATGTTGACGGTACTATAATTGTTCCATTTGCTGCATGTTTTTGAAGTTATTTGCTATGTGAGCTAACATGAAAAATCAGGCAGTATGACAGTGACTTACGGGGCATAGTGTGCCTTAACTGCCATCATGGTGGTTTGCACCAAAATATGCTCTGCTGGGAATAATGACCTACCATGCTGTCCAAGCTTCTTTTGAGATAAAGAGAGGTCATATTTGAAAAACATTGTGTTAAACAGTCTTTAGGGACTCTTTGGGTATTGTGTACACTTTCGGTCATGCCTAATAGGAAACCATTTTTATGAGAAATCAGATATTTGTTAGTTTCAAAAGCAAAACAGAAGTTTTCTTTCTACTGTGAAATATTCTTGGGTATTTTCCAATTATAACTCAGCATAATTAATTTGATTTGACAATTTTGTTGCCTTTTCTGTCCTCTGTTAGTATTAAATAAAGAAGGACATGAAAAAACATATTAAATTACAAGAACCCTCTCTAGTAAACTTTAAAGCTTTTATGGCATTGTGATTAACATATAAACTCTCATTAGTAGTTTTCTTTGGAAAAAACTGTTCTTGTTGAAAGATGAATTTGCTTCAGAGATCAGTCTGGTCGTTTTATTTCAAAAAGATACTGACAATAACCAAGATACATTGTTCTAAAGAAGAAAGAAGCTAAACCACCCTCTTACTAAGGCCAGCTATTGACTGCTCTGATCTATTTCCACTCTTTAACCACTTAAGGCAATTCACTTTCATTTCTCACAGGAGGAGATTTGGGAGTGCATCAGAGACAAACTTGAAATTGGGTTAACCCCTTTGTTCTCAGTTTCTGCCAAATGGCATCAGCTAACTCTACAAAGGAAGGAGAAGCCTGGAGTATCCTGAAGACCTGATTTCAAAGAATATAACTGAAACTCCTGGGGAAATGTGTGATCATTTTTGTTCAGTAGCTTCATGCAATTTATTTTTTTAATTTAATTAATAAAAACCATTTGCCTCTGTACTAGGTAAGTTCTTTTTGCACCAATTCATTGGAAACATATTTTACTTTATATATTTTTTCACTTCAGAAGGAGCACTCATTTTAGTTCTCTATCATTTGCTTTGCCATCTGCTTCTCCAATTTAATTTCAAATTCATTTAAATTATGTGAATATGACCTGCTCAAATAAGAAAATTGATTTGTGAAGGACACTTTTTTCTTAGTTAAAAAAAATGGAATATTTCTGTATACAACCTTAAATATACAGCAAGTTGGTCTTAACTAGGTCACAGCATCAATGGTAATAACATAGATTGGATCACTCAGCCTGTTCTTGACACCTGTTTAGTTGTAAATGGGATCTAGTTTCACTCATTAGATGGCTTTCCACAGAAGTTGGCTGTTACCCACCCTGGGTTTTTGTTTGTTTGGTTGTTTGTTTGAGCTTGAGAAAACATGTAACAATTTTCTGTGCTTTTTAGGTGTGCAAAAACAATAGCAGCAATGGCAGAAGTAGTTACAGTGCAACTTATTTATTACAGCCTTTTAATCCTTGCATTGGAATTATGGTGTCCATTCTTCAGATTCCTAGATATAAAGTAGTAGTTGCTTTATTAGCATTGGGGGTTGTGATGACTTCTTGCTTTCAGTGTATCACCAAGGGTAGACTAGAACTGAGCTAGTTCTTTATATTTTGGGAAATATCTTTGAGGCTCAGCCAAGGGTCTGGTCCTTCAAGTATTTTATAACTTATATGAGTAGCAAACTCCTTCTAATAAATCTCTTACTGGTTAAAGTAATTAGAATCTTGTTTTGTGAACTGTATGTTGATTGATCCAGGTGCTGAAAAAGAACTATGATACACATACTTATATTCATATATTTTTTATTTCCCCATTTGCAATTTCTTTTTACCTTCAAATATCTATTTGAGGATTATTTTAATTTCTGATAGAAGGTTTTTATCAAGATAAAGATCAGTTTGCAAAAAGCCCCTGTTGCTTTAGGAATGGTGCTGTACTCTTCCTGTATTCTTCCCTGCTTATAAGTGTTTATAAAAATTCAACAGGAGAGTTAATATTTAAAAAAAATAAAAATACCAAAAAATGTGTCAAATTAAGACTGTCAATCATCTATCTTTGTTTTAGTAAATTGGAAACGCATTTCCACACAGTGTGTAATAATTTGGTACTATTTTGTAACCTGAGGCAAGAAATTTAATGTCCATTTGTCAAAATGCCCTGGTGTAAAGCTCCCTCCCCCACCCCAGAGTGGAACCACAAAGAGTCTTTATTTACTGCTAGTAGGAGGGTTATTATGAAAACAAGACTTCCTTGCCTTCTGGCCATAAGCAAAGGTTTTATATGACTCAGGAAAGCAGGTTGATCTTGAGTAAAAGGTACAAGGAAATAAGAATATGTTGTGCCAGGCAAAGCAGTTCTCAAAAGTAAATAGCCTAAGGATAAGCAAGGCTGGGGAAGCATATTCTGCAGGTTAGATGGTTTAACAAGGAAAACTGACACTTTAAACAAGTTTTGGTTTTAGCAAGAACTCTAGGTTAGTGGCATATTGATGTTGGGGTTACACAAAAGATTCTAATCTTTACATAAACCTAAAACAAGTTGCCAGTTTGTTTTCAGTATCTTTAACAGGTGCATATCTTTGTCAGAACTGAGGTACTGTATACTTAAGATCTGTGCTTTCAATTGTATGTAAAACTTATATCAAAAGAAAAAAAATTTTAAGGGAACTCTGATGATATGTATGCTATTAATGGAAAACTATAGCGATATCTGACATTTAATTTGTAATAGATCAGAAATTCGATGGAATAATGGGTGCATGGATAGAATATGGATATATATGTAATAAATGAAATATAGTGAAATGTTAATGGTGGGATCTTAGTGGATATGTGGATGGATATGGTAAAATTCTTTTAACTCAGTTATATGTTTGAAAATATACATAAAATATTTGGGAAAAGAATAGACTTTTTTTAAAAGACAAAAACTCAATAAGAGTTTTGTAAACAATATGAAGTTTGAAATAAAAAAATTAAAAGTGGGTATTTATATTTCCTTATATGGCAGAATAGGCAGATGACCAGCATGCCTAAGTATGATATATAAAAAGACGTTCACTCCATGATCAGCTTTACCATTATCCTTTAAATAACCTTGGTGAAATCAAATAAATGATAAAATGAAGATAATAATATGTCACGTGATTCTCAGAATTGTATTGTGAAGATTAATTTTCAAATTACTATGCAAATATAAACTTACATTATTTAAATTAAGAACTCCATTTAATAATGCTCTAAGAACACACAAATCCAAAGCTTGCTTTTTACATACAGATTGGAAGGTCAGGAAGTGAAATTTTCTTCTCTAATCCTTGGAGGTTCCTTTCTCTTCTATTTTAGGCTGCTGTTAATTGCTGATAAATGGTGGTAATTTGTTAGAAGCAGACAGTATTGTATCTAGTCAGTGGAGCAAAGGAAAAGGATTGTGAAGCAAAAATTCTAAGCTCTGATGGAGAAAACAGTTGTAAAAAAAGCAAAAAACAAAAAAAAACAGTTTTGAGGTTTAATATCCATTAGAAAAAGGAAGAAATGATATGCTGTCTCTAAAATGTACTCCACTTTTAATCAATAAATATGGAAAGGAGATAGTTTACCAGCAGTTTCCATAGAGTTGCTGATAAGAATGAGTACCGGGTGCATTCATTTCCTATTGTGGCATTATAGATTAATCACCATAAACATAGAAGCTTAGAACACGCATTTGGTATGTGACAGTCTCATGGGTTTGAAGTTCAGATACGGGTTAGCTGGGACTTTTGTTCAGGGCCTCACCAGTTAAATTCAGAATGTCGTCAGAGACTACTACCTCCTCTGAAGTTCAAGGTCCACATCCAAGTTCATTTAGTTTTTGACAGAATTTAGTTCCCTTTGGTTGTATAACTGAGCTCCCTGTCTTCTTGATAGTTGTCAGTCAGGCTTGTTCTCAGCTCCAAGAGGTTTCCCTTGGGTCCCAGCCATGTACCTTTTTTGCAACATAGAAACATGCTTCTCCAAATCCAGAAGAAGAATCTCTAGTCTGTTATGATGGATGGGGTCTGTATAATATAAGATAATCACAGAGGTGATTATCCCCTTATATTTAGAGGTCCTGCCCACACTCAAGCAGACGGAATTGTACAGAGGTGAATATTTACACCAGGGACAGGGATTGTACAGAGGGAATATGTACATCAGGTGACAGGAATCTTAAGGGCCCTCTTAGAATTCTGCTGACCATGGGGAGCTACGAAATTAATATTGCCTTGAGTGAGAAAACTTAGAAAATATCACATTCATCCAGCATATCAAAGATGAATAATTCATGAAGAAAGAATAATACTAAAATATTAGAGCATTAATAATTCTTTTTTTTTTATTTTAATTTTATAAACATATAATATATTTTTATCCCCAGGGGTACAGGTCTCGTGAATCGCCAGGTTTACACACTTCACAGCACTCATCATAGCACATACCCTCCCCAATGTCCATAATCCCACCCCCCCAACCCCCCTCCCCCCATCAACCCTCAGTTTGTTTTGTGAGATTAAGAGTCACTTATGGTTAGTCTCCCTCCCAATCCCATCTTGTTTCATTTACTCTTCTCCTACCCACTTAACCCCCCATGTTGCATCTCCTCTCCCTCATATCAGGGAGATCATATGATAGTTGTCTTTCTCCGATTGACTTATTTCGCTAAGCATGATACCCTCTAGTTCCATCCACGTCATCGCAAATGGCAAGATTTCATTTCTTTTGATGGCTGCATAGTATTCCATTGTGTATATATACCACATCTTCTTTATCCATTCCTCTGTTGATGGACATCTAGGTTCTTTCCTTAGTTTGGCTATTGTAGACATTGCTGCTATAAACATTCGGGTGCACGTGCCCCTTCGGATCACTACGTTTGTATCTTTAGGGTAAATACCCAGCAGTGCAATTGCTGGGTCATAGGGTAGTTCTATTTTCAACATTTTGAGGAACCTCCATGCTGTTTTCCAGAGTGGTTGCACCAGATTGCATTCCCACCAACAGTGTAGGAGGGTTCCCCTTTCTCCGCATCCTCGCCAGCATCTGTCATTTCCTGACTTGTTAATTTTAGCCATTCTGACTGGTGTGAGGTGGTATCTCATTGTGGTTTTGATTTGTATTTCCCTGATGCCGAGTGATGTGGAGCACTTTTTCATGTGTCTGTTGGCCATCTGGATGTCGTCTTTGCAGAAATGTCTGTTCATGTCCTCTGCCCATTTCTTGATTGGATTATTTGTTCTTTGGGTGTTGAGTTTGCTAAGTTCTTTATAGATTTTGGACACTAGCCCTTTATCCAATATGTCATTTGCAAATATCTTCTCCCATTCTGTCAGTTGTCTTTTGGTTTTGTTAACTGTTTCCTTTGCTGTGCAAAAGCTTTTGATCTTGATAAAATCCCAATAGTTCATTTTTGCCCTTGCTTCCCTTGCCTTTGGCGATGTTCCTAGGAAGATGTTGCTGCGGCTGAGGTTGAAGAGGTCGCTGCCTGTGTTCTCCTCGAGGATTTTGATGGATTCCTTTCTCACATTGAGATCCTTCATCCATTTTGAGTCTATTTTCGTGTGTGGTGTAAGGAAATGATCCAATTTCATTTTTCTGCATGTGGCTGTCCAATTTTCCCAGCACCATTTGTTGAAGAGGCTGTCTTTTTTCCATTGGATATTCTTTCCTGCTTTGTCGAAGATGAGTTGACCATAGAGTTGAGGGTCTATTTCTGGGCTCTCTATTCTGTTCCATTGATCTATGTGTCTGTTTTTGTGCCAGTACCATGCTGTCTTGATGATGACAGCTTTGTAATAGAGCTTGAAGTCCGGAACTGTGATGCCACCAACTTTGGCTTTCTTTTTCAATATTCCTTTGGCTATTCGAGGTCTTTTCTGGTTCCATATAAATTTTAGGATTATTTGTTCCATTTCTTTGAAAAAAATGGATGGTACTTTGATAGGAATTGCATTAAATGTGTAGATTGCTTTAGGTAGCATAGACATTTTCACAATATTTATTCTTCCAATCCAGGAGCATGGAACATTTTTCCATTTCTTTGTGTCTTCCTCAATTTCTTTCATGAGTACTTTATAGTTTTCTGTGTATAGATTCTTAGTCTCTTTGGTTAGATTTATTCCTAGGTATCTTATAGTTTTGGGTGCAATTGTAAATGGGATTGACTCCTTAATTTCTCTTTCTTCTGTCTTGTTGTTGGTGTAGAGAAATGCAACTGATTTCTGTGCATTGATTTTATATCCTGACACTTTACTGAATTCCTGTACAAGTTCTAGCAGTTTTGGAGTGGAGTCTTTTGGGTTTTCCACATATAGTATCATATCATCTGCGAAGAGTGATAGTTTGACTTCTTCTTTGCCAATTTGGATGCCTTTAATTTCCTTTTGTTGTCTGACTGCTGAGGCTAGGACTTCTAGTACTATGTTGAATAGCAGTGGTGATAACGGACATCCCTGCCGTGTTCCTGACCTTAGTGGAAAAGCTTTCAGTTTTTCTCCATTGAGAATGATATTTGCGGTGGGTTGTTCATAGATGGCTTTGATAATATTGAGGTATGTGCCCTCTATCCCTACACTTTGAAGAGTTTTGATCAGGAAGGGATGCTGTACTTTGTCAAATGCTTTTTCAGCATCTATGGAGAGTATCATATGGTTCTTGTTCTTTCCTTTATTAATGTGTTGTATCACATTGATTGATTTGTGGATGTTGAACCAACCTTGCAGCCCTGGAATAAATCCCACTTGGTCGTGGTGAATAATCCTTTTAATGTACTGTTGAATCCTATTGGCTAGTATTTTGGCGAGAATTTTTGCATCTGTGTTCATCAAGGATATTGGTCTGTACTTCTCTTTTTTGATGGGATCCTTGTCTGGTTTTGGGATCAAGGTGATGCTGGCCTCATAAAATGAGTTTGGAAGTTTTCCTTCCATTTCTATTTTTTGGAACAGTTTCAGGAGAATAGGAATTAGTTCTTCTTTAAATGTTTGGTAGAATTCCCCCGGGAAGCCATCTGGCCCTGGGCTTTTGTTTGTTTGGAGATTCTTGATGACTGTTTCAATCTCCTTACTGGTTATGGGTGTGTTCAGGCTTTCTGTTTCTTCCTGGTTCAGTTGTGGTAGTTTATATGTCTCTAGGAATGCATCCATTTCTTCCAGATTGTCAAATTTGTTGGCGTAGAGTTGCTCATAGTATGTTCTTATAATTGTCTGTATTTCTTTGGTGTTCGTTGTGATCTCTCCTCTTTCTTTCATGATTTTATTGATTTGGGTCCTTTCTCTTTTCTTTTTGATAAGTCTGGCCAGGGGTTTATCGATCTTATTAATTCTTTCAAAGAACCAGCTCCTAGTTTCGTTGATTTGTTCTATTGTTTTTTTGGTTTCTATTTCCTTGATTTCTGCTCTGATCTTTATCATTCTCTTCTCCTGTTGGGTTTAGGGTTTCTTTCTTGTTCTTTCTCTAGCTCTTTTAGGTGTAGGGTTAGGTTGTGTACCTGAGACCTTTCTTGTTTTTTGAGAAAGGCTTGTACCGCTATATATTTTCCTCTCAGGACTGCCTTTGTTGTGTCCCACAGATTTTGAACCGTTGTGTTTTCATTATCATTTGTTTCCATGAATTTTTTCAACTCTTCTTTAATTTCCTGGTTGACCCATTCATTCTTTAGAAGGATGCTGTTTAGTCTCCATGTATTTGGGTTCTTTCCAAATTTCCTCTTGTGATTGAGTTCTAGCTTCAGAGCATTGTGGTCTGAAAATATGCAGGGAATGATTCCAATCTTTTGATAACGGTTGAGACCTGATTTAGGACCGAGAATATGATCTATTCTGGAGAATGTTCCATGTGCACTAGAGAAGAATGTGTATTCTGTTGCTTTGGGATGAAATGTTCTGAATATATCTGTGATGTCCATCTGGTCCAGTGTGTCATTTAAGGCCTTGATTTCCTTGTTGATCTTTTGCTTGGATGATCTGTCCATTTCAGTGAGGGGAGTGTTAAAGTCCCCTACGATTATTGTATTATTGTCGATGTGTTTCTTTGATTTTGTTATTAATTGGTTTATATAGTTGGCTGCTCCCATGTTAGGGGCATAGATATTTAAAATTGTTAGATCTTCTTGTTGGACAGTTCCTTTGAGTATGATATAGTGTCCTTCCTCATCTCTTATTATAGTCTTTGGCTTAAAATCTAATTGATCTGATATAAGGGTTGCCACTCCTGCTTTTTTCTGATGTCCATTAGCATGGTAAATTCTTTTCCACCCCCTCACTTTAAATCTGGAGATGTCTTTGGGTTTAAGATGAGTTTCTTGTAGGCAACATATAGATGGGTTTTGTTTTTTTATCCATTCTGATACCCTGTGTCTTTTGATTGGGGCATTTAGCCCATTAACATTCAGGGTATTGAGAGATATGAATTTAGTGCCATTGTATTGCCTGTAAGGTGACTGTTATTGTATATTGTCTCTGTTTCTTTCTGATCTACTACTTTTAGGCTCTCTCTTTGCTTAGAGGACCCCTTTCAATATTTCCTGTAGAGCTGGTTTCGTATTTGCAAATTCTTTCAGTTTTTGTTTGTCCTGGAAGCTTTTAATCTCTCCTTCTATTTTCAATGATAGCCTAGCTGGATATAGCATTCTTGGCTGCATGTTTTTCTCGTTTAGTACTCTGAATATATCATGCCCGCTCTTTCTGGCCTGCCAGTTCTCTGTGGATAAGTCTGCTGCCAATCTAATATTTTTACCATTGTACGTTACAGACTTCTTTTCCCGGGCTGCTTTCAGGATCTTCTCTTTGTCACTAAGACTTGTAAATTTTACTATTAGGTGACGGGGTGTGGACCTATTCTTATTGATTTTGAGGGGGGTTCTCTGAACCTCCTGGATTTTGGTGCTTGTTTCCTTTGCCATATTGGGGAAATTCTCTCCAATAATTCTCTCCAATATACCTTCTGCTCCCCTCTCTGTTTCCTCTTCTTCTGGAATCCCAATTATTCTAATGTTGTTTCATCTTATGGTGTCACTTATCTCTCGAATTCTCCCCTCGTGGTCCAGTAGCTATTTGTCCCTCTTTTGCTCAGCTTCTTTATTCTCTGTCATTTGGTCTTCTATATCACTAATTCTTTCTTCTGCCTCATTTATCCTAACAGTGAGAGCCTCCATTTTTGATTGCACCTCATTAATAGCTTTTTTGATTTCAACTTGGTTAGATTTTAGTTCTTTTATTTCTCCAGAAAGGGCTTTTATCTCTCCAGAGAGGGTTTCTCTAATATCTTCCATGCCTTTTTCGAGCCCGGCTAGAACCTTGAGAATCGTCATTCTGAACTCTAGATCTGACATATTACCAATGTCTGTATTGATTAGGTCCCTAGCCTTTGGTACTGCCTCTTGTTCTTTTTTTTGTGGTGAATTTTTCCGCCTTGTCATTTTGTCCAGATAAGAGTATATGAAGGAGCAAGTGAAATACTAAAAGGGTGGCAACAACCCCAGGAAAATATGCTTTAGCCAAATCAGAAGAGATCCCAAATCTTGAGGGGGGAGAAAGGGGATAAAAAGAGGTTCAGAAAGAAGAAAAAAAAAAAAGAGAGAGAGAAAAAAAAAAAAAGAAAGAAACAATTAAAAAAAGAAAACCAATAAAGAAAAAATATAAAAAGGAAAAAAAAATATATATATATTAGATAAACTAGTTAAAAAACGTTAAAAAAAAGGAAAGGGTAAAAGTTAAAAAAATTTAGCAGAAGAAGAAAAATAAATTGAAAAAGAAAAAAAATTAAATTAACTGCAAGGCTAAAGAATCATGGGGAGAAAGCCATGAGTTCCGTGCTTTGCTTTCTCCTCCTTTGGAATTCCGCTGCTCTCCTTGGTATTGAAACTGCACTCCTTGGTAGGTGAACTTGGTCCTGGCTGGGCTTCTTGTTGATCTTCTTGGGCAGGGGCCTGTTGTAGTGATTCTTAAGTGTCTTTGCCCCGGGCGGAGTTGCACCGCCCTTACCAGGGGCCGGGCTGAGTAATCCGCTCGGGTTTGCTTTCGGGAGCTTTTGTTCCCTGAGCGCTTTCCGTAGAGTTCCGAAGTGCGGGAATGAAGATGGCGGCCTCCCAGTCTCCGGCCCGGAGGAGCCGAGAGCCCGGGGCCCCACTCCTCAGTGCGCCCTCAGAGAACAGCGCCGATTTACTCCCGTCACCCTGCCTCCGGCCGCACTCCGAGCTGACCGAGCCTGCGACCGGTTCAAGGTAACCCCGAGCTTAGAGCTTACTCCTCGGCTCTGTCTCTGTAGCCGGCTTCCCTGTTCTAATACCTGTAAGCTCTGCGACACTCAGACACCCCCGATCCTTCTGTGACCCTGCGGGACCTGAGGCCACGCTGACCCCGCGTGGGCTTCACCCCGGTTAAGCCTCTGGAGCGATGTCCCTCAGCGGAACAGACTTTTAAAAGTCCCGATTTTGTGCTCCGTTGCTCCGCCGCTTGCCGGGAGCCGGCCCCTCCCCCGCGGTCTATCTTCCCGTCGCTTTGGATTCACTTCTCCGCCAGTCCTACCTTTCAGAAAGTGGTTGATTTTCTGTTTCTAGAGTTGCTGTTCTTCTCTTTGATCTCCCGTTGGATTTGTAGGTGTTTGCAATCTTTAGATAAGCTATCTAGCTGATCTCCCGCTACCTGAAGTAGTCTCAGCTGCTACTTCTCCGCCATCTTGACTCCTCCCCTAGAGCATTAATAATTCTTATAAAATAGGCAGAATTTAAAGTGAGTGAGATGGGTATGGGAGAATTGGTACCCCAGAGAGAAAATTACATTAAAAAAATTGTAGCACTGTATTTTCACAATCTATACAGAATCCTTAACATTAAGTGTACACACTTAAATCAGAAGTAGTGGATCTTTTAGGGAAAAAAAAAAAGCCTCATGATCCAAACACATATCACTGGGACATGATGGATGTCCTCACTAATGCACCTGGCAAATTGGGAATAAGAGCTCACTATGGGGGCACCTGGGGTATTTCAGTTGGTTAAGTGTTCGCCTTTGGCTCAGGTCATGGTCCCAGGGTCCTGTGGTCCCTGCTTGGTGGGAAGCCTGCTTCTCCCTCTCCCACTCCCTGTGCTTGTGTTCCCTCTCTTGCTGTGTCTTTGTCTGTCAAATAAATAAATAAAATCTTTAAAAAAAATGTTCACTATGGCCTGAACAACATTAAAATAAATTTATTCATTCATTTATTCATTCACTTAGTAAATGCTTCTTGATTTGTGTCCAGACATCTAACACAATTTATCATCTTTCTGTGCTGTATAAATATGAGACAGTCCTCATTCTCAAGGACCTCCCTTTCTACTACAAAAAATATTCAAGAAGAAAATGATAAACATGTGGGGGTATAATGATGGTATGCATAGGATTCTCCAGATGCAAAAAAGAGGCACCTGACATACACACTGATGGTCTGATATGTGATAGTATTGATAGTGATACTTTTGCTGCTGTAAGTACAAGTGGAATTGGGCCAAGAAGAGAATCAATTGTTGCAAGTAGAGTGAAGCATATATTCAAAGAAATGAAGTCATGGCAGGTTTTTTGGGGGGAAAGACATAGGTACTTTGTTTTTACTACAATACAGGTGGTATGACAGGCATTGGCAAGGATATGAAGAAATAGGGAAGACCCATACATGAAGGATAAATGACTAAGACCTGGGTAGAAGTCTTCACTCCATCAGTAACAAAGGAGGTGACTTCCGCCAATTAGTCAAATTCAGGTTTCTCATCTTAGAATAAAGTATGTTACAGGGTATTATAGACCAGAAGAGATAAGGGTTATAAAACCTGTTCATAGCAGCTATAATTAGCTAGGTTATTACTTAAATGCCAGGCAAAGAAAACATTGAAAACAAACAAAATAACTAACTAAACTTTTCTTACAAGATCTAATAAGGGGTCTAAATAGATTAAATTAGAGTGGGTGATAGTGAGATGAGTTTTGCTTCTAGAAATAGTGCTCTGTCAAGAGATTAGACTATTGTTTGAAGGGGGTTGACATTGGAGGTAGTGAGACTAGTAAGGGAAAAAGAATAGGATTTTATGCTAAGGTAATGGTAGTAAAAACAGTGAGCAGGGGATGGGTTTGAGAGATCTACAGACAGAATCACCAAAAATTGATGGTAAACTGAGAGGGAAGAAACTTGAATGATTCCTGTGTCTCACAGTCAGTTGAATTAATAGCAGCATCATATACTGGAAACAAGGTGAGTTATAAAGAAAACAAAGCAAAAGATGACACAGCACTTCTGATTCTTCTATCTTCACTCCAAAGTTTGTGGTGGGGAGAATATGCAGAATTTCAGACTTGTATGGTGTTAAAGAAAATGATGGGCAGAAGAAAGAACAAACTACTGACAAAGATAGAGGGAGAGTCCTCAACAGTCAAAGTGGGAAGACTTAAGATTTTTAATTTTATAGATTTAGGGTCTTTAAGCACATTCCTTTGCAAATACTACACAAGATAGCCAGGATCTTGGAGAGGAATGGAGGCAGACTGCCCAGGAAGGCTGATTAGACTGTATACTGCTTAGTTTGTCAAAGCTCCTTGTATCCAGTTATGGCCCAGAAATAGCCAGTGCATCCCCCTGCATAGAAACCTGAGGCCTCAGACAATAAATATGTCTGCAGGGCACAGTGTGGCTTGGGAGGTATAGGACTGAGTAAGAGTATTTTGAAAAAATATGTTCTCTCTAAACTTCCTCAGGGCCCTAGAGCATCCTCAGAGGACTGAGGTGTAATGTCTTACACCATAGATAATAAATGTTATTTGATTTAGAAAAAATAATACATGTGTTCTTATAATCATTTACAGGGAAAAGGTGGTATAAATGATTAAATTTCATAATAGTGTGTTGTGGAAGGTATATGAGAGGAAGATATAAAGATTTTGAACCACATATGTGAATGTTCTGTGGGAAGAGACATTTGGACAGGGATATAAATTTGGCAGTCATCAACATACAGGTGAGAAGTAAAACAGGCATAAGTTAAATCATCCAAGGTGAGAGAAGTAGATGATACTTGAAAAAAGCCCCAGACAGAAACCTCAGAAATATCTTCTTTTTGTAAACGTGAGAAGGAAAAACTACCAAAAATGTTATGAACTAAAAACTAAGGCTTTGCCATTACCCTATAACTCAACTTGGTGAGAAAAAGAAAGATCAGAAAACAAACTTGCCTTATATCACATAAGATGAGAGAGCCTTAAAAATGAAGGAAGGGCAATATTAAGAAAAAGTAGGAATTAACTGAGAGGTCAACTCAAATAAGTACATGCTGGAAAATATCAATTGGATTTACTAATTAGACATGAATTGGGTCTAGTTTTTTTTTTTTTTAACTTTTTTTTAACCATTTAAATTGTTTAGATCATGTTAGTAGTAAGATATTCCTTAAGACAACTACTCATATAAATTTCTTCCCAATAACTTCAGAAAGTGGAGTATTCTTCTTTAAAATATTTATATTTTGGGAAGAAAAATATATTTGGGAAACAAAACCTTGGTGGAACATAATTTTCCAAGTATCTCATGATTAAGGAGAAGCAGAGCTTGGGTTTGAACCTATTTTAGTAGGGCTCAATTGGTAAGAGGCCACTAGAGGAGTTCCAGAGTGCTCTGAAATGTGCTCTGCTACTTGGGCCTTTTATGCAAGAGGTATTCAAGGATGATGGGGATGCTAAGTAGAGTCTCTTCCAGGCCAGTAAAGAAGTGGCAGGAAGAACCTGTGCTGGCTTTTTTATGTATCAGTCACTCATAGCAAATCTCTTTCTGAATATCTATACCTATGCCTTTATCTATTCTGCCCCTTCCTTTACTCTGGAGATCTCTGACTAATACAGACCCCTTGAGTTCTGTAGCAAAACCATGCTTTCTGTGAGAGAACCAATCACTCTTTTTTTTTTTTTTTTAAAGATTCTATTTATTTATTTGAGAGAGATCATGAGCGAGGAGAAGGTCAGAGAGAGAAGCAGACTCCCCACGGAGCCGGGAGCCCGATGCGGGACTCGATCCCCAGACTCCGGGATCACGACCTGAGCCAAAGGCAGTCGTCCAACCAACTGAGCCACCCAGGCGTCCCGAGAACCAATCACTCTTAAAAACAGCTACTATTGTCTAGGAGAGTCTATGAATCAAGTGATGATTGGAGTTGCATAGAATGAGCTGGGTTTTCACAGATCCACTGAATTACTCATTTTAGTAGAGTCTTTGTTAGGCTGCTATAACAAATTACCGTGGACTGGAAGGATTCAACAATAAACATTTATTTCTCACAGAACTAGAAACTGGAAATCCAAGATCAGGGTGCCAGCATGCTCAGGTTCTGGTGAGAGTTCTCTTCCAGGTATTCATATGGCCATCTTATTACTGTAGTCTCACAGAGAGAAAAGACTCCCTCTCTTTCTTGTCTCATAAAGAAACTAATCTCATCATGAGGGCTCTATTTTCATGACTTAATTACTTTCCAGTGGTCCCAACTTCATTTATGATCCTAGTAGAGGTTAGGCTCCCAACCAACATATGAATTTTGGGGGGACACAAATAACGTGGTCCATAGTGGGTTAGAATAGCAATAATCTATTGTGTAATGGAAAGATACATTGAGGTTAAGGCCCCCAAAAGTCCAGAAGTCAAAAAATAAATTAGTGGCCCAACTAATGGGCCACTGGGCCACAGTTCACCTGTCTGTTGAACTGATGCCTCTTTCTCATCTCACTTATGGACACATGATGACTTTCCTAGCACCAGTCATCAGAAGAGGAAAAAGTGGAGCCCGATTCACTCGCCAAGAGATTAGTATGATATGTTGATTCTAGGGAGAGTTCTATTCAAGCACTATGCCTAAAATGTGGCTGCAAAGTATATAGGCAGAGCTGGAGATATTTGGCAATAGATATTTATTTTGAATTCATGAAGTGTCCCAAGATTTAGGAAAAGATAGAGTCTTATGCAGTAGTAAATATGTTCTTTGGTTGGTCAGGGGCTTGGAAGGTGAACAAAAAAAGAGAGAAAGAGGCAAGAAAATTTTGGGAAAAATATCATATGTAGCCCTGAGTTTCAAGCCCTAAGTATACGGAGTTTTTGCTCTCTAGGAGGTATTTACAAAAAAGGAGGTACATAACAGCTGAGAGAATAGGAGGACTGGCTCTGCTGAATGTTAGCTAGCCCCTCCCTGTAGTCTAGTGCTGACAGAAAAGGATCATGAATGAACTAGTCATGGCAGCTAGGTTTGGAGGAGAACCTAGGCTAAGTCAAATAGCCTTTCAAATGGTAGTGTCCTCTGCAGAGGCTCTACCAAGGAATATAATCAGATGGTGGCTTCTCTGGCCTCACATCAAAATTAGTTAGTATCTGTACTTCCTTATTCTCTCAAACCCTTATTAAGGCCTTACTCTAGGTCAAGATTAAATTCAAGAATTAAATGCTGTTAAGAAGTCTTCTGCTTTTTAGAGGGAGCTATGATTTACCAGTTGATGGACCTGAACCTGTTATTGCTCTCTTTCTGTTTCTTCTCCTCTCCTCTCCTCTTCTTTCACTTTTGCTTGCTTGCTTGCTTCCTTCCTTCCTTCCTTTCTCCCCTCCCCTCCCCTCCCCTCCCTTCTACCCTCCAAAGAAGGTAAACAAATCCAGGCAACTTTACAGTTCTTACACTTGTCATAGCCTTCATGGTGTCCAAGTGTCATAGATGCTATATAACCCAAATTGACTTAAGAAAAAGACAGGGTCATGCATTGCTGATAAAAGGAATAAAAATGGAACTATTAATACAGATACTATAGTTGATAAGATTTTAAGAATAATTTGAAAGCAACAGTTTATTTTTCTTCTTTAGATTTTTTTAAAAAAATTAAGATATAGAGCAAAATACACGCTTTTGCAATGTATAATTAACAACTGTATACAATCATGTCATCATGAGTTGAACAATTAGACAAACAAAATAGAACAATTCCATCAGTCTCTGAAATTCTGTATGTGCCCTCTCCTCAATCCCAGCCCCTCACAAATACTACCCTATAGTTTAGTCTTTTCCAGAATGCCATAAATGGAGTTATGCAAGATGTAGTCTTAGAGTGTGCATTCTTTCACTCAGAATAATGGTTGAGATTCATTTTATTGCAAATATGTTTTATTCTTTTTTATCTGAATAGAATTCTATTGCATGAATATACCTTAGTTTATCAATTAACCAGTTGAGAAACGTTTGGGGTATTGCCACTTGTATGACAGTAAGTTTTCCAGTTTACATGAAGTGGACTTATTTCTTGAAAAATTCACTTAATCAAAAGTAAAAATTAAAATAGGAACATTTCCGTATCATTTTAAAGAAAATTTACAAGAAAATTCCATGCCCAAATATGGTCATCAGCAACTTTATCTAAAATAGTTTTAAAAAAATACACCAATTTTATGCAGTTTTTCCAGGGAATTGAAAAGAGTACTTTTCCAATTTATTTTATGAGACAGGAAAAAAAAAAGATAGCACAATAAAACAAGGACACTAAAATACAAGAAAATTAGGAAAATTAAAGTCCGATATTGTTCATAAATACAGGTGTAAAGAATCTTTTAAATATTGAAACACAGGATATTAGCAAAATAAATCCATCAGTATGTAAAGAAATAAGTTTATTCTAGGAATGTAAGGTTATTTGAATATTTGAAATTCAATAAGTATGATTTACCTCATTAGTATATATTAATATGGTAACAAATGCATTAATGTGTTTTAATGAAATCCCAAATGTGTTAATGTGTTTTAAATGTATTAATATGTTAAAAACAAAGGAAGGCCTTTGGTTTATCTCAGTAGATACAGAAAATATCACTCGACAAAATTCAACACCTGTTTTATGATTTTTTAAACTAACATAATTAAAATAGAAAAAAGATTGTTTCTGTGCCCTTCTTATTAGTTAAAACACAAGGCACATATTACCACTTTTAATTAACATTATGCTAGCATTCTTGTCCAGTGCAATAAGGCAATAGAATAAAATGTATAAATGTTAGGAAGGGGGAAAAAACTAATGTTATTTGTAGGGATATGATCATGTATCTATGAAATCTAAAAGAATATACATTCAAGGGGTGTTAAATGACCAGGTCTTGATTTTGGCTCAGTTCATGATTTTGCCTTGTGAGATCAAACCCCAGGTTTGGCTCTGCACTCAGTGGGGAGTGTGGTTGAGATTCTCTTCTCTTCTGTTCCCTGCCTCTCCTCCCATTCCATGCACACACTCTCTTTCAAATAAATAAATCTTAAAAAAAAAAAAAGAATCTACATTCAGAAGTTATGTTAATTTATCAAGGTTGCAGGATGTGAGCTCAGTATTTAAACATCAGTTTCTTTTTTTTTTTTAAGATTTTATTTATTTATTTGAGAGAGTGAGAACACAAGTACTGGGTGGAGAGGGGTAAAGGGAGAGGGAGAAACAGACTCCCTCTTGAGCAGGGAGCCCTATGCCTACACTGGTCTGGAGACCCTGAGATCAGGACCTCAGCTGAAGGCAGATGCTTAGCTAATTGAGCCACTCTGTTACCCTCAAAATCAGTTGAATTTCTATATATGAGCAGAAACAGTAAGAAAATTAATGTAAAATATAATTTTCAGTATTATCAAAAAAACCTTCAAAAACATAGAATTTCAAATAACAAATAACAATGCATAGGAGTTTTTGTGGCTTCATATAGTTACTAACATTTTATCTTTTTTAAAAATTCAGCCATGAGAAAAGGAAATTCTGCCATTTATGACAATTTGAGGGCATTATGTTAAGTGAGTTCAGTCAGCGAAAGGTAAATACTATATAATATCAGTTATAAGTTGAATAAAAAAAAAATTGTGAAAATAGAGAGTAGCTGGATGGTTATCAGTACCAGAGGCTGAAGGGTGGGGGAAATGGGAAGATATTGGTCAAAGAGTACACACTTCCAGTTAGAAGATAAATGCTGGGGATCTAACGTATAGTATTGTGATTATAGTTAACAATCCTGTGTTGTATACTTGAAATTTGGATCTTAAATATTCTCACAACAAAAAGAAATGGTAATTATGTGACCTGATCAGGTGTTACTAACTCTATGCTGGTAATCATATTGCAAAAGTAAGTGTATCAAATCAACAAGTACACTGTAAGTTTAGACAATGCTATATATTAATTATATCTCAATAAAACAAGAAACAAATGATTTGTCTCAATTCTAATAGCATTCTATTAAACAAAATCAATACTCTCAGAATAAAGGTATATGTATTAGAATTTTAAGTATTTATTTTCATAAGGTCTGCTACTAAATGAAAAGTACCAAATATGCCTGGTTCAAATGTCCATAAACTTAGATAAAAGCAGCAAAGGGAAAAATAATTATCAGTAATTCGGGTATTAAAATTATTGTACATGATACTTAAATAACTGTAATTTTTTTTAATGAAAGATGTAAAAGGTAGAGAATTTCACCAGAAATTGGGATCAGTTAAGTTATAAATTTAAATGTTGCAAATAAATATAAATTCAAATGTTGCAAAATATAATAACCCAATTAAAAATTCCATATATGGGTTTAACAGAAGATTAGTCACTGCAAAAGTTTTGTGAACTGGAAATAATATCAGGGGAAAATGTCCAAATAGAGAGCAAAATAGCAGGAATATATGAGACATGGGAAACAGTGAAAAGATCTGACATATGTATAACTGCAATTCTAGAAAAAAATCAGACAATTGGAAAAACATAGTACTTCAAGAGATAATATCTGAGAATTTTCCAAAATTAATGAAAGAGATCAACCAAGAGATTCAACATTCCTTACAAAATTTAGGGAGACCACATCTTGGCATATCATACCAAATTATTAAAAATTTAAACATCACAACCTAGAGAAAGTCTTAGATATAGTGTTAGTAATATTACCTCAAAGGATCAACACTAAAATTAAGAGGTGATTTTCCAAATGAAAGCGTGGAATCTGGGAGACACTGGATCGATACTTCATAGAAGTTTAAATTTAATGGAAATGTCCCTCAAAAGTGAAAGTTAACTTTTTTGAAAGTGAAAGTTAAAGACATTTCCAAGAGAAAAATTTGATACCTGTAGAACTGCAGTGAAAGTCATACCAAAATAATTCCTTCAGGCATAAAGAGAATCATTCCAAATAGAAATATGGAAATGTTAGCAAGATTGATGAGCAAGAAAGGAACACATACATGCATAACTCTAAACAAATGTTGACTGAAAGCAAAAACCAAAAAATCTAAATAGTAGTAATGGCTTATAGGATTCACAAAGTATGTAAGATTTTAGGTTTCCATAGCATAATAGTGGTTGCCTAAATCCTAATCTCTGAACATTTCCTCTAAAATACCATGCAAATTAAATAATAAAAGCAAAAATACCAAAACCTAGAGAAAATAATCTTAGAATTGAATTTTTACTGATCAGCAGATTGGAGTGAAACAATTTGGAAGATGTCACTTGAACTAGGAAAGAAAGAGAAACTAGAAGCCACTAAGCAAAATTGATACTCCAGGAACATAATGAATTTTTAAATTAAAAACATTCCTTATCCCACTCTGTTTCAAAAGACACCATCATTTAAAGACATTGTACCTTACTTTATTAACAGAAAAAGCACTCATGAACTAAAAACCATAGAATGCTATTATAACCTTCAATTTTCACCTAGACACATCAGTTATTTCTGATCCAGGAAAAGATAAAAGATTTTTAAATGAATAGAGAAAACATAGTCAAAGTACTAACCAAACTACTGTAATACTGAAATAATACAAAAAACCAGAAAATTTTAGCTGATAAAAATTCTACCTAAGAAAACTGACATAAAGCAGAAAAAATAGTGTAATACTCCAACTTGAATTATTCTTTAAAAAGAAAAACAAATTTATCAATCAGTTTGAATCCACAACATTAAAATGATTTGCTATATATGTACACCCAGTGTAATAGATTGTTAAGGACTAATTACCACACCATTTGTGATATGTCCTAAAAAGAGGCAGCATATGATTTGAATCAGTGACTAATACATGCTTTTTTTATTCTCCCACTGTTGTACTGTGGCAAGTATGGGGAACAAGACATGAAAGTATTGAATTCTACCCCTGAATTTTTGAAATTTGTACTTTTGGAGACTGGGGAGGGATCATCAGATCAAGGAAACCAGAGAAGCAGTGGGGAACAGGTTTATGTATGAGCTAAGTATCCAAACCCCAGGGATAGTCATCTTTGTTCCATCTAATGTCACATGCAGAGCACAAATTTAAAGATACATTTAGTGAGAATTTCAAGATGGTACTCACAGAGCATTAAACTCCTAAGTGGGGTTTTGTGTGACTGCAATGGTGACATACCCATGATGTGGGCTCTGTATAGTGACAAAGTAAATGGAAACACTTTATTGTTCTTGTTGTTTTTTAAAAATTTATTTATTTATTCGAGAAAGTGAGATAAAGGGCAGAGGGAGAGGGAAGGAATCCCTAACCAGATTCCATGCTGAGCACAGAGTCAGATGTCGGACTCAATCCCAGGATCCTGAGATCATGATCTGAGCTGAAATCAAGAGTCTGACACTTAACAGACTGAGCCATCCAGGTTCCCCATTTATTATTATCTAATAGTGAAAGCAAATTGCACACTTTTAAAGTCTGTAACATAAGGATGAGTGGATGAAGTCTGATTAACTTTAATTGTTTCTATAAATTATGTGTTTTGTACTAGGTAATTTTTTTTCCAGAAGAAACAGAATCATTTCCTCAAAATATCTGGCTCAATGGCAGAATGGTTCTATAAATTGCAGGTTTTTTATTTTCTTAAAATCATAAGGATTTTAGAAGTACATGATACTACTCTACATAAGTAAGTTTGCATATGTATATATTGATACATTTATTATATATTTAATGTACTGTGGAATCATTTTTACTAAATTTAAATTTAACTCAATAAATTCAGGTATTAAATGTAATTTCATATATTTTCTCTTTTCTTTAAAGATTTTATTGATTTATTTGACAGAGATCACAAGTAGGCAGAGAGGCAGGCAGAGAGAGAGGAAGAAGCAGGCTCTCTGCTGAGCAGAGAGCCAGATACGGGGCTCGATCCCAGAACCCTGAGATCATGACCTGAGATCATGACCTGAGCTGAAGGCAGAGGCTTAACCCACTGAGCCACCCAGGTGCCCCATATTTTCTTTCTTGAATATAGAACATATGGGATCACTTATCCCATGATAGATGGTAACTTTCTGTTTTCTATAATAACATAATTCTTTAAAAATAACATTGACTTACTGACAGTTGAAGAGAGATGTAATACACATAGTCTCTGATCCATTTCTCTCTCTCTCTCTCTCTCTTTTTGCTCATGAGACCATTTTAATCGCAAGGTGTTAACATAAAAGATTAACATAAATTTCAGGTATCATGGAAATATATACTGCAAATTCAGAAATAACCGGTATTTGTGAAACCAAATCAAGTGTTTTGAAGACTTCAAAGTACTAGATGGAATTCTTCAAGACCACTGATCCATTTCTTACTCTTTGATTACCCAAAGTAGGGTTGCTACCTGGAAGGGAAGAAGGCAGATGACAAACCTAATCTCTTAACGAACTTGCTAATGATTATCCTCCTGTAAATAGGCAAAGATATTTTTTGAAATGCTTTGAAATAGTTTTTGAAATGCTTTGAGCTGGCTACCCTTGGTTTATCATTATTTATGTCAAAAAGCCTTGGATCAACAAAATTATGACATATGGCTTTCTGTACAATATTACATAAGCTTGGGGCGCCTGGGTGGCTCAGTGGATTAAGCCTCTGCCTTCGGCTCAGGTCATGATCTCAGGGTTCTGGGATCGAGCCCCGCATCGGGCTCTCTGCTCAGCAGGGAGCCTGCTTCCTCCTCTCTCTCTGCCTGCCTGTCTGCCTACTTATGATCTCTATCTGTCAAATAAATGAATAAAATCTTAAAAAAAAAAAGAATATTACATAAGCTCTACAACATCTGGAGTATAAATAGAGCTGTTTCATAACCTATCTGCTTTCTCCTGTGAAGTAATAATCCATACACCTTGTTACGGATCCCATTCATTATGCTGGGCCAAAGATCATATGTCTGATACATGAAGGAAGGAATGCCTAGACCTCTTACAGGTTTCACCTGTGCCTCTTTATTGATTAGATCATTAAAACTGTTAATAAATCTTTTTAAAATTTTTATTTAAAGTTTCATATATAGTGTACGATTAGTCTCAGAGGCAGAGTTTAGTGATTCATCAGTTGCATATAACAGCCAGTGCTCAAAACTATTAATGTATCTTGATAATGGTCAAGTTCTCTGATTTTTTGAGTCTGATTTGACAACCCAATCCTTTGCATTATTACAAGATATTTGAGCTTAAACACAAATAGAAAATAAGTATCTCAAGTCCACATATTTTAAGCAACATATCCAGTGAAATTTATGAATATTAAAACAATGCTGCTTGAGATTAAACCATTTACCTGGAAAAAGAGGAGAAGAAATTCTGGGTGTTGATGTATGCAATTATATGTATTTAAAACATTTTAGAAGCTGTCAATTTCTTGGTCCGTCGACCTTAACAGCAACCCATAAAAATGTTGTTTTGTATATCTTTAATTTGCAAAGCGGAAAAGCATGATGTTCTGCAGATTCCATAGCACCTGCCACTCACATCAGGGACGTAAGTTTGTTTTCCATAGTGCACTTTACCCATAGTGAAGTTTTTGTCACAAATCGTGATCTTTAATAAGTAAATTCATGAAGCTTATAACTGGCACAGTACACACAATTGTAACACTGATTTAACTTAATCTTTAACCTGACATATTGCAAGTTTTACAGTAGCAGTGCTCATATTGAGACTCCATCTGTTAATGGCAGGAAACAGCATTGCTGTACTCCAGGAAGCTGACAAAAAGTGTAAATGACTTGATACGCCGCTAACTGCGGAGTTCAAGTATACTCAATGATGCTCTTTTTGCATTTACTGTTTACATGGGAATCACCTTTGAATGCAACAACTAAAAAGAATCCCTGTAGATCAGACTTCTTAAGACATGATAGAGACAATAATAAATTATATCTTTTACTTTTAATGTGCAAAAATTCCTGTAGCATCTCTCAGAGAAGTACCTCGGCATCCTGACAGAACTGTTAAACCTATTAGTTCCTATCAGTGAGCTAAGTTAAGGTGCCAAATGTTTTCTTGAGCTGTACCAGAAAAATGCATCCTTCAAGTCACACTACCTTGATTATATTAGTTACAGGGCTTTAAATAATCCTTCCAGGCAGGCCAAAATGGAATAATGTGTGCATTCAAAAGTAATTTATTTCTTGGAAAGTCTTCGAGAAAAGCAAGAGACACTTGCTCATAATAAACAGTGTAGAGTTTCTTTAACAAACATAGTCTTTTTCCAGGTTAGATTAATAAATATTCATTTGGCACCTACTGTGTGCCAGGAAATTTGCTGAATGCTTTGTCTACAGATACTACAAAATATATTTTTTGCCCTCAAATAGCACACTGATTAGGTATTGAGAACGATACGTTAGCATGTAACTAAAAAGCATTCCATTAAACAGAGATGTGAAAATGGAAGGGCAGGAAGGACGGGGAAGTGAGAAAGAAAGAGAGAGAAAAGAGGGAGGGAGGGAAGGAAGGGAGGAAGGTAACATGGCAGGTTAGGATTATGAAAAGTGTAGAGAATTTTCAGTGAAACTAGTTTAAATAAAAACAGCCTTCTATATATAAATAGTTGAATGATATTGAGAAAGTTTTAGAATTGCTGTAGTTTTGTTTTTTATCTGTGAAGTGGGATATATTTATACATACAGAATAGATTTATTGTAGGGATTAAATAAGATGTACAAATTTATAAAATTTCATAACAGAAGGAAATTTAATGAGCTCTTTAAAGTCAGAAAAAGCTTCAGGTGAAATAATGGTGTTTGACCTAGGTTTGAATACTAGATGTATGAGTTTTGGTGCTAAGACAAATTACCACAAACTGGACAACTTAAACAACAAACATTTATTACTCCCAGTTCTGAAACTTGGAAGTCCAAGATCAGTGTGCCTGCAGATCCAGTGTCTGATGAGGACCCACTTCCTTGTTTTCATATAGCCTTTCTTCCTTGTATTCTCACGTGGTGGAGAGCAGAGAGAAAGAGCAACCTTTCGCATCTCTTCTTATAAGGATCCCATTCATGTGGGCTTTAGCCTCATAATCAATTATTATTTCAAAGGCACCACCTCCAATATCACATTGAAGTTAGGATTTCAACCTACAAAGTTTGAGGCAACACATTTCAGTTCCTAACACTAGGTATGGCTTAACGGGTGGAAGAGGAAGACAACCAATGTAAAAGATACACAGACTCCTAAAATAGCATCCTGTTTCTGGAAAGTGGAAAATACTATTCCGTGTCTCAGTACTGGCATGGATCAGCCCTGAATTTTAAAACAGAATGGTGAGAATGCAAGTAGAAAAAGATCACCAAAATAGTAGTTCCATAAATTGTAGGTTATCTTTTCTATGGATATGGTCATTTCTTATTTTTTAAGGAGTTAACCAAATCAGATCAAAACCTGTGTTTTGATTCTATAATAAAATGATCAGACATCAATGTTAAATTCTTTGGAAATACACTTACTATGAATATAAGGTTGGCTCTTTCTTCAATGAGTGAATTCAGGTTTAAGAGGCATTTTATCAATGACAATGTGAGGGCACAATGAGACATACCTTTACTGCAGTCTATCCTATGAGGAAAATATGAATGGTCATATCACAGGTGATATTTTGGAGTGGTAGTGGCTTACAACATTGGAGGATAGGCTGGGGACATATTTAAGCACTGGTTTTCATCAAGCAAATAACTAAAGTAAATGGATATACATCATCTACCCGGTTAACTTTCCTGTAGTTGTGAAATGGTCTCTTGAAAACAAAGTGGCTCTTGGGGGAAAATAGAATAAGAGCATAATTTGAAATGAATTAGAGTTACTATAAAAATGCAAAAAAAAAAAAAAAGAACGAAAAGCATCAACAGAAAAGAAGACCGAAATTGAAACTGTACTTCCAATGTTTTGTGCTTATTCAAATACAGGGAGGTAGGAAGTTTCTGTCCTATAACATGAGATTTTATAGGACTCTTAAATTATTATTTACAATGTTGAAATTTAATGTATTGATATTAATAACTACATAGAAAAAAATACTAATCAGGTATGTAGGCATAATGAAAGAACAAGTGAAGTATGTGATTTTGTTATTTCTGTTTGGGTAAAATGATTAATTGAAGGCCTTGGTGCTAGTTTTAAAAACCTTGAGAAATAAGGAATGATGATGAAGAAATGCTTCATATTTTGACATTATTTCATCTTTTTCAGGAAAAAAAGCAAAAATGAGATTTATAATAAAATTCAGATAATCCTTTCAGTATTTTTTATGATAGTAAAGATAATGATAACTACAATAACAGGGTAAACATTTAATTGTGTGCTGTTGAATTTGAATTATTTAATTTTGATTTTTGCTAATTGACTTATTTTGAAAGTGAAGTTAAACTAAGATGAGAATAGAAAGAGTCTAAACTTGTGAAATAAATCTCCTATAAAGAGATTTCTCTCCAATGTCCAATTTGTATTAATATTTATTCTTTCTAACATGTATCTTATAGGAAACACATTTAATTTTTTTTATTTTTTTAAATTTGTATATAGTGGACACAATGTTATGTTAGTTTTAGGTGCAAAATGTAGTGATTCAATTTCTCTATACATTATAATGTGCTCACTGCAAGTGTAGCTACCATCTGTCACCATAAAATGTTATTACAATATCATTGACAATATTCCCTATACTGTGCTTTTTATTTCCATGACTTATTGCTGTTGTTATTGTTGTTATTATTATTATAATTATTATTATTTATGCAGGGCTTGAACTCACGACCCTGAGATCAAGACCTGAGCTGAGATCAAAAGTCTGATTCACAACTACTGAGCCACCCAGGCACCCTTCCCATGACTTAGTTATTTCGTAACTGGAAGCCTGTATTTCCTTCCCCTCCTCACCCATTTTGTCCATCCCCATAACTTCCTCCCCCTTTCCCTGCAACCATTAATTTGTTTCCTGTAATTATATGTCTGATTCTGCTTTTGGCTTATTCGTTCATTCATTTGTTTTGTTTTTTAGATTCCACATATGGGTGAAATCATAGGTATTGGTCTTTCTCAGTCTGATTTATTTCACTTAGTGTAATACCCTCTGGGTACATCCATATTATGGCAGATGGCAAGATCTCATCCTTTTTTATGTCTGTATAAAATTCCACTTCATATGGAATTTTATATATATTCTTTTATCTTTCAATGGACATTTAGGTTGCTTCCATATCTTTGCTATTGTAAAGAATGCTATAATACATATAGGGCATATGTATTCCTTTGAATTAGTGATTTTGTGTTCTTTGGATAAATACCCAGTAGAACAATTGCTGGATTATAGGCTAGTTCTATGTTTAATTTTTTGTGGAACTCCCATGCTGTTTTTCACAGTGGCTGTGCCAATATACATTCCTGCCAACAGTGCATGAGGGTTCCTTTTTCTCCACATCTTGCCAACACTTTTTATTTCTTATGTTTTTCTTGTGTTTTATCCATTCTGATAGGAGTCAGTGGTTTTGTTTGCATTTCCCTGATGATTAATGATGTTGAGCATCTTTTCATGTGACTGTTGGCCATCTGTATGTCTTCTTTGGAAAAAATGTCTATTCAGGTATTTTGTCCATTAAAAATCGATTGGATTGGATTATTTTTGTGTGTGTGTGTGTTGAGTTGTATAAGCTCTCTATATATTTTGGATTAATTTCTTATCAGATATATCATTTGTATTCAACAATATATTAGAGGAATCATTCACCATGATCAAGTGGTATTTATTTCTGGGATATAAGTGTGGTTCAATATTTGCAAATCAGTCATTGCAATATACCACATCGATAAAGCAAAGAATAAAAATCATATAATTATCTCAATAGATGCAGAAAAAGCATTTGACAAAATTCAACATCTGTTCATCATAAAAATTCTCAAAAAGTAGGTTTAGAGGGACCATAACTCTATCTAACATCATACTCAATGGTGAAAAACAGAGCTTTTACTTTAAGATAAGGAACAAGACAAGGAAGTCAACTCTCACTACTTTTATTCAACATAGTACTGGAAGTCATAGCCATAGCAATCAGACAAGAAAAAAAAAATAAGAGGCATCCATATTGGTAAGGAAGAAGTTAAACCTTCACTATGTACAGATAACATTAAATTATATGGAGATAACCCTAAAGACTCAATCAGAAAACTACTAGAAGTAATAAAGGAATTCAGTAAAGTTGCAGGATATGAAATACCCAGAAGTTGTAGCATTTCTCTACACTAATAACAAAATAGCAGAAAGAGAAGAAAGTTATTCCATTTATTATTGCACCTAAAAGAATAAAATACACTTTGATAACATGTTAAATTTGGGATTTAATAAAAATATATATGGTTAGGATTTTAAAAATACAAAACACAAATTAATTTTACATCAATATTCCATAAAGTTATTTTGGTTTAATTATAAATTTATTTATGAATTTATAGATATAGTTCTCTTTTACAAGGCACCTTTAATTAATTGCTTTGAAAAGGCTATTCACTTTATAGAATGATAGCCGAACTGTCAAATTAATTTTACTGATTCAAACGTTTTTAGCTTTCAGTTTTGTCAATAAGTGAAAACTTACTATTTATCATGAATTTTAAATTCTATGTAAAGCCCTGATATATTTTTTAAATCATTTTTTTAAATTTATATTCAGCATAACAGTATTCATTGTTTTTGTACCACACCCAGTGCTCCATGCAGTCCATGCCCTCTCTAATACCCACCACCTGGTTTCCCCAACCTCCCACCCCCCCACCTCTTCAAACCCTTCAGATTGTTTTTCAGAGTCCATAGTCTCTCATTGTTCACCTCCCCTTCCAATTTCCCCCAAMTSCCTTCYCCTAACTCCCCATGTCCTCCATGCTATTTGTTATGCTCCACAAATAAGTGAAACCATATGATAATTGACTCTCTCTGCTTGACTTATTTCACTCAGCATAATCTCTTCCAGTCCCGACCATGTTGCTACAAAAGTTGGGTATTCATCCTTTCTGATGGAGGCATAATACTCCATAGTGTATATGGACCAATGGCCACGGTTGCCAAACTGTGGAAAGAACCAAGATGCCCTTCAACGGATGAATGGATAAGGAAGATGTGGTCCATAATTTCAAAATAAGTGAAATTTAAAGACATTAATTTTGAGTATAAGTTTAAAGTGTGTTTAGTTTTGTAAGAAAGCTCCAAACTATCTTTCAAAGTAGCTGTATCATTTTGCATTCCAAATAACAATGAATGAAAATTTTTGTTGCTCTTCATTTTGCCAGCATTTGGCCATATTTTCTATTTTGGCTCTTCTAATAGCTAATAGCTATATAATTGTTGTTTTAATTTGCATTTTCCTGATGACCCCATGATATGGAACATTTTTTCATATGATTATTTGTCATCTTTTTGCTTAGATTTCTAAGGTCTCTGATCCATTTTCAAGTTTTTGTTTTCTTACCGTTGAGTTTTTTGAAATTCTTTAAAAGTTTGGATAGCATTCCTTTAACATCATATGTGTATTTTGCAAATATTTTCTCCCAGTCTGTGGTTTGTCTTTTTCTTTTGACATCATCTTTTGCAGAGTAGTTTTTAATTTTAATTATGTCCAATTTATCAATTATTGCTTTTGTGAATCATGCCTTTGTTGTTAAATATATAGCCATTATCATACCCAAGGTCATGTAGGTTTTCTCTAATGTTATCTTCCAGAGAATTTTTCACTTTACATTTAAATCCGTGATCCATTTTTGAGTTAATTCTTGTTAAAAGATATAAAGTTTATGTCTAGATTCTTTTGTTTTGTTTTGTTTTGCATGTGGATATCCAATTGTCCCTGTACCATTTTTTTGTTTGTTTTGTCTTTCTTAGATTATTTATTTATGTGTGAGAGAGGGAGAGAGAAGGGGGATGGGCAGAGGGAGAGGAAGAAGCTGACTCACCATTGAGCAGGGAGCCTAATGCAGGGCTGGATCCAGGATCCTGAGATCATGACCTGAACTGAAGGCAGATGCTTAACCAACTTAGTTACCCAGGTGCCCCTCCAGCACCATTTGCTATCTTTACCTCCTTGTATTTCCTTCACTCCTTTGTCAAAAATCAGTTAACTATATTTATGTGGGTCTATTTCTGGTCTGACTATTCTTTTTAATTGATCTATTTGTGTACTGTTTCACCAATACCACACCATCTTGATTACTGTAGCTTTACATTAAGTATTAAGGTCAGTTAGTTTCAGTTTTCCAACTTTGTTCTTCTCCTTCAATATTGTGTTGGCTATATTGATCCTTTAGCCTCTGCATATAAGCTTTAGAATAATTTATTTATATTCATAAAAATAACTGCTGGGATTTTGATTGAGATTGCATGGAATCTCAAAATCAATTTTGAAAAAACTGCCATCTTGACAATATTGACTCTTCCTATTCATGAACATGGGATATCTCTCCATTTATTTAATTCTTTGACCACATACATCATAAACATATAGTTTTCCTCACATAGATCCTATACATATTTTTTTCTTTTACTTATTAACATATAATATATTATTTGTTTCAGGGGTACAGATCTGTGAATTGTCAGTCTTACACAGTTCACAGCACTCACCATAGCACATACCCTCCCCAGTGTCCATAACCCAGCCACCCTATTCCTTCCCCTCCCCTCCAACAACCCTCAGTTCCCTGAGATTAAGAGTCTCTTAAGGTTTGTCTCCCTCCCCAGTCCCATCTTGTTTCATTTTTCCCTTCCTTCCTCCCACCCTTGCCCTGCCTCTTATATTCCTTGTATCAGAGATCATATGACTAAATTCCTCATATCAGAGAGATCATATATGATAGTTGTCTTTCTCTGATTGACTTATTTCACTAAGCATAATACCCTCTAGTTCCATCCACGTCATTGCAAATGGCAAGATTTGGGTTTTTTTGATGGCTGCATATTATTTCAGTGTGTGTGTGTGTGTGTGTGTGTGTGTGTGTGTGTGTCACACATATTCTTTTTCCATTCATCTGCATTCATCTGTTGATGATCATCTAGACTCTTGTCTATTGTGGACATTGCTGCTATAAACATTAGAGTGCATGTGCCCCTTCGGATCACTACATTTGAATCTTTAGGGTAAATACCCAGTAATGCGATTGCTCGGTTGTAGGGTAGCTCTATTTCCAACTTTTTGAGGAACCTTCATACTGTTTTCTGGAGTGGCTGCACCAGCTTGCATTCCCACCAACAGTATAGGAGAGTTCCCTTTTCTCTGCATCCTCACCAAAACCTGTCCTTTCCTGACTAATTTCAGCCACTCTGACTTGTCTGAGGTGGTATCTTACTGTGGTTTTGATTTGTATTTCCTTGAGCACTTTTTCATGTGCCTGCTGGCCATTTGGATGTCTTCTTTGTAGTAATGTCTGTTCATGTCTTCTGTCATTTCTTGATTGGATTGTTTGTTCTTTGGGTGTTGAGTTTGATAAGTTCTTTATAGATTTTGGATACTAGCCCTTTATCTGATATGTCATTTGCAAATTTTTTTTTCCCATTCTTTCAGTTGTCTTTTGGTTTTGTTGACTGTTTCCTTTGCTGTGCAAAAGCTTTTGATCTTGATGAAGTCCCAACAGTTCATTTTTGCCCTTGCTTCCCTTGCCTTTGGCGATGTTTCTAGGAAGAAGTTGCTGTGGCTGAGGTTGAAGAGGTTGCTGTCTGTATTCTCCTTAAGGATTTTGATGGATTCCTTTCTCACATTGAGGTCTTTCATCCATTTGGAGTATATTTTTGTGTGTGGTGTAAGGAAATGGTCCAGTTTCATTCTTCTGCATGTGGCTGTCCAATTTTCCCAACACCATTTGTTGTAGAGACTGTCTTTATTCCACTGGACATTCTTTCCTGCTTTGTCGAAGATTAGTTGACCATAGAGTTGAGGGTCTGTTTCTGGGCTATCTATTGTGTTCCACTGATCTATGTGTCTGTTTTTGTTTTTGTGCCAGTACCATACTGTGTTGATGATTACAACTTTATAATAGAGCTTGAAGTCTGGAATTGTGATGCTACCAACTTTGGTTTTCTTTTTCATTCCTCTGGCTATTCGAGGTCTTTTCTGGTTCCATATAAATTTTAGGGTTATTTGTTCTATTTCTTTGAAAAAAGTTGATGGTATTTTGATAGGGATTTTATTAAATGTGTAGATTGCTCTAGGTAGCATAGACATTTTTACAACATTTGTTTCACAATATTTGTTCTTCCAATCCATGAGGATGGAACATTTATCCATTTCTTTGTGTCTTCCTCAATTTCTTTTATGAGTATTCTATAGTTTTCTGAGTACAGATTCTTTGCCTCTTTAGTTAGGTTTATTCCTAGGTATCTTATGGTTTTGGGTGCAGTTGTAAATGGAATTGACTCCTAAATTTCTCTTTCTTCTGTCTTGTTGTTGGTGTATAGAAATGCAACTGATTTCTGTGCATTGATTTTATATCCTGATATTTTAATGAATTCCTGTATATGAGTTCTAGCACTTTTAAAGTGGAGTCTTTTGGGTTTTCCACATAAACTATCATACCATCTGCAAAGAGTGAGAGTTTGATTTCTTCTTTGCCAATTTGTATGCTTTTTATTTCTTTTTGTTGTCTGATTGCTGAGGCTGAGACTTCTAATACCATGTTAAATAGCAGTGGTGATAGTGGAAAGCCCTGCCATGTTCCTGACCTTAGGGGATAAGCTCTCAGTTTTTCTCCATTGAGAATAATATTCATGGTGGGTTTTTCATAGATGACTTTGATAATATCGAGGTATATACCCTCTATCCCTACACTGTGAAGAGTTTTGATCAAGAAGGGATTCTGTACTGTACTTTGTCAAATGCTTTTTCAGCATTTATTGAGAGTATCATATGGTTCTTCTTCTTTCTTTCATTAATGTATTGTATCACATTGATTGATTTGCAGATGTTGAACCAACCTTGCAGTCCAGGAATAAATCCCACTTGGTAATGGTGAATAATCCTTTTAATGTACTGTTAGATCCTATTGGCTTGTATTTTGATGAGAATTTTTGCCTCCGTGTTCATCAGGGATATTGGTGTGTAATTCTTTTTGATGGGGTCTTTTTCTGGTTTAGTGATCAAGATAATGCTGGCCTCTTAAAATGAGTTTGGAATTTTTCCTTCCGTTTCTATTTTTGGGAACAGTTTCGGGAGAATAGTATTAATGCTTTAAATGTTTGGTAGAATTTCTTGGGAAGCCATCTGGCCCTGGGCTCTTGTTTGTTGGGAGATTTTTAATGACTGCTTCAGTATCCTTACTGGTTATGGGGTATGCTCAGGTTTTCTATTTCTTTCTGGATCAGTTTTGGTAGTTTATACACCTTTAGAAATGCATCCATTTCTTCCAGATGGTCAAATTTGCTGGTTCATAGTTGCTCGTAATATGTTCTTATAATTGTATTTCTTTGCTGTTGGTTGTGATCTCTCCTCTTTTATTCATGATTTTATTAATTTAGGTCCTTTCTTTTTTCTCTTTGTTAAGTCTGGCCAGAGGTTTATCAGTCTTATTAATTCATTTAAAGAACCAGCTCCTAGTTTCATTGATCTGGTTCTGCTGTTCTTTTGGGTTCTATTTTATTGATTCCTACTCTGATCTTTATTATTTCTCTTCTCCTGCTGGGTTTAGGTTTTATTTACTGTTCTTTCTCCAGCTCCTTTAGGTGTAGGGTTAGGTCATATACCTGAGAGCTTTCTTGTTCCTTGAGAAAGACTTGTATTGCTATATATTCCCTCTTGGGACCACCTTTCCTGTATCCCAGAGATTCTGAAAGTTATGTTTTCTTTTTCATTTGTTCCCATGAATTTTTGTATTCTTCTTTAATTTCCTGGTTGACCCATTCATTCTTGGTAGGATGCTCTTTAGCCTCCATCTATTTGAGTTCTTTCCAACTTTCCTCTTGTGGTTGAGTTATAGTTTCAAAGCTTTGTGGTCTGCAGATATGCAGGGGATGATCCCAATCCTTTGGTACAGTTGAGACCTGATTTGTGATCCAGCATGTTATCTATTCTGGAGAATGTTCCATCTGCACTAGAGAAGAATGTGTATTTTGTTGCTTCGGAATAGAATGTTCTGAATATATCTGTGGTGTCCCATCCGGTCAAATGTGTCATTTAAAGACTTTATTTCCTTGTTGATCTTTTTGCTTAGATGATCTGTCCATTTCAGTGAAGGGGGTGTTAAAGCCCCCTACTATTATTGTATTATTGTCGATGATTTTCTTTGATTTTGTTGTTAATTGGTTTATATAATTGGCAGCTTCCTTGTTAGGGGCATAGATATTTACAATCGTTAGATCTTCTTGTTGGACAGACCCTTTAAGTATGATATAGTGTCTTTCCTCATCTCTTACTATAGTCTTTGGCTTAAAATCTAATTTATCTGATATAAGGATTGCCATTCCAGGATCCTATACATATTTTGTTAGATTTGTACCCAATTATTATTTTTTTGTTGGTAATGTAAAGGGTGCTGTGTTCTTAATTTCACATTCTACTTTTTCATTGCTGGTTTAAGAAAGTGGTTGATTTTTATATTCATCTTGTATCCTACAACCTTGCCATAATTGATACTTCCAGGAGGTTTTTTTGTTTTTTGTTTTTTTTTAATTCTTTCAGGTTTTTCACATAGATGATCATGTCATCTGTGAATGACATTGTTTCTGCTTTCCTAATCTGTATATATTTATTTCCTTTTTTATTTTTTAAAGTTTTATTTATTTATTTAAGAGGGGGAGAGAGAGAGTGAACAAAAGCAAAGAGAAGGAGCAGAGGGAGAGGGAGAAGCAGAGCCCCTGCTGAGCAGAAAGCCTGATGTAGAGCTTGATCCTAGGACCCTGAGATCATGACCTGAACCAAAAGCAAACACTTAACTGACTGAACCACCCAGGTTCCCCCCTTTTACTTCCTTGTTGTGTTAGCCAGAGCCTTCAGTATAGTATTTAAAGGGAATGATGGAGTGGTAAGGGGCATGCTTGCCTTATACTTGATCTTTGTGGGAAGGCTTCTGGTTGTCCACTATTAAATGTGATGTTGGTTGTAGGTAGACAGATTTTATCAATTTGAGGAAATTCCCTATTCTTAGTTTACTGAGAGTTTTTCTCATAAATCATGGTTGGACTTTGTCAAATGCTTTTTCTGTATCTGTTAATTATTATGGAATTTTTCTTCTTTAGCGTGTTGATTGATGGATTATGGTAATTGATTTTCAAACACCAAACCATCCTTGCATGCTTATTCCAGTATACCTGGGATAAATCCCACTTGGTCATGGTGTATAATTCTTTTTATATATTATTGGATTTAACTTGCTAATATTTTATTGAAGACTTTTGCATTTATGATAGATATTGGTCTGTAGTTTTCTTTGCTTATAAAATTTTTGTCTGACTTGGAAATGAAAGTAGTGCAGGCCTCAAAGAATGAATTAGGAAGTATTCTGTCTGGTTCTGCTTTCTGAAAGAGATTATAAAGTGTTGATATAATTTCATCCTTAATTATTTGGTAGAATTGACCAGTAAACAATCTGGGCATATTTTCAATTTTGGGAAGTTAATTATTTGTTCAATTTCTTTCAGAGATAATAGGCTTACAATTATTAAATTTGTTTTTTCATGTGAGTTTTGGCAAATTGTTTCTTTCAAGTAATTGGTCCATTTCATCTAGGTTATCAAATTTGTGGTCAGAGAGTAGCTTATAATATTTCTTTATTATCTTTTTAACATACCAAGGGTAGCTAGTGATGTCCCCTCTTTCATTTGTACTATTAGTAATTCATGTCCTCTCTCTCTCTCTCTTTTTTTTATTTTTTTTTACTTAGCTTTGCTAAAGATTTATCTAATTTATTGATCTTTTAAAGAATCAGCTTTTGGTTCAATGATTGCTCTATTGATTTAATCTTTAAATTTCATTGATTTCCACTCTCATTATTATTTCATTTCTTCTGCTTACTTTGGATTTAATTTGCTCTTCCTTTTCTAGTTCCCCTGGTGGCAACTCAGATGACTGATTTGGGGTCTTTTCCTTTTCTAATGTAAGTATTTAATATAAATTTCCTTCTAAGCATTAATTTCACTGCATCTCAGAAATCTTTATAACTTGTGTTTTAATTTTCATTTAGTTTACAATATATCTTAATTTCTTTTGAGATTTCTTTAGCTTATGTATTATATAAAATTGTGTTGTTTAATCTCCATGTATTCAGGGATTTTCCAATTATTACTCTGTTACTGATTTCTAGTTTAACTGCATGTGGTCCAAAAGCAGACATTATATGTTTTCCATTTTTTAAAATTTGTTAAGGTGGGTTTTTATGGCCCAGAATGTGGTCTGTCTTGGCAAATATTCCATGTAGGTTTGAGAAGAATGCATATTCTGTTCTTGTTGGATGAAGTAACTAATACTTGTTGATATATCCTGTTGATAATATTATTGAGTTTTTCTGTGTCTTTACTGATTTTGCACCTGCTGAATCTGTCCATTTATGATAAAGGGGTGTTAAAAGTTCCAAGTATAATAGTGGATTCTCCTTTTTCTCTTTGCCTTTCTATTAGTTCTTTCCTCATGTAGTTTGACTTTCTGTTGTTAAATGCGTACAGCTTAAGGATTATATGTCTTCTTAGACTACTGACTCCTGTATCATTATATAATGACCTATTTTATCCATGATACTTTCTTTGCTTTGAAGTCTGCTCTCTCAAATTAATATAGCTATCCTATTTTTTTTCTAGTGTTAGCATGGCATATTTTTCTCCATCCACTCTATATATGTCTTTATATTTAAAATGGATTTTTAAACATATAGTTGCATTGTTTTTTTATCCATTCTGATAATCTCTTTTAATTGATGCATTTAGACCATTGTCAAATCATTTCTGATATTGTTTAATATATAAAGTATTTGTTGCTGATTTAATTTGTTGCCTTTGATTTTTATTCCTATTTTTCTCTTCTGCTGTTTCTCTGCCTTTTACAATTTTAGTTGAACATTTTATATGATTCCATTATTCTCCTTTCCTAGCTTATTGGTTATAATTTGTTTACTTTTTTTTCATTATTGCCTTAGAGTTTGCAATATAATTTAAAACTAATCCAACTCCATTTTCAAATAACACTATACTACTTCATACATAGTGTGGGTGCCTTATAGTTATAAAATAATCCTAATCCTCTCTCCTATCCCTCATATTATTCTTATCATTCATCTCACTTATGTGTAAACACGTATAAGCATATGTGTATGTTTGTGTGTGTAGTATATGTATAAGCATAAATATTAAATATATTGTTGGTATTACTACTTTGAACAAGTTGTTATCTGTTAGATCAGTTAAGAATTGGAAAAATGTGTTTTAATTTTACCTTCACTTGGTCCTTCTTCAGTGCTCTTCCTTTCTTTATGTAGATCTGAGTTTCTAACCTATATTATTCTCCATGTCTCTAAGGAACTTCCTTTTAACATTTGTGCAAAGCAGTTCTACTTGCAATAAATTCCAACAAATTTTGATTATTTGAGAAAGTATTTCTCCTTCTGTGTTGAAGGATAATATTGCAGGGTAAAGAATTCTGTGTTGGTAACTTTTTTTTAATTCTTATAACACTTTAAATATTTAATCTTTTTTTGCTTGCACAGGTTCTTTGAAGAAGTCAGACGTAAGTTTTATCTTTCCTTTGTAAATAAGTTTATTCCCTTCTCCAGTTTCTTTCAAGATTTTTTTAATCTTTGATTTTTGCTAATATGAAAATATTCTTGGTATAGTGTTTTGTTTTTTTTTTTCCTTTGACATTTATTCTCCTATGTGTTCTCTGAGCTTCCCAGATTTGTGGTTTGGTGTCTGACATTAATTTGTGGAAATTCTCAGTCATTGTTATTTCAAATATTTCTTCTCTTTCTTTCTTTTCTTTCTGGTATTCTCATTTCAGGTATGTTGTGCCTTTTGTAGTTCTCCAACATCTGTTCAATATTTTTGCTTTTTTAATTTTCAGTCTTCATTCTATTTGTTTTTCAGTTTTTTGAAGTTTCTAATAAGGTATTCTTAAAATCAGAGATTCTTTCCTCAGCCATATACTATCTACTAATAAGCTCATAAAGACATTTTTCATTACTGTTACAGGGCTGTTTAGCTCTAGCACTTTTTTGGTTCTTTCTTAGGATTTCCATCTCTGTTTATATTGCCCATCTGTTCTTGTATGTGATCTAAGTTATCTATTAGAGCTTTATTATGTTAATTATAATGGTTTTAAATTTTCTATCAGATAATTCTAACATCTCTGCCATGTCTGGTTCTGATACTTTCTGTCTCTTCAAATTGTGCTTTGCTTTTTTGCCTCTTAGTATGCTTTTTAAAATTTTTTTTGAGAGCCAGAAATGATATACTCAGCAAAAGGAACTGTTGTAAACAGGCCTTCAGTAATATGGAGAGGGGTTGGGAGTGGAAGAACTGTATAGTCCTATTACTAGGACTCAGTCTCCTGTAAACCTATGCCTCTGGACTTTGAACTTCACAAATGTTTCTCAGATTTGCCTCCCCTGCTTGCCAGGTGGGACAGGATGGCTAGAGTTGGTATTTCCCCATCTTCCTGGTCATTAGGCTCTGAGTAACTAGTTTCTCCTGAAAGCAGGTATTGTTAAGAAGAACAGAATGCTCTGATATATTTCACAATGGTCTCTTTTTCTCTCCCCATTCTGAGAATAAGAAGGGATTTTTCTCTGAAATTTACCATTGGAACCTAATAGAACTCCTGCAGGTAAATCTCATAAAATTTTGAGGGCACTTGATGACTGGAACCTCTCAGAGCTTTTAACTCTTAGGGTTGTCTACCCTGAGCCTTCAGCAATTTGTCAATTATAGTTCAGGTTATCATACCCTAGCACAGCTTCCCACAGTGGTCTTTGCCTGTGTGTCTCTGCTCCAGTAAACTCTGACTCACTTTATGCACTTTTCTCTTCAATGTTGGGGCAGTGATTTGCTTTGTGTCCTCCCCTCTCTTTGGGATTTAAGGATTGTTGTTCATTTTTTAATCTGTTCAGCTTTTTACTTGTTGGGCTACCAATCACTTAAAACACAGAACCTCCTTATAGTGTTTCTGTTCTTTATACTCTGGAAAATATAACACTTTTTGGATGCCATGTTTTCTTCCTTTTTTTTTTTCCTACCATAATGTGTTCTCATGTGAATTTTTCATTAAGCAACATTATGAAAGAAGTATACTGTCTGAATCTTTGTATCTAAAAGTGTTTTCATCTTGTCCTTATAGTTGGTGGATATCTTGATGGTACTATAGTTGTAGACCTCAAATATATTTTGCTCACAATTTTGTAGCTAATATTTTATTTTCTTTGGTTAAATTGTATTATTAATGAGAAATTAGATATAATACAATTCTCATTAATTTTTTTTCTGATAGCATGTTGTTATATGGTTTTCTTTTGAAACTTTACAATAATACATGTTGTTCAGACTTCTGTCTTTGAATATTGGATTTACTCTGTCAATTTAAACTAATAATTTTTATCTCCTCTCAAATTAATTGAATGTACTTTCAATTTATCAGGCTCTGTGGTGTAGCTACAGTTTACTCCTCTTTTTACTGAACAGTTTTATCCAACTCAAAGGATTTACTTGATTCCAAACACTTAGATGGACTTTCACTCTAAGGCATCTTAAAACTTTTGATATCATGTATATTGATCATTCTCTTAATTTCATTCTCAACACAAGGGTGGGTTTTAATCTGCTTTTACTGACCACAGGTTTTCTCAGTTTTATTTGTAAGTATTGGAGATGAGAAAGATGAGAAACTTGTCTCCTCCAACTCTTAAGGTTCTAAAACTTGGAGACTCTCTTTCCCTTTTGTTTATTGTTTGTAAAGTTGCCAGTTTTTTTTCTGATTCTTTCCTTCAGTTGCCTTGACAAATAGCACATTGAGATAAAAAAAAGTTTAGTGTACACATCAGTGTTAGCTTTCCCCAGTTGCTTTAGCAATGTTCTATAACAAATTATAGATATTGTTATAGTTCTATAACAAACTATAACAGTATTCTATAACAAATGGCTATTTGCAAGTAATAAGTAACAATATTTTATGAATTACCAAATGACTGATATACTTTATCTAAAATTTTCCATAAATAATAGGTATCTTTTTTAATCAACCAACATTATTGTCACTATTTTTAGTAACAGAACCTCTCTTTACTATAGATAATGCATTTTTTTTTATAGTTTGGGAGGTAGGGCTCAACCTATTTCTTCCTTTTTTTTTTTAAGATTTTATTTATTTGACAAAGAGATACAGAGAGAGAGGGAACACAAGCAGGGGGAGTGAGAAAGGCAGAAGTAGGTTCCCTGCCAAGCAGAGAGCCCAATGTGGGGCTCAATCCCAGGACCCCAGGATCACCAGGACCCCAGGATCATGACCTGAGCCAACAGCAGATGCTTAACAACTGAGCCACCCAGGCACCCCAACCTACTTATTTCTATTAGAACAAATGGCAGCCAGTGTTACCCTGCACTTGGCAAAGAATTTCATCTCCCTGGCTCCAGTGATAGTTCACTTGCAAAGAAACACCTAACATGGTCAAGGTATCCATGCATGGAAGGAGAACAAAGTCTTATTATATGGCTTTAATGTTTTGGATACTAAGTTAATTCTAGTCTTTCCTGGATACTAATACCCTCTGAGAATTTAATAACAGTTTGTTGATGATTTACCTTAAGAAACTTGACATAACTGCCAAAAACTTATTCAAACTCTATAAAATCATATATATTTACTGTGTTGTTATTACTACTAAATAAATATCTATTACCTTTCTATCATTTTATATACATTATACACTTTAAAATAATTATTTCTTATTTTCCTCTGAAATTTAGGCTTGTTTAATCACAATTTTACTAATGAAATGTTTCAGGTAATTGCCCATATCTGCATAACTTATAATAGGTAGAAGTAGAGCTTTGAACCTAGGTTTATGAGGTATCAAATTATTTACTATACATAAGCATACTGTTTTTGCTTCATTATTCTACGACTTTTAGTATCTTCTCCATTTTATGTGAAAAAATAATTTGCATACAGCCAGTAACCTCAAGTGTAGAGAAGTCTCACAACCTAACATCATGTTTGGTAAAAGCTGAATATTTTGCTTAAAGATTAACAATTCTTTACAGAATAAAAAAAAAAAAAACACTTCTATTCTTTACCCATAGATCACAATATTCTAGGACATGCAAAATACCAAGGACGAAATACTACACATTAAAATACAAGAAAACAAGGTGTGAATAAACTGAACTTTGTGGAAAAATTCTATGAGAATCACATTAAAATGGCTGATCTGAAATTTCACTAGTATAAAAGAGTAGATAGACTTGGTTGAAATAGATATTATTTCTGTGACTTGTATATATATATCTGAGAAGTTAATCTTTCCTACCTTTGTATTAAAAAAGGAATGGACAACTAATGAATCATTGAATACTACGTCAAAAACTAATGATGTACTATATGTTGGCTAATTGAATTTAAAGAAAAAATAAAAAAATGTTTATACATTAAAAGGAGTTGACATATTATGACATTATATATTTATTATTTCTCTCTATCCGTCATCTTTAGCAGTGTATTTTCTTACCCAGCAAAACTGAAATATTTGTAAATAAAGACGAATATTTCCCTAGTAATAATTATCACTAACTCTGTGCCTTTTTCATGCTAGACACATGACATTTTATTTTCTAATTATTTTTGACATTTTAGTTTGTTTAGTCTTGCAATCAACTGTAATGTACTTACTATGATCCCTTATTTACAATGGTAAAATGAGGCAGAGAGCAAAAGAATTTATCCCATCTCAGAAATGGTAAGCACCAGAGATGGATTGGTAGCCACACAGTATATCTCCAGATTCTAAATGTTTAACCACCATTATCTATTTCCATGTCATTAAAACTAAGAGTGGTTTTAACATGATTCTTTCTATTGTTTTGAGAAAATTAACTCAGACTTTTTTTTTAAGATTTTATTTATTTATTTGACAGAGAGAGATCACAAGTAGGCAGAGAGGCAGGCAGAGAGAGAGGAGGAAGCAGACTCCCTGCCGGGCAGAGAGCCTGATACGGGGCTTGATCCCAGGACCCTGGGATCATGACCTGAGCCGAAGGCAAAGGCTTTAACCCACTGAGCCACCCAGGTTCCCCTAACTCAGACTTCTTGACATCAACATGCAAAGCAAAATGACTACAGGTAAAAGTAACATTTAACCATGTCACTCAGACTCACATAAAATTCCTTATGCTTTTTATATAGTGGGAGAAAAAGTATAATGGAACATTGTATTTAAAATTAAAGATGTAAAGCAATGCCCAAACATTATTTTCTTATTTAAATTAAATCATCATGTAAAGAAACTTAATCTTAAACGTTTTCCATTAGATCAGACTTGCAAGTAAAAAGCTAGGAAATAAAAAAAAATTAAAAAAAAAGCTAAGAAATTATATGTTATGGTGCTGGACCATCAGATTCAATTAATTTTTTCTACTCTAAGAAAATTGGCCACAGGTCTAAGGCTCAATCTAGTTTCTCATCCATTGCATTAATCATGTAATCTCTGTATTAATTTTTAGTTATCCTAGTGTAAAAAGAGAAAGCTAGACTTAAATATTTGAGGAAAAAACTTAAAGAAATAAACTTTCTGTGCAAAATAAAATAATCAAAATAACCTTTTTTTTTTTTTTTTTTTTAAGCAGACACGTACAAGAATTGGTGGTATTACTAACAAGAGAAGTGACAGACTTTAATTATCGAGATTTGGAAGAATAACAGTGATGAATTTGTATAGCTCCTTAAAATTTATGGAGCACTTTCTCATATATTATCTCATTTTACGTAATCCTTACAACCTTCAGGGAGATCAGCCAGGCACATTTTAACAATGAACTAGGGCAGTTCTTATAAAAATTGGAACAATAGCTCTTTCTAGTTTTCCTAAGCCAAGGTCTGTTAAGACTAAATAGGATCCTGATCCCAAGTAGAATTAGGAAAGGGTGGCTCTTCACAGTTAGGTGCCAAATTTACCAATATGAATCTTTTAATTTTGGAAATTTATGTTTTCTATGTACTCCATATTCTTTATTCTTCAGTTTCCATGGTGCTACAGCAACCAGTTAAGCCTGCTGTTACTATGGAAACAATAGTGTCTTTCTCTCCATTTCATACATTTTGGTACATTCTTCAGATATTTTCTCCACTTGTACATTCATTTTTGTTTGACAAATATGTAATTAAAAATTGCAACAGTGCTTAAGAAATTAAAGCAACTGAGACAAACTACTTATACTTTTAGGATAATGGAGAATTAATAATGAGTCATAATAAATGAATATGTACATATATATTGAGTCATCTTGGTATTTAATCTAAAATTATCAGCTTACTCTTTGTACATTCTTTGAAGACAGAATCTGTTTAGTTGAAATATTTTATGAAAAATTATTACATTTTATTCCTGATGCTGCCAAAATAAAATGAACAAAAATATTTTTACTGGCAATACAAGAAGGAAAACATGTTGCAATAATGCATGTGATATTTATTCTTTTGAAGGAATAAACTATTTTAGTCACTGGATCAGCTCCAAGCATTCTTTGTACCATGAGAAAGCTAGTGAAAAATAAGAATACAGACATTTTCTACAGTATAATTTCATTTTGAGGATTTCTAAAAAATACTTATTTTTTTGATACTATTGACATGTTTTGAGTTGTAACAGCTCCACATTCATACACTTCCCACTCCCCTCAACATACACACCAAAGGACATTCTGACTAGGGTAAAGCAGTTTTTTTTTTTTTTTTTAAGGGAAAACTTAAACTCAAAATCTGTAGTGAAGTCCGTTGTCTGATAAAATAATCCTTCTATTCATGCTTGCTATATTTGGGAGGCTAGAATCAGTATAGAAATGTTTACAAATATTGACATGTTTATAGATGGAATGATATTTATTATTTCATAATCTAAAGTGTGTTCTTCATATATATTTTAAATTGTTCAAACATGCATGTAACACAAAATATTTTACCTTTTACATTATATTTTATTACCTAAAATTTATTTTTATAAACAATTTATTTTAAAGAATTTTAGATTTGTAGAAAGGTGTGAAGAAATTTAAGGGAAATCCTATGCACCCTTCACTTAACCTCTTTCAGTGGTAGTGTCTTACCTATGATAGTACAATGATCAAAGCCAGAAAATTGACCTTGATATAAAATTTATTTAGAATTATTTAGATTTCACCAGTTATACATGCATTTCCTGTGCATGGATGTGTGTGTAGTTCTATGTAACTTTATCCCATGTGTAGCTTCCTACAATTACCACAAAACTCAAGAACAGAAGAATTGTACCATTACTGTAAGACTTGGTCCTACTATCCCTTTATAGTCACACTGACTCTGCCCCTCTAAAACCCTAACACCTAAAAACCACTAATATGTTCTTCGTTTTTAGAATTATGTTATTTATTGAAAGTTATATGCAACTATGCAGGCTGTGTCATTTTTGACATTGGCTTTTATTCAGGTTTTATGAATATCCATGTATAACTTTTTGTCTGAAAATAAGTTTTTATTTATTTGGGATATATGCCTAAAAGTAGAATTTCTCAGTTGTACGGTATGTATGGTGCTAACTATAGGTTGTTTGTACATGCTGTTTGTGACATAGAGAAAATATCTACTCTATTCTAATATTCTGAAAGTATTTATAATAAATGGATATTGATATAGTAAATTACATTTATTGTTTTTCAAATATTAAATCAATCCTGCATATCTGAAGTAAAGCCAACAAAGTCTTGTTGTACTATTCTTTTTATACATTGCTGAACTCAATTGCTCAAATTTTGTTGCGGGTTTTTGAATCTAAATTCATGAAGAGATCAGTTTCATTTTATTCTACTGTCTTGTTTGATTTTGGTATAAAGCTAATGCTGGCCTCATAAATATGTTGTGATAAAATGACTTTTAAGTGATTTGATTTTCGTCTCTGAATCATCAAATGAGTAGATTGGATTTGATTTAAAATTGCTTCTCTTTTTTGTATTTAACTTATATCTTTTCATTTTATAGGAATTGTGCATTTTATAACTTCACATTTTCCTAAAATTATAATGTATTTAGTATATTTAACACACTCCATTATTAACAAATACAGCTTTTATTCTATATTCTATACTCTGATGTGCACATAAAGTGATGACTATACTCTTACCTTGAGTAATTGTGAAGTGCTTTTGCATATGAGGGTGATTTCGTGGCCTCTATGTAGCAATATTGTTTGCTGGAGTAAACCCAATCTGAATTGTGAGAGGGTTTCCTCTTCTTTTCTTGCCTTATTTTTTATATATTGTCTGTCACTCATATCAGATTTTTTTTCAATGTACAGATCTTCCTGGACTTATAATACAGTTCTATCACAATAAATCCATTGTAAATTGAAAATATCATCAGTCAAAACTGCATTGTTTTTTATTAAATAAACTCTTTCTCCAAAATGGAGTTCAGTCTTACAACCCCATGTCTAGAACCACATTCTCTACTAACTGAGCCATCCAGGCACCCCCCAAAATGCATTTAATGTACCTATCTTACCAAACATTACAGCCTAGCCTAGTCTAAATTAAACATGCTCAGAACACTTACATTAGCCTACAGTTGGACAAAATCATCTAACATAAAGTCTATTTTGTAATAAAACATTGACTCTCTCATGTAGTTATTGAATACTGCACTTCGAGTCAAAACAGAATGACTATATAGACACAGAGTGATTTTAAGTGTATCAGTTGTTTGCCCTCATGATCAGGAGGCTGCCTGGGAGCCCTGGCTCACTGCCACTGCCCCACATCACAAGAGTCTTGTATGATGTATCACTAGCCCAGGAAAAGAGTAAAAATCTAAATGTGATGTGCAGGTTCTATTGAATGCATATTGCTTTTGAACCATTGTAAAGTTAAAAAATCCTAAGTTGGATTAGAATAGTTGGGGACCATCTGTATTAAAAGTTATTGCAAGTTACATTTATTAAAAAATCAGTATACACTGTATGTTAGTTAACTAACTGGAATTTAATAAAAATTTTAAAAAATCGAGATAATTTTGGGTTTTTTTGCCAGTCTTTCAACATGTTTTTAAATTTAAAATATTAACAATAGTCATTTTACCTGCATTACACACTCCTTCATGAAAGAATACTCTCATGTCATATATAATTATTTATATATTGCCTGAAAGAAATTATTAGATGAATATGACTTTGAAAGAGTGAAAAAATGTAAGAATATATTCCAGAAATTGTTTTTTTTTTTTAAAGATTTTATTTATTCATCTGACAGAGATCACAGGTAGGCAGACAGGCAAGCAGAGAGAGAGGAGGAAGCAGGCTCCCCACTGAGCAGAGAGCCCGATGCGGGGCTCGATCCCAGGACCCGGGGATCATGACCTGAGCCGAAGGCAGGGGCTTTAACCCACTGAGCCACCCAGGCACCCTGTGCTATTTCTATATATTATTTATCACTTATTTTATTTTAAAGCAATAACTTGGGCAATGATATAAAATATAAAATATTATTTTAATAATATTATTTTAGGGTCCACTTTTTTCTTTTTTTTCTTTTCATATTCTGATGTGTGGACAAATTTGCAAATAAAATGGTTTCTGAAAGAGTATATTTAAATAAGAGTAAGTGTATCAGGTGAATTATATGTAGTAACTGTTCCTCACATGAATATCTTAATGAACTTCAATAGAGGAAATGTTAGAGAGGAATTTTCCCATTTTTCTTGCTTAATTTTAATTTTTTGGCAATAAATTCAGAACGGTTAGTCTTTCCCAACTCTTTTTCACCCCAAACCTTTTTATTGGGGCCATTGTGACACGATGCCATCAGTTTATTTTCTGGGAAACTTGTCTGAATAATCTAGTTTTAGTCCCTGGAATTTGTTGGATGGTCTGGGTAGAAAACACAATCTTGTTTATTAAGGTTTAGCCTAGTCATTTACAGACTTTTGGAGAATATAGCTGGTAAATTATATTCACTTGTTTGTTTGGTGACATCTCCCTCTTGAGCTTGAATATCATGTCATTAAGGGTGATTTCTGATCTGAGATCCATCCAGTCCACGCCATTTCCTCTGAGGCAGACACTGATGCACGCTGTAGTTCTGCAAACTCATAGTCTGTGTTTATCTCACTACTGTCCACACTGGCAAATCTCTGGCTGTTTTCTTTGGCCTGCTTGGGACCCCCCAAAATGAAGAGGCTTTCTGAAGCCAGTCAGCTGTACTGCAGAGTACATGGTCACATTGTCTTACCTGCCTATGCATTAGTGGCAGCACGAGAGACATCACAGCATGGTCTAGGTTCACCCCGGTTCCTGATTCTCTTCCCTTCCTCCACTGATTCTTTCTTTAGCCCAGCAGAAGAACGTGGGAAGGAGGAAGAAAGGACACTTTTTCCTTTAGTGAACTTTTTCCTTCCTTCCTTCCTTTCTCCCTCCCTCCCTCTTTTCTTTTCTTTCTTTGTGTCCCCTCCGTCCTTCCCTTCCTTCCTCTCTCCCTCTTTTCTTTCTTGTGTTCTTTATTAATTAACTTTATACCTGGCACAGTGCATTTGAGATATATACTTTGGAAAATTAAGAGCTCTTTTCCCCCTGCTTTTGCTGTTAACATCTTTCACTGGCGTAATGGATGTTTCCTATCTAGAGGCACAAATCCAGTAAGGGATGTGTGTGTGTGTCGATGTGTGTGTATGTGCGCACACTCGTGTATGTGCACATGCGTGCATAAACATGGGGGGCACCCAATGAACCATAGACATTGGATCATCTATAATTAATTTTATAAGCATGCCTGATATACTGCTTCATATTCTCTTGTAGATAAAAATAGAGGTTACAAATAAATTCTTAGTTGTGGTCTTGTCTTGGTATTTTTAACACAAAAAATTAAAATGTTAACTCTGAAAGACTAAGCCTGTAGGATGAAATGACAACCATTCATAGATTAAACACTGTTCTATACCATAATTTTTGTTAGTTAACTTTTCTATTCCTCATTTTCATTACTGTAAAATCTACATAGTGTAAAATCTATACCTACTTTACAACCTCCTGGTAAAAATATGTAATGCATGTGAAATATCATAAAATAAAATCTTAATATTTTGAAACTACTGTTACTATAGGGGGTATAAACCTGAATCCACAAACTGAGCTGTGCAGAAATGTCACTTTACTTTACATTTTTTAGGTCACGTTGACTCAAAATCTAAACCACTATTCTGCCAGGACTATGAGAAATACAACTTCAGGCACTGAAGATTCTTCCTTTCCTCTAGAACTGTACAAAGATCTTTGGAAGAAGAATATTAGAGCAAAAAAAGGAACTGGTCTCTCTGGTCTTTGGTGCACATTTTGGTTATGGGATTGTGTGTTGCTCAATGTCACATAGTGCCTTGAGGATATCTGATCTCTTTTTTCTGTGCTAGACTGGTGTCTTGGGATTACTTGACATTACTGGGCATCCTTCATTGAAGAGCTTTCTTGTATTTTTTGTTTGTTTTAAATTGCGTCTTCTATTTGCCCACTGCATTCCAGATCCTATCACTTTCCTGGAGTACAATAAAATACCCAAGGTCTACTCATCATTTCTTACTGAGCCCCAGAACTGTATTTCCTATATAGTGTGGGGGAATCTTAACTTTCCCTTCTTTCTCTGCTTCTGCCTCTCTTCTCAAATGGGTACCGCCCCCCTCCTTTGCTCCTACTATAAACTTTTTATATAGTTTAGGGTTTGAGGCAGGGAAAAGCCAGTTTCAGGTGAATTCTGCATCAAGTCAATCAGGACTAACTCTTCCTGAGGCAATAAAGCCAACAGTTTCCATGGTGACTCAGATAAATAGGAAAACGTGGCAGAAATTAGACATCAATTATTATCTTAAGAAATTAACTTTTCCTGTTTTAAAAATCATAATTACATAATACAGAGAGGACTTTCATTTTTGTTTTTAACTTCTTACAAAGGACCATGAAAGCAAATTGCACCAAAGTTAAACAGTTATGGAAGATTTTATGTGAGTCTATCATAATAGGGAATAGAGACCAGACACAGTCTGAATTCAGCTTTGCTGAAACAAAGAGAGTGGAAGAGTTTTTAAGAACTGGGGTACAGAGAGGCAGTTAAGTGTGTGACCCTGGGTTTTGGCTCAGGTCATGATCTCATAATTTGGGACTGAGTCCTGCATACAGACTACCTGCTCAGCACAGAGTCTGCTTGGGGCTCCCTCCTTCTCCCTCTGCTCCTCTGGCTCATTTTCTCCCTCTCTCACATTCTTTTAAATAAATAAATATTTTAAAAAATAAGTGAGGTGCAGAAATCATAGACCATCTGATTTTGCTAATTGGCTTTATCTGAAAGAAAATAAACTTTCTTCTAACTTCATGACAGGAAGTAATTTTATAAGTTGGAGATAGGTGCCCAGTGAAGTTTGGGAGATAGCAGCTCTATCTTCCTTCATGTTTACATTTCAAAGAACTGACTCCTGGGCCCTTGAGAAAGAAATTCTTGAGTTATAAAACTGGCAAGAGTTTTTTAAAAGGATTTATCTTTCAAAGGATCAGAGAAAGTGCAATTACAAGTTTGCTAAAGAAAATGCTCTAAGAAAAGGGAGGTCAGGGCCTAAAGTCTGGAAGAAACCTGTCTAAATTTAGTCAAGCTCGGGGAAATCTTTAGACTGTCTTGGTCAGGGCCTTGTGAAAATCTTGTCTCATGTGATTAAGAAAAATACCTCTTTTTGGCTTGCCCCAGACTGTCTTTTTTCCACCACTTATTCTGCTGCTCTTCTTTATATACCCCATGAGATTCCTAACACAGGTCAAGAGCCTTTGTCATGCCAGTGCCTTGTTGCAGATAACTTACTGTTTGGTAAAACTTACTTATCTCTTCTCTGCAGTTGACTTTACTGTAAAGATGAGCATTTCCTCATTGTATTAGAAAAGGTTACTTCCTCCAAAAATCACACTGTTGCTGGTTATTTATTACCCTGGGGGGTGACCTTTTGCTGGCTGTGATTGAACTGCTGTAGTTCTCTGTGCTGATCTAATGTCAGTGTTCTGTATCCTGGCCAGCTCTTCTCTGTTACCTGGGCTAAATAAACACTGTTCTGTCCCTTTTGCTGTGGGGGCTTTTATCCTCTTTCTTTTTGCTGTAAAGGGAGAATTCCAGATTAAGACCTGAGAAGAGAATGAATCATTGATGCTTTGATGGTTCTTGAGTAATCACTAGGCCATTCTCCACTATAGAGGCAGTTGGTCTTCATATTTAGGCCACAATTGTCCACTGACATGGAAGCTGTAGTTTTTTTTAAGTAGGAAATGCCATTCAGAAAAGGGAGAAAGAACTCTTGAAAAAAGTGTGACTGTTAAAGTTCCAGAAACCCGTGGCAGAGATGACATAACTTAATTACTTAGAAGTAGAAAAAGAAAGAAAGAAATACTCAGAACCAGTTCTTATTTCTTTCGCTCCTCATCAAAAGTTTCTTTTTGGCAACTGGACCAGTTTTGTGGTTTGATCTCTATCACCACAATTTTGTTAATTTTTCTTTAGACCAGAGTCTTTGCTCTTCTTTCTTTCCTAGGCAAATCTCAATTTTTAAAGACTTGCTTCAGCTTATAGTCTAATTGAAACCCGACTTTACCATCAACAATGTTTTCTTTCATGGAATACTAAGAACTATTTAAAGAGTATTCAATACACTTGGAAATATTCATGTAGATCAGAGATAGACTAACTGTACCCCATGGGTGAAATCCATACTATATTAAAGTCTTATTGAAACACAGCCATACTTACTTTTTTTTTTTTAAAGATTTTATTTATTTATTTGACAGACAGAGATCACGAGTGGGCAGAGAGGCAGGCAGAGAGAGAGGAAGGGAAGCAGGCTCCCCGCCGAGCGGAGAGCCCGATGCGGGGCTCGATCCCAGGACACTGGGATCATGACCTGAGTTGAAGGCAGAGGCTTTAACCCACTGAGCCACCCAGGTGCCCCGCCATACTTACTTTTTAATGTTACTTGTTAAAACACTTCATTGGGCAATGATTAATATGTAAAAAATTATACATATTCACTATACATGACTCTATCAATTTGGGGATAAGTATGTACCTGTGAAACCATCACTATCAATAAGTCCACAGACATATTCATCACATCCCAAAGTTCCCTCCTGCCGTGTTTCCCATTATTATGTTTTGTGTGTGTGTGATAAGAACACTTGGGTGCCTGGGTGGCTCAGTGGTTTAAGCCTCTGCCTTCGGCTCAGGTCATGATCTCAGGATCCTGGGATCGAGCCCCACATCGGGCTCTCTGCTCAGTGGGGAGCCTGCTTTCCCCTCTGTCTCTACCTGCCTCTCTGCCTACTTGTGATCTCTGTCTTCAATAAATAAAATCTTAAAAAAAAAAAAAAGAACACTTAACATAAGTTCTACTTAATTAAGAAATTAAGACCACACCTATTTTTGAAATATTGTCTATAGCTGCTCTTGTGTTACAGTAGCAGAGTCATATAGTTGTAACAGAGACCATATGGCTCAAAGAGCTGAAAATACTTACTTTTTTTTTTTAAAGCCCTTTTAAGAAAACCCTTAATATTGAGAACTATTTCAGTTTTTCCCCTAAAGATACATATCCTCTGGTGAATTGTGTAGATAGTACTTTAGATTTCCCTGAATCTCTCTATAGCTCACATAGCTCCTAGTGCTATGACAAGATAGTGTCTCAAGGAAATACATTTTTTTGTACAAGTGTAAATTTAGATGAAAAATGCAATTATATTTGTTATGATTAAAATATAAGGAAACCCTGTCAAATAGATTTTTAGCATTAAAACTTGTACTATAGTAGCTTTATTTTGGTTTTATAATATAGTACAGAATTAAAAGAGACAAAAAATTAAATATAAAAATAACACAATTTTGTGCTGTTAGACATTCCTTGAACACAGAAGACTAGGTTTGTTCAGTGACAAAATCTGTATCAGTCCTTGTCCCTTTAAATATGATAGATCCATTCATACTTCTCCTAGGGTTTTTTCAATTTTTTTGCAATCTGACAGTCTAAATTATAGTCAGGAAAATATTTACCAATTGTATAGAAATAATATTATAGTACTTTATAAAATGTTTCTCAACTAAGTAAAGAATTATTTTCTTATCATAGAAAATGTCCTCCTGAACTTTTCTTTAATTCAAAAGTTTTATTTCAAATAAGTAGCTTTGGGGAAGGAATTCCACATGATTTTGGGTAAAAAGTCTGTGATTGTTCAGGCTTCCATTTCTTTGAGACTGCTTCAAATAGGATATTTCTTCAATAGGATTTAGCTGAATTTTAGGGCTTAAGAGTCTATTGAATTATTTTTTAAAACATGACTACTTTCTCTCTGCTAATATGGTACATTAATCTCTGATATTGAATATGCTTTATACTTTCCAACATGTTTACTTTCCTCACATAATTTTATCTAATTAGAAAAAAAAAAGTTTGTTTATCTCAGAAAACCCAAGTCCTCCCCTATTTAAAAAAAAAAAAAAAAGATTTATTTATTTATTAGAGAGAGAGAGAAAACACACCACAGGGCAGGTGGGAGAGAGAGAGAATCTCAAGCAGACTCCCTGCTCAGCATGGTGCTTGAGGTGGTGGACTTGATCCCATTATCCTGAGATCCTGACTTGAGCCAAAATTGAGAGTCACATGCTTTACTGACTGAGGCACCCAGGTGCTCCCAAGTCCTCTACTCTTAATCAGTAATTGACTTCGGTCTTACCTTTATGAGTCCAGTCAGAACTCTGAATCCCAGGTCTGAAGAACATGGCTGTATTGTCAGAAGGAATGCAAGTTGCTGGTCTTAACCAACAGAAGACATCAAGTTCCAAAGCTGATGAAAGCTATTCTAAAAACATGTGATCTCACTCAAAATCATGTGACTGTGAGGTTTCTGCTGAAGCATCTGTATAACTATTATAGGGTCTTGGACTGAATTTAAGCAAGCTTTTTAATTCTAATTTTCCCTACTATAATTGTCCCTGATAGTTAATTAACTAGAGAATCAACCTTTCAGCTAGCTTCACGATGGACTAGAACTCTCAGTTCTAAGAATCAGGTGGCAATCTTGTTTAAACCTTTCAGAGGCACTCTTAGTTCCACACTTTCTACATTTCCCAAATCTTTCTAGCTATTCTCTTCTAGTCTTGAATTGTAAGAGTCCTGTGTTACTCTCAACTATTTCCTGTTTATGTTTGCAGTATATACCATTCATTTTTCAATAAATGCTATGCTTAGTACGTATTTTGTTCTTGATATTTTTATTGGTACTAGGGGTATAGCAGTGAAAAAAACAAAAGTCTCTGCCATTATGGACATTATATATGGTGGTTGTACTGAGAAAAATATCCCTAAAAGTGTGTTATTTTCTTATAGCTGGACACTGTTTAATGCAAAATTCCTCTGGTTGTCAAGGAGTCCTTGAGTTGCTTATCATTGGATATTTTTTTAAAGATTTATTTATTTATTTAACACAGAGAGATCGATCACAAGTAGGCAGGTGGAGAGAGAGGGGGAGCAGGCTCCCTGCTGAGCGGAGAGGGCTCGGTCCCAGGACCCTGAGATCATGACCTGAGCCAAAGGCAGAGGCTTAACCCACTGAGCCACCCAGGTGCCCCTGGATATTTTTGTTAAACTTTTTTTTCCAGGTTTATTAAGAAATAATTGATATACATCATTGTGTTAGTTTAAGACTCACTACATGTTTTGATTTATAAATATTGTGATATTATTGTCACAAATGATCAGCTAACACCCATCATCTCATATGGGTATAATAAAAAGAAAAAGAAATGAAGAAAAAAGAACAAAGAAAAAAAAAAGAACAATTTCTCTTTGTAATGAGAGCTTTTTTTTTTTTTTAAGATTTTATTTATTTATCTGATAGAGACACAAGAGAGAGAGGGACCACAAGCAGGGGGAGTGGGAGAGGGAGAAGCAGGCTTCCTGCTGAGCAGGGAACCTAATGTGGGGTTTGATTCCAGAACCCTAGGACCACGACCTGAGCCAAATGCAGATGGTTAAAGACTGAGCCACCCAGGCACCCTATGTAATGAAAACTCTTAAGAATTTACTCTCTTAATAACTTCCTATTTCTTATACAGGAATTAGCAATAGTCATCATACTGTACATTACATCCCTACTATTTACTTATCTTATAACTGGAAATTTGTACCTTTTCTTTTAAAAAATATTTTTAATTTTTTAAAGTAAAATCTACCTCCAGTGTGGGACCCGAACTCATGACCCCAAGATCAAGAGTTGCATGCTCTACCCACTGAGCCAGATTGATGCCTCTTCACTGGAAGTTTGTACCATATGACCATTTTCCTTCAATTTCCCCTCCTCTACCCTATCATTGGTTAGACATTCTTGATGATAACAGCCAAACTAAATCTACTACTTTTTTTTTTTTTTTTAAATATTCAACTAGGCTTCTCAACAGCTTGCTCTGTGTGATCTTCAGGGCCATCTATACAACTTATCATATTCCTATTATGATAATAGCCTAGCCTGGAGTAATAGCTCAGACACTGAATTCTTATAGCAGATATTGTCTGTATAGTTCAAATGAAGTTGAAACAGTGCTTTTCCTTACAACTTCTCACCTCTTATGGTCTTCTGCTAGTATTTGAAATTTTGTTCTTTTGTTCTTTTTTTTTTTTTTTAAGCTCTGATTCAATTATTAGGTTTAATCTTTCAGGTAGAGTACATTCTAGTTAAGGTTATTTGTTATTCTTCTTTAGACTCCTTTCAGTGCTTTTGCCTTGGGACTACATGGAAAATGTACTATATTTATTGATTGCATTTGACTTAATTTGAACAATATTCAGGAATTAAATTTCATAAATTTTAACATATTTCGGCTCTTGAATTTATTACACATTTAAATATATATTTTGTAAATTTCTACTTGAGACATTTTATAGCCAATTATACTAAAATTTGTAATTCACAACATTATATTTTGTTATAGCCATTAGATATTGATTAGGCTTTTCCATTAAATTTTAATCCATTAAGATTATTTATGTTCCCGGGCGCCTGGGTGGCTCAGTGGGTTAAAGCCTCTGCCTTCGGCTCAGGTCATGATCTCAGAGTCCTGGGATCAAGCCCCACATCGGGCTCTCTGCTCAGCAGGGAGCCTGCTTCCTCTCTCTCTGCCTGCCTCTCTGCCTACTTGTAATCTCTGTCTGTCAAATAAATAAATAAAATCTTTAAAAAAAAAAGATTATTTATGTTCCCAATATTCATATACTTAAGTGAAATAATAGATTAAATAGGAGGATAAAGTAATAAAGCTTTATTTTACTGAAGAGTTTTTATAGTTAATACTACTCATGATTTCTCTATGATAGTATAGTGACTAGTATGAAATAATATACCAGCACTTTACTTCTTTGAATTACGTAGTGGAGAACACTTTCATTTTAGTGCCCAAACAAAATTTAAAATTCTATGTAATGAACATTCTAATGAGCCTTACCATATTATATTTTAGGTTAATTTTCTTTCAGTATTTATCTTACTATAAATAATCATATTCTTGACCCTGATGATTAACATTTATCCTTAATCTGTGGTAGGTTGTTTTTATTTAACAATTTGGTGCATTAATAGCCAAAGCTGTGTAGGTTAGGGAAATGTCTTCAAAGATTCAAAAATCTGAAAAATATAAATTTACAAAAACAAGACAAACCCTCCTATAGAAAACATGCTCCCTTATTAATAGTTAATGGAATGAATGACTGAAAAATTGTTTATTCGAGAAGCTCTTCTCATTTGAAATCTTTTTGGAGACTGAGTTTTTATTTATTTTGCCTTTTTTTTTTTTCTTGGTACTTCCTCTGCTTTGGGGAAGCTATAAAGCACTTATTTCTTCAATAGAGGTCATCATCATGGATCACCTCAGGAGGTAAGAAAAGCAATTCAGACATTTCCTACACAAACAGACTCTTCCAGAGACCTCCTGTGGGCATAGCTCAGTTAAAATATGCTTAATTTCATCCTCAGGCGGTTTTAGCAGGAGACAGTTTCATTTCTACACAGAGCTACCAGAGCTATATCTGCATCTTAAAGATAACTTTACAAGGATAATCAGTCTTACATTGAGATATGTAGCACGGTGTGTCTTTTAATTTCAGAATCTTATTAAATAAAGCATTATTACAAATATGTTTAATCATAATTGAATTTTGGATACATTAAACAACTCCAAATAATATCAGGTAAACAAGTAGCTACACAGCTGTACATTTGGAAATACTTCACTATAAATTCATCTCCTTTATAATCAACATTATTATAAAAGTAACTCTTCTCTCTCTGTGTAAATATATGTACTTTTGAGAACTTTTCAGAATTCTAGGATTCTAATGAGGGAAGGTGGCTGAAAGAATTCAACATTGACTATCCAGAATTTCACTTAAATTCCCTCTCCAGAAAATGCCCTCACCTTTGCCTTGGATCTACCTATTCTGAATCCCTCTAATTCACTCTCTGAAGAATTAGCTTCTAATGTTTTGTCTGGGTGAGATAAGGTGGTTACCCAATTATGAGGAACAGGAATGGGATGTGGTGAAATAGTGCTTTATATATATTTTTAGTTGTAGCAATCTATTAGAAACCCTGATTCATTATTCTTCTGCATGTGTTTGCGAACTATTCTTGAGAATCCAGAGGGTTCTTGTGAAAGGTACAAAATATTATCTTTTTAAATTTTTATTTATTTTAATTTTTTAAATTTGAAAATTTGAAATACCTGTTAGTTTCAGGTATACATTGTAATGATTCAATATTTTTATACATTATGAAATGATCCCCACAATAAATCTAGTTAACCATCTGTCTGCTTCTTAAACAGAGTTGCAGAGAAAAAAATCTTTTTTATGTTCGTGATCTCACCCCAATTTCCAAATATTGGTATTTTGCAAAAAATGAGTCTGTCACTTTATATTTCTGTGCTAAATTAATTAATATTTATCAGTGTTCTTTCCAGTGTCTCTTCTAACTGCTTAATAGTTCTGTCTCATTTTTGTGCTGTTTTGGTAATATTAGTTGAGTTTTTGGAGGAGGTACAGCTATGTTCATTTTACCATTTTAGCTGATTCTCTGTGCATCTTAATTTGAATGCATTGCTCAACCAAACATCTATCATGTCCTCTAAAATGAGAATTGCACATGCAAGTTCTTTTAGCATCATTAGACTTAGAGGCAAGTGATAATTGGGCAAAAAGTTTCCTTTTTTGTTGTTGTTTCCATATTTTTTTTTCTTTTGTTTGTTTTGTTTTGCTCCCAGTATCTATTCGGGGCACTGTTTTACCCTTCAGGGTGCCCCTAATTTTCATCTTTAGCCTCAGTGTCCACATATGTTAAGACACTCTTCTGTTTTCAGTTGTGAAGAACTCAAGGAAATTATAATAAAGAGAAAGACCGAAATGATTGCAGTGCAGTATGATAACAAGAACCAAAGTAACTAGATGTAGTAAATTACACAAGAGCGAAGTGGAGTGGTGAATTAGAGAAGTTCTAAATTAAAGTAGTATTGATTGGAAATTCAGATATTTTTTGAATAATCAAAACATGAAGATTCAATAAGTTATATGAATGGATTTTAATATTTGAAAACAGAAGAGTGTCTTTTCTATGCGGATAATGAGGGTATAATTGGAAAATTGAATCTGTTAAGCTGTATTGGCAGTTTTATCTGTTAAGGATTGGAAATTTCAAAGACAAAGGTAGAAGAATATCTTGGTTTATGCTAACATAATGACTACGTATAGAAATCACACAGTTTCTTAAAAATTAATATCTTATACACTATCTTTTTCAGAAGTCCCTAAGATGAATACTACTCAGTGTATTTTTAAAACACATTTTATGTTTGTCATACAGTATCTTTTGGATTTCTAACACCATATAGGAGTAGGCAGTTTTAAATTTAATTAAAATGAAAATACCAACATGGGATGTCAGTTATGCTAATTAGATCCAGAATCATATGTGTTAAGTCTAGACCTATTATCCTGGGATTCTGAGCATTTACTAATTTATGAAAATAACTGATAGTATTGCCGTAGTGGAGTCAGGAATTTAGGAGTCAGGAATTTCATAATATCAGGTTATTAATTGGAAAATTGTTGAGCTCAGGAAAAACTGTCCCCTAAACTTTCCAAAATACAAACAGATTAAAATGTACAAACAAAAATAATAAAGCAAGATAGTTAATACTATGAAAGTAAATAATGAGAATATAAATACAGAAAATTAAGAAATGTTTTCTGTGAAAATTATATATACCTAAAGTTATATATTATATAGTATAATCATATATACCACTCTTATTAAAATCATTAAAAAAAGCAAAACAAAGACAAAAGGAAAATATAAAAGATTGAGACACACCCTGTGCCCTAGTATTTCAATAATCATGAACACACTGTAATATTTTCTACCAGGAAAAACACAAATACACAGAAACAACAACGTAATTATTTATATTTCAAAATCAGCAGAAAGCTTGAGGTAAATCAATGAAAATGGATTTTTCTTTCATTAGTTAATATGTTCTCTTCCAAGTGATACTAACTATTTTGTAATCATACCCTTACATTCTATTTCTTACATGTGCTTTCTGAGTGTTGTGGACTTAATGTTTGTGCCCAGAATTCATATGTCAAAGCCTCAACCCCAGTGTATTTGGAGGTGGGATATTTGTGAGGTAATTAGGTTTAGATGAGTTCATGATGATGGGGCCCCCCTAGTATTAATATCTTTATGAAAGGAAGAGATAGCTCTTTCTGCCATGTGGGCATACAGCAGGACAAAGTATAGCCATCTGCAAGCCAGGAAGCAGATTTTCACCAGAAATCAAATCTGTCAGTACTATCTTGATCCTGAATGTCCCAGCCTGGACATTCTGGGAGAACTGGGAGAAATAAATGCCTGTTATTTTAAGTCAGCAAGTCTATGGTATTTTGTTATAGCACCAAGGTGACTAAAACCGAGGAAATGACCAGTATGTAAAATTGATTTCTCCCTACATTTACTGTTTAACACATGAATTTTCATGCAAATAAAACTAGAGGACTTACCTTTATTCACTCTTAATCCACCTGTCTCATGTTGGATTATCTTAATGAGGTACGTTAGTATTCATTTAGGCAGAATTGTATTGAATTATAATGCTGGTTAACCATATACATTGGTAGCTCACACATCTCTTAAATCATACCCATGTAACACTCTGATGATCTTACTAGGAAAATAAGAAATGTTAATAAATGGTCTTTCTTCTCTTCCTTAAGCAGTTATTTCTTTTCAAAATATAAATTGTGTCATTTGATTATGGTACCAATTCTTGCTTTTTCATTGTGCTTAATTAGTAACAATTTGTTAGAAATGTAACTAAAAGATGAACAACTAATATTTTTTATTTGTATTTTTTGTGTAAAAATGTACTTTTAAAATCTTTTCCATAATCTATTCAATAATTATTTGTTAGGTACAAGTTTTCCTTCCATTTCTATTTTTTAGAAAAATTTCAGGAGAATAGGAATTAGTTCTTCTTTAAATGTTTGGTAGAATTCCCCCAGG
>NW_019154099.1:43340044-43606976 GCF_002288905.1 Enhydra lutris kenyoni | reverse complement strand
GGATTCACTTCTCCGCCAGTCCTACCTTTCAGAAAGTGGTTGATTTTCTGTTTCTAGAGTTGCTGTTCTTCTTCTCTTCGATCTCCCGTTGGATTTGTAGGTGTTTGCAATCTTTAGATAAGCTATCTAGCTGATCTCCTGCTACCTGAAGTAGTCTCAGCCTGCTACTTCTCCGCCATCTTGACTCCTCCCCCCAAAATCCCAAATTTTAAATGGCACAGTATATAGGTGAGTTCAATTCAAGAAAGATTATGTAGAACACCAGTCTTTAAAGCCACACTTAAGGAAGAAAAGGGCTGTCTCTTCCATACAAAGATTGACAAAGGGGTGTAAAATTGTATAATTTCATTCACCAAGTCATCAGTGTTCTAGCAACTTGTTATAAAAAGTGAAAATCATAGACAAAGATTGCCTCCATTTCTGTGCTTATATTCTACTCAGTGTGATAGAGGAAATAAACAAAGAGTAAATAATACTATGTTATTAAAATAAGTGCCATGAAAGAGAGGGGTCAAGGAATTAGACATAGGATGAGGAATATGACCTCTGGATTGAAAATTTAAACACTATGAACCCTGCACCTTCAGGTCATCTAGTTTTAAAACCATTCCTCTGCCTCTTTGCTCATTTACTTTCAGCTTCTAGAGGAAAAGGAGTTGTGTCCTAAACATTTTTGTGTCCCCAACAGGTAGCATAGTGTCTGACGAAAAACAGACCTTCAATAAATAATAGTTGGTGGATGGAATAGAAGAAAATAGAGACACTTATTACTAAAAAAACAAAGTAAATGATTTTTAAGTTTGTTATAAACCATGTTTGTTTAGTGAGAATAACTACATTCTATCTGTGTTCTACATTAAAACAGAGTCCATTATTATTTTCATTGGAATGAAATTTGTATAAACTTGAGATTACTTAAATATGTTTAATTTATTGGAACAGTTCTGAAAAGGAAGGTACAATTGGCTAGTTCCCTAAGGGTTAGGTGATTATATATATTAAAAAAAATTTTTTTTTAATTTATTTATTTGACAGAGAGAGATCACAGTAGACAGAGAGGCAGGCAGAGAGAGAGAGGGAAGCAGGCTCCCTGCTGAGCAGAGAGCCCGATGCGGGACTCGATCCCAGGACCCCGAGATCATGACCTGAGCCGAAGGCAGCGGCTTAACCCACTGAGCCACCCAGGTGCCCCAGGTGATTATATTTTTACATCAAAGTATTTTCTGCCATATTTTGTCAAATTAAAAGCCAAGTTTCAGTACCTCATAGGAAAATGTGATCCCTTTCTGAAGCTTATTTATTTTGAAGTTTTGATAGATAAAATAACATAATTCTTCTTATACCCATTATCCAGTACTAATACCATGATACTTGTATTCAGCAGATTTTTTTCATTTTGTAAAATACAGCAAATAAGAAACTAGAAAAAAAGAAAGAAAGAAAGAAATTATCTACTCATATATATTCTACATTAAAGAAAACCTGAATGTTTATCATCATTCTGGTTAGAATAACTTCCTACCAATTAATGAAACAATAAAATATTTTATCTCACAATTGCCAGAAATTTAATCTTTTCTCATTCTTCTGCAAACCACTCCCAATCTGAAATTACATATAACATGCATTTTAGGTAACGCTGTACAATAGAAAGAACAAGTAAGTTAAACTCAGAAAGCATACTATTCTAGTGTTTACTCTGCTACTAATCTCTATTTGAAATTGGGGAAATTATTTAATGAAACTCTATTTCTTCAATGTAAAGTGACAATTATGATAATATATTGGGAAGTTTTGTAGACTAGGATGATAAACATGGTGATTTACTATGTTTTAAAATATAATAATACATTTTCTAACTGTACTTCTATAAACTAGATCAATTTGGAAGCTACGTATATGAACTTGAATATCCTTTTTTTTAAAAAAAGACTTTATTTATTTATTTGAGGGAGAGAAGAACACACATACACACATGAGGAGGGAGAGGGGCACAGGGCAAAGCAGCTTCCCCATGAACAGGGAGCCCAACATGGGGCTCAATCCCAGGATCCTGGGATTATAACCTGAGTTGAAAGCAGATGCTTAACCAACTGAGCCACCCGGTGCCCCGAACTTCAATATCCTAATACACATGTAGTAATTCAGTTTTTCTGTATTGTTAAATTAAATAGTTAAACACTCATTGGCCATCCACCCAATTATTAGAAAAATTCACTATTATATTTTCTTCTTTTGTATTGTAACAAATCTTACATGTCATTCAGATATACTGTTGCCCACTACAGATGATAATGTATTAGTTAGATAGATAATAGTGAGAATCATATACACATACAAATAAACAAAGAACTTGCACATATAGAACTAATGAAAATTAAAATAAAAAAGCACTTCTGGTCTCAGGTAACACATATATTCTCCTGATCATTGATTTAATTAATTTATTTTTGAGTGGGGAATGAAAGAAACTGAGAAACTCAGTTACAAACTGAGAAACTTCTTAAGAGGGGATCTGGACAATAATTTTTGATGATCTAAACAGTAAATATATTGGGTTATATTGTGTGAGAATTCATGTGTTAAGAGGAACATCCTTAGTATTCATGTAGAATGTCATGAAAAATTTTCTGGTACAGTAAATTTTAATAGAATGGTGATTTTGCTTATTTTATTTTATTTTTCAAAAGATTTATTTATTTATTTTAGAGAGAGTAAGCACATAATGAGTGGGGGGAGGGACAGAGGGAGAGAATCTCCAAGCAGACTCTCCCTGGGGGCTCACTCTCATGACCCATGAGATCATGACTGGAGCAGAAACCAAGCGCTGGACGCTTAACTGAATGAGCCACCCAGCTGCCTCAGTTCTGCTCATTTTAAAAGATAATAATCCCCTTATGCTATTTTTTCATTCTTATCTTTCTGCTATTAGTGATTTATTAGAGGAGTTTCACATATACCTTGTGGATAATATAAATATAATTTTTAATAATGTTGCAAAATGGTAGTTCTATGAAATTACAAATATGAAATAGTTATTCAAAATACATTATCACTTTACAATATAACAAAAGATTTTTATGTGCTGAGTAAACACACACACACACACACATATAGATATAAAAACAAAAAAAATCAGAATCTATAAATAGTGATAACAAAAACATTTAGCATGCATTTGTTTGCTTATCAAATCACCATTTCTTCCATCTCACTTATATTTTAATTCTGATTAATCAAAACACTTCAGCAAGTTCAATATAGAGTAAATCTCCACTTAATATATTTTATTAGAAATCATGTACATTTTTAGCAAATGTTTGTAAAGTATCTTCTATTTGTCAAGTTCTAAACTAAACTCTGGAGATCAAGAGTATGCACAATGGATATGGCCTTCCTCCCACCTAAGCTGCAGATTATAGGCACAGGGATTGTAGAAGAGGATGCTTTCATTTCTAAGGTGGCACATGCATGTTTGAAACTCAGATATGGAAGGTGATAGAAAATTTCCAATATTAAAAAAAAAAAAAAGTTCATCTTGGAAGAAGTAGGAGAACCAGTTAAGGTAAAGCAAAGGAGAAACATCTAGGTAGATATGGAGCATGTGCTATAAAAAAGCTGGGGGACAAGATAAATACTATTGTGTTTAGGGGACTAGAAGTAGTTTAATTTTGTTTTTGCACTTGATAGTGAGTTTAAGTACCAGTGAACAGTCTTAGTGGAAAATTAAGGTAGTCTGTGTGTGGTGAGCAGAGTCTATGTTCTAAAGGGATTTTCAGTGCCTCAGATCTGAGTATGCAATGTGTCTAGATAATGGAAAATGATTGCCCTGTAGCAGATACAAAGGCACTAAGTATGTGGAAAATACTCAGGCAGTGTATTTCCCTTCACTTATCTGAGAAAACGCTAATGAGAATAATTTTAAGGGTAAATTAATGGAATGATTCACATAACAGAGACTTCAAGTGATATATATTATAAATACCAAGAAAAATAAGTCAGTATAATGTGTTTTATACTGATTTTTAACATGATAGTTACATGTATGACTTTTTAACCTATATTTAAGTATTTTTTTCTATACAATGTGTGCATAATACATTTTCACCTGCGTTTTCTATAAAATTAATCTATATATTTTCTTGGGTTAGAGAATAAAAAAAAAATGTGTATTTTATTTGGCATTAACAGCCAGATAATACAATGCCAAAGTTTAATAATTAACACAGACCTCATTGCTGTATTTTGTATTCGTTTAACTTTAGATGGTCTGTGTCTCTGTCTTTTTTCATTTACCTAATTCCACGTTATATTGAAACTTTACATTGACTTTGATGACTGTGACAGCCTTTAAACCACGAGTCCTTTGTTGATTAGTATGTTTCTGAATTTTCCCTTTCACATTGGCTTTAGTTTTGAGTTTATTTAAGCTATTTAAAAACATACCTCTCATTAACTTGCAATCACATAATACAAACAAAAATAATAGCAGTTTCCAAAGTACCACTATTCCAAGTTTTCAAAACAACAGGGATTGTTCCATTGTTACATTAATAATGAAACAGAAACTCAACAATGCTAAGAGAGTAATCTGAATAATCTGATAGAAGAACAGCTAAAAGGTCTCAAATTCCGTGCTCTATCAAATATTTAATTTCTGGTTTTAACTTGTGAATGAGATGATGATATTGTTCTCTTTGCTTATTGAAAGGTTAATGTTTGCAACTATTGAAAACAGAGAATATGTTGCAAGTACTAAAACAGTCACTATTTGAGAAATAATAATATTGTGGAAACAAACATACCCTTGTATGTTCTAGTGAAATTTCAAAAAAATGAAAATAATAAATCAGTAGTTATAGCTTATTCCAAATTCATATAGGTACATTGTTTCAATGCAGATGACTTGAAATGTCATATAAGTATTAAAGTCTATAAATTCAGTGAATGTTATAAAACTACATCATAAATAAACAGGTTTACAATCTTTAAAAATAAGAAATAAAATTTCATCTTTAGGACATTTATTTTAGTAATTCTGAAATTTTTCCAAGTATAAATTATATAAGATAATCTATAAAATGAGATTCAAGTAAAGTGTTTTAAATTGAATAGTTCCAATATTTTGAATTATGCTGATAATATATAAAAACTCCAGTAATCTTATAGGTAGTTTCTGGTTACCACTAACAAAAACAATCCTATACTGTATGATCAACAAAAAACCTGAAATATAATGTTTTAATTTCCTGTAATTTGTAGAAGAGAAAATTCTCTTATCCAGAGACCAACAATGGACTTCTAGGAGGATTTTCTTAATGATTCTGTTTCTAAAATCAGATTCTAAAGTCAGGAAAAATGCCTTAACACAGTCTCTCTAAATATAAAACAAGAACGACTTTCCAACAACTTTGATTCACACATAGATCCTTTTTCCTCAAAACCTCAAGCAAGCTCTTTATTATTGGATATTAATTTTAAATGCTAGAATATTTTTAGGAAATCAAGGGAGTAAGATTTTTATCTTCTTGAAAATTGTCATCTTGTTCACTTACCTTGCCATCTGTCCTTCTGTTTCGACCTACTCTGTTGGTCATTTGGGCTCTGTTGAGAATCCTTCAGAAGGCACCATAGTTGTATCCAGATGGGGGTCGGCTTGAAAATTCCAACTGCAGCTGTGTTAAAACAGACCATGACACATATTGTCAATAAATCCCCTCTTTTACAAATTCCATGACATTTTGATGATTCTGATTAGAGCAGCTGCTTTTTGGCTTATACTTTCATGAAAGTTTCACATTGTTATAAATGAAAAGTATTATTCTAAAGTTCTAAATGCTTTTAAAAAGCAGGCATTTTAATTTCTACACTGATGTCTTCTAAAGTTTTTGTTTGTCAAACATATACATCTTATATCATTTGTTTTAAAAATTTGATAGTTATAAGTTAACAAAACATAAAATGTTTCCATTGTTATGTGAAATTCAAATCTAAGAATTTGGATCCCATTTGATATTATTCATTTGGTTTCTGAATATTTACTCAATATTTATTGATGACGTTCTTTTGTTGTGAAATTGATTCCAGAGAACAAACTATATTATTTCATTATCACTTAATTGTGATAATCAATCAACAAATATTTATTGAATGTTTCATAGATATTCAGCACTAGCTTAAGTATATAGTTAAGTTAAAGGTCTCATATTATTTGTAACCTGTTCAGGGAGCTAAGAGTAACAACGATGAAACAAAAGAAAATAAGTCTAAGCAGTATTGAGTTCTAAATTATGTGGTACTAAGAGTAGAAGTAATAATAATGAGAAAGTATGATGTATCTTCTAAAAATTTCTTTTATATATGTGTCTTTTTAAATCTTGCTATATTTGTTTCATTATCTTTGGTTTAACAGTATTTTTCCTTGAAAAATTATCCATTATTGGGATGGGACACTTCCTGTTTTGTTGTGGCAAATGTGACAAATAATCTGCAAGACCTAAGTGTACATTATACCTTCAACTGCTTTATTAGCATTGAATAGGATAATGACAGAATGGCTATGGAAATGAGCATCAAAGAAAATAAGACACATGAAGAGTAAGGGGGCAGTCTCTCCAAAGTGTGAAAACAAAGAAGCAAACACACACAGGTTGACCCTGAATGTTAAAGCAAGGATCAGACGCTAACATAAATGGGGGAGTTACTGTCACAAAAGTTAAAACGTATATATCCAAGAGAGAGTCAAAATTAGAGCAGATTAAAAACATTAAGATATTACATGAGCATTTAAGAATGAAAAGCATGAAATTAATCTATACTGTGTCTAACCTCTGCTTTACTTCTTACCAGTATTTAGAAAATCAATTGCCTTTTTGGACATATGTGTGCCCATTTCTAAATATGATTATTCTTTATCAAATGGGTTTATTTTGAGGACTAACTGTAATATGAATGCAATTGACAAGGCATATAAACTAAATTTGCAGAAGCATAGAGTACATGTTACCTAGAAATAAACAATTGCTCATTGCAATAGGATACAAGACACTTGCATGAAATTCATTGAGAGTTAAACAAAAAAGAAAGTCCTTGTGATCAGCATGCCCATGAGGAATGCATTGAATAAATCATGTGCATGACATATGAGAGTTACTTAATAAACATTTGTTAACTAAGAGTTGAGCAAATGAATAACAGGGACTGATTGCTGTAAATCTTCATAAGAAATAGAACATTATTCTGCTTCATATCACTTCAGATTATTTGTGAAAAGTAAAAGCATTTAGAGGTTTATTTCTTTTGTTTTATTTGCTTTGATTTGGATTATTCAGATACATAAATATGTTTTGGGCAGATTATTGAATGGAAGGCAGTGTACCCCAAATATCTCCTAGAACATATCTATCTCATTGTACTATATATTAGAGTTCATATGCCACAAGTGGTTTTCCAGTTCTTAACCAAATGCAGATTGGGTCTCCACATTAAATTTTCAGAAATTGAAAAGTGAGGTCTAGATAAAACATGTGTAGTTCCAGTTTAACCGATCGATTAAAACAAAAAGAGAGAGAGTAGAAGACGTATTGTATTTTGTAGACAAAAGTTTGTTATTTCCCATCCTGAAATGGCTCTAACAATTAGCATTCCTGTTCCCAGATGGGTAGAAGATGGAGATTTGTAAGGCAAGAGATAGATGGACATCAAACCAAACTTGGAAGATCTCTATATACTCTCAGCGTATATTTTCTAAAAATTTGGCATGCCAGAGAGTGTGCTATATATCTACCTATCAGATATTGCATTGGTAAACTCTGAATTTAACAAAGACACAAAACACCTAGACAGGAGGCCATGTGATGACAGAGGCAGAGATTGGAGAGATGGAGCCATAATCAGACTTCTAGGTTCCAAAATTATGAAAGACTATTTTTTTTTTTAACTTAAACCTCACAGTCAATGGCACTTTGTTACAGCAATTCTAGTAAACTGATACCCACACCAACTCCTAGTGTTTCTTACTGGACAGCAAATTCCTTGCTGCTGGGTTAACTTTCCCTTTCTGGCTCCCATATAATTCAAATTGCATTCTCTACATCAACACTATATAGTAGAACCTTCTACAATGATGAGAATATATGTGTGCTGTCCAGTGTGGTAGCCAACAGCCCATATGAGTATTGAATGGTGAAAATGACTAGTGCAACTTTCTTGGCAAACATGACAGCTATTATTGGAAAGAAGAGTTCTAGACAATGTAATCATATCAAGAACTAAATTTAATTACCTCTTCTTATGCCATGTCATGCCCTCTATTTTCTCCAGATAAAGAATAAAGCATTTAACATAACCAGTAAGACTCCTCAAGCATTTCTTCTTATTATTCTTTTTTTAATATTTTATTTATTTGACAGAAAGAGACACAGTGAGAGAAGGAACACAAGCAGGGGGAGTGGGAGAGGGAGACGCAGGCATCCCGTTGAGCAGGGAACATGATGCAGGGCTCAATCCCAGGACGGGGCTAGATCCCAGGACAGGGCTAGATCCCAGGACCTGGGATCATGATCTGAGCCGAAGGCAGAGGCTTAATGACTGAGCCACCCAGGCACCCATCCTCAAGTATTTTTAAACAGATATTTCTCCTTGCCAAGTATTATCCACTTTAATTCTCTCCACCTAGCTACACACCATGGTCCGTTGCGCCTCAAGACCTTTGCCCATCAATACTTGTAATTTTATCTCTTCTTTGTGATAATTTGCTCTTGTTTGAACTTTGGCTGTCAGTTTATTGTCTCCACCCTGAGATGGCAAACTATGCTACCACTTATAATATGCTATGATCCACCACCCTCTTTTGTTGTACTTATCAGAGTTAAATCATGTTTGTGTGATTATATGTTGTCTGCTTCCTCAATAAATATTGTACCTCATGATGCTGAAAACATATATGATTCTTGGTCCACCATTAAAAATGACAACATACCAGGGCTCCTGGGTGGCTCAGTGGGTTAAAGCCTCTGCCTTTGGCTCAGGTCGTGATCCCGGTGTCTTGGGATGGAGCCGCGCATCGGCCTCTCTGCTCGGCAGGGAGCCTGCTTCCTCCTCTCTTTCTGCCTGCCTCTCTGCCTACTTCTGATCTCTGTCTGCCAAATAAATAAATAAAATCTTTAAAAAAAAAAATGACAACATGCCTGGCAGATAGTAGGCCTTTTTGGAAGAATGAAAGATGAAGTCACCTTGACTTTGGCCTGGATTTTTAATCAATAATTTGTACCACTTCATTTTGTTATCCAACCTTTAAAATCTAGAAGCATCTTGCTCAAGTTTAAAACAGAATCTAAGTCATCTACTCCTGACTCATCATTTAAAGGAGTGTATGCAAATATAGAAAAAAACAAACACTCTCAATAGCATTGAAAGCTAAAAATCATAAGCAATTAATACCAAAATCTGGGATGGATTAATACTAATTAAAAAGCAGATGGAATGGGATTGAGATAAAACCAACCTAGGCTTTTGTTTTTGTCTTACATAGGCTTTATTCTATGAATGAGAGACCATATTAAATAGATAAGACGGTACTTCTTGCCTCTCCTACCATCTGTCCACTGACTCTGATATCCAGTCTATCTATGTAGAAAACCTGGACTCCTTCATTATTTTGTGAGGCAGAGAACTACTTTCTTTTACCACCTCAAATGCTACCAGAACATTTGAAAACAAAATATTTTTGTAACAAAAGAAAATAACATCACCTACTCAGTTAATGCAAAACTGATTAACTGTATTAGGGAAATGTCTAGTAGTAAAAATTGCACTGTGTGATTATAGGAATATTTTGAGGAAAGGACAGTTGGTGGCATATGATGTAAGAATTATGGAAGAGTAACTTAAGCAGCAGTAGAAGCTATAGATCAATATTTTTTACATGTTCTGCTTATGTAGAATAAAAATGACCCATGAAGTAAGGATAGAAAAAAGGCATGTCAATGGACCTATGGTTGACACAGCTATATAATAAACAGCAAACTAGGAGATACTAAAATCTGTCAAGGTGAGAATGTGATTTAAGTAATATAACAAACACTGATCTAAGTTGCTCCTCCTGCATTGATTTAAATGTCCAAGTCACATACAACATGAATTTTATGATACAAAGAGTTTAGTAGTTCTCCTTTTCCTCATGCATCTTCTACCCTCCACACATTTGTCAATTTTTGTAATCCTGGCCTTACATTATTGTCTTGCATTATATACCACATAATTCAAAATGGTCTGTGGTATAATCACTTGGACATATCTCACCATTTCATGGAATTAGTAATGATGTTAGAAGAAAGTTAATTAGAAGGATATAATGCAAAAAAAAAGAAGAAGAAAAAAAGAAAAATGTAATACATACAAGGGAAAAGTAAATGAATCCAGGAGACTTAGAAGAAGCAGATACTTCTAAAGCAGGATCACTTGGATGCAGGATCAAATTTCAGGAGACTGTCGTAATTCAGATCACTATAAAAAATTTTGCCTCTGTAAAGAGATAATAAACTAAGAAACCAAAATGAGGAAGGTATGAGGAAGGCTTGCAAGTGAACTGAGGCATAATAGTTAATGGAAACTCTAGAAATGAGAAAACTAGTCTTTGAGTAGAAGAGAACTGATTCCACAGAAAAATCAGATCAGTAATATGGAAGCCAACTTGAATAGCATTCCCAGAATACAGAAGTGAAATGCAAAGGCTCAAACATGATGAGAAGGAAATTATGCACAAGAACAGAAAACAGGATATATACAAAAAATTATATACAAAAATTTATATACAAAATTTTATATTTTGAGGGAGAACTGAAAAAAATTAAATTCACAATGTCCTTGGATTGAATCTTTCTCATATAAAAATTGTATGCAAACTCTGTGTCAGATTACTACAATTCAAGTAGCAATAATAATCAAAAGGCCAATGAAATAAATACCCTCTAAAATTATGACTGGATTATAACCACAAAAAAATGAAGGGAGATAAAATTACATACAGAGAGATTCAGGTTAATCTGAGACAGTGCTGCAATACCAAATTCTAGTAAAAATGGAATTTTGAGGAATTATTTACAGTTTTGAGAGCCAGTTTTGTGGATTCCTCAATTTATTTTTGCTTATTCAATTGTGAAAGTAACTAAAATATATTTTATTTATGGAAAGGCTTATAAAATAGACTTCCCCTGAAGCACTATTGATAAAAATATTCTTAAAGATGGGGGCGCCTGGGTGGTTCAGTGGGTTGAGCCTCTGCCTTCGGCTCAGGTCATGATCCCAGGGACCTGGGATCGAGCCCCGCATCAGGCTCTCTGCTTGGCAGGGAGCCTGCTTATCCCTCTCTCTCTCTGCCTGCTTCTCTGCCTACTTGGGATCTCTGTCTGTCAAATAAATAAATAAATAAATAAAACCTTTAAAAAAATATTCTTAAAGATGGATTCCAACTAAATGAAATACCTATCATTTCCTGCATAATAAATGTTAATCACATTTCTAAGAACTTTACATGCATTAACGGAGTGCATATAACAGCTGTAAGAGTAAGTTACTATTCTTATCCTCATTTTATAGTTTAAGAAACAAAGATACAGTGGTTAAGTAGCTTTCCCAAGGTTACACACCTGATAAATGATAAATATTGAATTTGAATTCAGACACATTGAATCTAGAGCTGGTGACATTAGCATCATGTTATTCTACTAAAATAAGATAAAGAGCTTAGAAGTGGGTGATGGGAAATAAGAATAAAAAGAATGGGTGGTTAAAAACTGAAACTAATTTTATCTGAAATAATTCCATACTATGTTTGTACAAATGTTTATTAGAACTGAATGCAAAAATAATTAATGTAGGATTGTTTTTAGTTGTGATCCCCTTTCCTTGTCATCTAAGTCTAAGGAGAACAGGCTCATACTCTTCCTATTCTTTCTTTATATACTACAGTCCAATTCTAAGAGGATCCTTTAAGTGCAAAGTTGCTTGAGGGTTTTATGAGGTACCATCAGAAGTGGGGGGATAGATAACAGGTAAAAAACAAGTTAGGGGAAAGAAAAAAGTTTGAGGGCACTTTTTGGTTTTGTATATAAAAGGAGAAGTATGGGGTGCCTGGGTGGCTCAGTTAGTTAAGCATCTGCCTTTGGCTCAAGTCATGATTCTAGGGTCCTGGAATGGAACCTCACATTGGGCTCCCTGCTTAGCAGGGAATCTGCTTCTCTCTCTCCCTCTGCCACTCCCCCTGCTGTGCTTTCTCATTCTCTGTCAAGTAAGTAAATAAAATCTTTAAAAATAAATAAATAAATAAACATAAATAAATAAATGGAGAAGTATAAAATAAATTTGGTGGGGTAAAGAATGTTGATGAGAAAAAAAAGATAATTTTGATGAATGTTGTTATGGGATATGCATTTTTCCCTCACATTTTGTGTATGATTATGCATGTGAAATAAAATTAAATAACTTGATTTATTTTATTATATTTTTGGTGTACAGAATATCTTTGGATGTGAGATCTCCTGAGGATATGTTATAAACCTCAGAGTAACTACTACAAAAATACACATGCAAATTACATCTATTCAAGAAAGCATTCAATTAGTGAAAAACAGACTGCAAAGGGAGGTCAGAGAAACAAGAAAAAACAGAAAATTTGAAAACAAACTAAATAGTAATCCAATCATATCAATAATTACAAATATATGTGTATTATTACATACATATAATAAAAGCAGAAATTTCAGAATGAATAAATAACAAAGGTCAAGTTTATGTGGTTATAAGAGGTACACTTTAAATATAATTTCAGTTTTTAACACTTTTGTTACAAACTACATAAAATTATTTGGAGAGTTTTCCATTTATTCTGTGCTCTGATTCAGCTTATGTTACAATCTTAAAATTGGTAAAACTATAATCTGTCTTTACATTATAATGATTACATGTAATAATACAAACTTACACAATAAAGCTCCAAGACAGTGTTATAATTTTAGTCTTAGTCAATTATATGTTTTATACAACATAAGAAAAACATATCAAAAACGAAAAGTTTTTGGACTACACATATATTTACCATTTCTTATGCTCTTTGTTCTGTTATGGGAATTTAGGAGGCCATCTGGTATCATTTCCCTTTCAGCTGGAACAATTTTCTTTAGCTTTCTTTTAGTTAAGTTCTTCTGGCAATATTCTTTTTATTCTCTTTCTATCAAAAAGTCCTTATTTTTCCTTCAGTAATGATTTATATTATCACTGAAATTAGAATGTGGGGCTGACATCTTTTTATTTTTCTTCATCAGTTTAAAAATGTCCATTCTTCTTATCTCCATCATTTTTGATTGACACGTTAATTGGATTACTGTCTCATTGTATGTTAAATGTAATTTTCCTTTTGCTGCTGTCACAATTTGCTTTTTATTTCCAACTTTAAATACTTTGACTGTAGGAGGTGTGGGTATGGCCTTCAGGTTTATTTACATGTTTTATTTTGTTTTTTAACATTTATCTACAAAACCTCTCCTAAGAATTTGGGAAACTTTCAGCCATTACATCTTTTAAGTGTTTTTTTTCCCCGTCTTATCCTCTTTCTGTCATTCCAGTTCATGCACTTTTGACCCCATGATGCCATTTAACATGTCCTTGAGGCTCCAGGTATTATTATTTGAAATATTGTTTCTTTTTGTTCTTCATGTTGGATTATTTCTGTTTTTATACTATCATGTTCACTTACTCTTCTGCCCTGTTCATTTGGCTAAGTCTATCTAGTAATTTTTTAATCTCAGAAATTCTATTTCTCATTTCTAGGGTTTCTATTTCTTCTTCTTAACATTATTAATGTTTGAGAAAAAGTATGGAGTACTTAATTGGATTAAAGGAGAGAAAATTCTGAATTTCAGTATTCCTATTTTTCTTTAAAAAATGAAAGACATTGGGGCACCTGGGTGACTCAGTGGTTTGGGTCTCTGCCTTCGGCTCGGGTCATGATTCCAGGGTCCTGGGATCGAGTCCCACATCAGGTTCTCTGCTTGGCAGCGAGCCTCCTTCCCTTCCTCTCTCTCTGCCTGCCTCTCTGCCTACTTGTGATTTCTGTCAAATAAATAATAAATAAAAATCTTTAAAAAAATGAAAGACATTAAAACACTCTTTGAATTATGATTCCAGGAGCACCTGGGTGGCTCAGTCGGTTAAGGGCCTGCCTTTGACTCAAGTCATGATCCCAGCATACGGGATCAAGCCCTGCATTGGGCTCCCTGGTCAGCAGGGCGTCTGCTTCTCCCTCTTTCCCTGCCCCTGCTCTCTTGCTCTCTTACTCTCATGCATGTGCTCTCTCTAAGAAAGAAATAAAATCATAAAAAAAGAAACATGATTCAAGAAAAGATTATGAATGTGTGCTTTTATACATTGATTTTTAAAAAACTATTGGCAAGATAAGAAAGTCCTTAGCTACATGGTTTAGCTCACTAACAACTTGAGTATTAAATTTTTAATCTAAATTTTGAATCTGATTTTAATAAGGTGTTCATTAATATACATTCATATGTTTAATCCAGTTATGATTGTCTTCTATAATCTCTTTCAATACCAGCCTACCAAATAAATATGTAATGAAGGTGGAATGCTTGCAGTATTTAGTAAATCATCATCATAAGACAATTTAGATTCATAAGACAATTTGAATTCAATGATTTGTAGAAATGTTATCCTTCAGTAGAGCAGAAAATTATCATTTCATAATTTGAAGCAACGTTTTGTCAACAGTTTTGTGCACATACACAAACACACACTATTTCTGTGGGTTGAAAACACAAGAAGCTCTTTAAAGCAGGGCTACCAAGAGTTCTACATAAGTGATTATGAATTATATTTCTCAAACTGCATTGAACAAGGAATTATTTTTCAGGAACATTTAATATTTATTAAAACTTCCACTTGAGGAAAATTAGTTTATAAACATTTCTCTTCTTGCTTATACTTAAAAATATAAAACATATTTTAGGGATGCATGAGTGGCTCAGTCAGTTAAGCCTCCAACTCTTGATTTCTGCTCAGGTCATGGGCTCAAGCCCCATGTTGGGCTCTGTGCTCAGCTTGAAGTCAGCTTGAGAGTCTTTCCATTTCCCTCTTTTCCTCCCCCACTTGTGCTCTCTATCTGACATAAATAAATAAAACTTTTTAAAGAATTTTTATTCACTTTCTGAAACACTACCAATGATTTACAAACAAATCTTTCAATGATGATTGATATTTTGTTGTAGTTCTGGTTTTGGGAATATCTTAGCTCTTGGAAATGTATGAACACTTAATTTTAGCTCATATTCTGAAAGCAAAACACTTGACATTCAATAGCTTTTAGACTCTAGGATAAGATAGCCTTTCAACATATTCCATGAATACCATTTGACATTTTAAAATTAAAAAATGCCCTCTTTCAACTTCTAGACATTGCATTGTGAGCGGATGATGCCTGACACTGTTGCAACCATCTTGTGATAATGAGGGTGGTGAGAATAGGGTGGTGGAGAGGAAGAGAGGGAGAGAGGGAGAGAAATATAGGACAGATACAACTGTTCATTTTCTTATTCATAAATAGGGTCAAGAGGCTTGTATATAAACAGAATTTTTTCCTCAGGGCTTTCGCCAATGCCTGATGATCTTAACGTTGGACTCTTAAGGTGCTTTTTGTTTATTTGAAAAAAAAAATCTGAGCTACTTCATTGTGCTGTGGGCAGTGGTATCTAAATAATTGCCTCTCTAGACTCATCAGCAAAAAGAAATTGGTTTCTGAAAACCAACTTTATTTTTTTATTATTATGAGAGTACAATGGAGGGTTCCATGCCTTGCACTATTGAATTTTTACTATACTTAACTTCTGCATACTGAACAGTACAATGCTCTTTTCATTTTTTGTCTACTCTCTTTAGCCCAAGTAATATTATCAGCATTATTCTTTATTCACTTAACATATGGTTTATTTGATTTATGAAGATTATATATTTCTTATATCTTTATAGCCTTAAATACACAATTAAAGGGATCTGTAGGTAACTTTTAGATTTTTCAGTGTACAGATCTTGACTGAGTATTTTTCATTATCTCAGTGTGTTACTAATAGTACATTTAGTCTTGTCCTTAATAAAATTGACAAACAGTTTTTCTTTCTTTTTTCTTTTAACTCTAAATCCTCATACACAGTATTGGCGAGGAAAAATGCACAAGAATTACAATGCTATATTCATTCAAATCATCTCCTTTCTTAGATTTTTCTAGCTGAACACAATATCCTGCAGGATTTGACATCTCAGTGGAGCAAAGGACTAAATTCATCAGTAGGATGAGAATTCATCTTGTATTCGCCAGTGGGATATGAAAACTGGAAACTATAATCAATAAATTGCACTTTACTATAGTCAGCCACTTTGCAGCTTTAGAGGATTTGGATGATAATTTACAGGTTGGTAAACATAACATTATGATAAAGCAGTGGATAATGACAGTAATTGTTATGTGGGGAAGGCAGAAGGAATTACCACTTGCATTGGGAGCACAAATCAAAATATGCAATCAGTTTCAGCTCAGAGTTTATAGTTGCTTTTTTTTCTTCTTGAAGAATCTGTTCTTCCACATAGGAAAATCAAATTTCAATATATTTTTTTTAATCTCATGTAATTAAAATGTTAAAATATTTGAAATGTTAAAATGTGGAAGAATACCAAAGCACAGTGAGAATTGTATCTGTTTACTACAGACTTTCCTTTGGCATTTTGTGGGCATAAATTAACTAATCTGCTTTCAGGAAAATTACAAAGGGGTTAGATAATATTACATTCATGATACATACAAAATATAGTAGCTATAATGTTCAAACTCACTTAGTCACTGCGCCTCTCCTAGAAAAATCAACTTTTTCTAACCTTTGATATGGTCTCTTGGAAAACCCCTTGTTTCATTCCTTGGACTTAACATTCAGTGTTATTTATTTGGCTAAGAACCACATCTTTTTCTGTGAATAAAATACAAAAGCCCTCCACTATTTTTTTCTGAGAAACTATTTTGACCAGGTATTAGAATGTTAGACTGGAATATGTTAGGTTAGGGAAATGGAGAAACTGTTAACCTAGTTGCTTTACCTTTGATGCTATGTGTAACTTCAAACACTTAGATTCAAGTTTTCCCAAGTCAGATTACATAGAAAATTAAAGGCTTTATCAAGCAAACTCCTTCAGGCATATTATTTTTAAAGTTATCTGTTTCATATAATAAAACATGTATTTGTTAATTATATTTGTACAATTTAAAAAGTTTTAGGGGTGGGGCGCCTAGGTGGCTCAGTGGGTTAAAGCCTTTGCCTCCGGCTCGGGTCATGGTCCCAGGGTCCTGGGATCGAGCCCCGCATCGGGCTCTCTGCTATGCAGAGAGCCTGCTTCCTTCTCTCCCTGCCTGCTTGTGATCTTTCTCTCTGTCAAATAAATAAACAAAATCTTAAAAAAAAAAAAAGTTTTAGGGGTGCCTGGGTGCTCAGTGGGTTAAAGCCTCTGCTTTCAGCTCAGGTCATGATCCCAGGGTCTTGGGATGGAACCCCGCATCGGACTCTCTGCTCAGCGGGGAGCCTGCTTCCTCCTCTCTCTCTGCCTGCTTTTCTGCCTACTTGTGATCTCTCTCTGTCAAATAAATAAATAAAATCTTTAAAAAAATAAAATAAAATAAAAAGTTTTATTTTATATTTTCTTTTTGAGAGAGAACATTTGGATGCATGCATACACGTGTGGGTGGTGGGGGTGGAGGGCATAAGGAGAGGGAGAGAGAGAATCCCAAGCAGGCTCCAGGACAAGTGCATAGCCCAGTGCAGGGCTGGGTCCCATGACCCTGGAGATCACCACCCCAACCCGAAATCAAGAGCTGGAAGCTTAACTGAGTGACCAACCCAGGTGCTCCCAATTTAAAAAGTTTTAAAACATATATATATAGTCATACAATCATCACTACAATTATACATCACTGTAATTAGACCATTTCTGTGAAGTTAAAATGTCTCCTCCTGCTTCTTTGCAGTCATGTCTCTCCTAATTCAGCCTCCCTCATCTGACACAAATATTGCCTTTCCCAGATGGTCATAAAAATCCAACTAAATGACTTGGAGTCTTTCATATCTCAATTATTTTACTTATCCTAATGCTTTTGAGATTCATCCATGTATCAGAAGTTCATTCTTTTTTATTGCTGAGTACTATGCCAGTGAATGGAAAAACTACAGTCTTTCTATCCATTCATCGAGTGCTAGACATTTGGTTTATTCCAGATTCTGGATATTATACAATATTTTAATTCATATTATGAAATATTATGTAGTTTTTGTTTGGTTTTCTTGATGGTGTCTTCCTGCACATGATGTATTACTCTGTCAGGGTAATATCAATGCTACCCCATCTATTTTCAGGAATAATTTTGCAGAACTGGTATTATTTTTTTCTTAAATAGTAAAATCTATTGTTGAGGTCATGTACATCTACAGTTTCATTTATAGGAAAGATTTTAGGTGCGGATTAAATTTCTTTAATTGATATTAAGAATATGCATATCTACTTTTCTTGATTGAATTTAGGTGAATTCCTTACAGAGTATAAAATTCTATATTGTTATTTCATAAACATCTAGCAGGTAGTGTTTGGGCCTTTGAAGTGTTATGTTTGTTTATTCTTTTTCCTAAGGTACTGTCTGCCATGCATCAGTAATCAGATTTCTTTCTTTTTTTTAAGATTTTATTAGAGATAAAGAGACAGGGAGAGAGAACGAGCATGCATGAGTGGTAGTGGTGGGGAGAGCAGAGGGAGAGGGAGAAGTAGACTCCCTGCTGAGCAGGGAGCCCAACATGGGGCTCAATCCTGGGACCCCAAGGTTATGACCTGAGCCAAAGGCAGATGTTCAACTGACTGAGCCACTCAGGGCAGCCCAGCAATCAGATTTCTTAACCACACACAAGAGAGCTGTTTCTTTTGGAGTAGACACAGACCTACTCTGGGTATTTGAGTTCAAAGTATCATTTCCCTTAAACCAGATAATAACTATAAATTGTATTTATGATCCTGAGCCAGAATACAGTTTTGACAACTTTCAGTCTTCTCTTATTTTATGAATACTTTGAAAGTTTTGAAATATATACACAAGTTACGTAGAATGCCTTTCAGTTCTGCTTGTTTTGATGACTTTCCCATTATTAAATTGAAGCTATACATTATTAAGAAGGATACTTATGGAAGTTGTGTTACCTGATTGGTAACACATACCTCATTTTAGGGGGTACATTATGGCTATATATATTAGAAGTGATACTAACCTTGCTCATTTGCTGGCTATATATATTAGAAGTGATACTAACCTTGCTCGTTTGCTTAAGGTGGTGTCTGCCACAATATGAACTTATTATTTTTTTCTCTTAGAAATTATCAAATGCAGTTGAGGAGATATTTTGACACTATGTAAATACTTTGTTTCTGTTTAAACATTCACCTTCTAAATTTATCATCCATCAGTGCCTATAGCAATTATTCCTATGTTATTCTAATGGTGGTGTTCTATTTTCTTTTATATCTATGAACCAAAATTCTTCTGTAAAAAGAGTTGTCACTTCTCTGTGTACTTATATATTAAGTTATTTATTGTTCAATTATGGATTCATATTTTTGGCTCTTTCAGGTTGATTCTTATGACATTTTTATTATTTATTTGTTTAGTATTCTCTTGCATGAAATACAATGTGTTTATAAAATTCTTTTTGCCTTTAGGCTTATAATATTTACCCAAGCCAGTTCCTGTCTTCCCCATCCCTTTCAGTGTGGTTGTGTGATTCATTTGTAATACAGTTAGATTCATTTATCACAGTCTACATTTCCTTCCCCCTCCGACATCCTGATAGATTTTTTAAATGTTTCCATTCAGTAAAACTTATATTTTGTGGTATACTGTTCTATGGTTTTCAAAAAAAAAATACAAATTGTTGTTTATACGTAATTATGGTTCCATACAAAATGTAATATTAATGACAGAATTGTCTCATTATACAGCTTTGTATTAAAGCCATCTCCCTTCTCCCACAAATCCCGACAAGAACTAATCTTTTTTTAGTCCCTGTAGTTTTGCAGTTACCAGAGTGTTAGATAAAGGAAGCATATTGTTTTAGCCTTTGGATCTAGGAGAACCACTTAGAAATATCTTAGAAATTTTCACTTAGAAAAATGCATTTATGGCATGTCTGGGTGGCTCAGTCTGTTAATTGTCTGCCTTAAGCACAGGTCATGATCCCAGGGTCCTGGGATCAAGCCCCACTTCAGCCTCCCTGCCCAGCGGGAAGCCTTCTTCTTTCTTTCCTTCTGCTGCTCCCTCTGCTTGTGCTCTCTTTCTCTCTCTCCCTGTCAAATAAATAGATAAAATCTTTTAAAAAAGAAAAAAAGTGAACTTATTATTCATACCTGCTATTGCAGCAATTTTTGGTATACTCTTTTTTTTTTTTAATTTCTGAGCAATATTCAATGAATGAGTGTCTTGGTTAGTAGGTTAGTATATCCATTCCATTGGGGTTGTCTGATTTCTTTAGATTTGTAATGTAATATATGTCATTAATTTTAAGAAATTTATAGCCATTGTTTTCTCAATGTTTTCTCAAATGTATATGTGTGTGTGTGTGTGTGTGTGTGCGTGCGCACGCACACATAGATGGATTGATAATAGCCCCTGACTTTTGAATAATCTCTTCTTGTATTTTTTCATTCACTTTTCTCTTTGTGTTTCTATTTGAATAATTTACATTGACTTATCTTCAAGTTCACCAAATCTTTCCTCAACTGTATTAAGAATATAGGTGCACACATCAAAACATTTCTTTTTTCTTTTACTCTATTATTTTTAGCATTTCCCTTTCATTGTTTCTTAAAATTTCTGTCTGGTGAAATTGTCCATTTAAGTTTGCACGTTGAACCACCTTTTCTAATAGAGCATTTAACACAATATTAGTAATAGTAATACAATATTAATAATAGTTATTTTATAGTTTTTAATCACACAATTACTATAACTTTGTCATAAATTAAGTATGGTTCTAATGATTGCCTCATGTCTTCAGAGTGGGTCTTTCTTTGCCTTTTCATATACCTTGCAATTTTCTTGAATCCAGGCATCCTGTCAGTACAGTAGAGATGAGTTGAAAAGCTTTTATGTCCCACAATGGTCATGGCTTTCCTTCTGATAGGGCTTTATTGTAGGTGTTTGAGATAATCTAGGTTTAGAAATTGGAGTAGGTCTGAAGGTTGTTGTTGCTATGGCTACCACCACTATGCCCTAGGTTGAATGTCTGTTCTTAAAAAAATAAAATGTATCCTTAGCTGTCAAATGTTCTTACTTTTGAAACTGAAAAAAAAAATACAATTGCTTTTTAATGTCAATAATATATTTAATAATCCAGAGTTCTTCTTAAGAGAAGCCAAACCTAAATCTCAGTAAACATATTGCTTTAAATAAGGAAGCATAATCTTACAGCATGGCTTTTCATGGTAAATGTTCAGTTATTTATTTGAAATGCTTTAAAAAGTCTTTATAAAATAGACTTGAAAAGCAGGAAGGATGATTAGAAAATAAATAAACTGGATAATATATCTTACAGATTCTGTTCATTCAAAAGTATCAGTAAATCTCAACTATGCAAAATTTTTAATGTTTAAATTGGACATAAAATAACTCCAATTGTATTAAGTAAGAAACCACTATTATATAATACTCTTTTTAAAAAACGTATAGTTCTATTAAATTATTGTCTAGGTTGGTATTAAAGAAAAATTTTTAAAGTATATAATTCATATATATTTTCAGTGAAATGTCTGAAATAAAAAATAAATCAATTAAGTCAATAGAGGAATTTTAAGTACTTTTTAACATGCAGTATTTCTCATACAGTTTTTAAAAGAATTTTGATATTAAGTGAAGTTGTGTTTTAACTGACTACAGAATTTGATTGAAATTTTGGAAGAAAAAAGGAGCAGGTAGGGCATGTGATGATTTGGTATTGCAAAAATAAATGAATTGACTCCAACTTCTTACCACAACCATATTTAAGGTAATTAGGAAATGTAGTTTAATCAGTGAAAATAGCTTAGACTAGTCTTCATAATACTAAGATATTAAAAACATATTAAGGAATTCTATTATAGCAGGGAGGTGGGCAAGGGATGGGTAAAGTAGGGGATGGGGTTAAGGATGGGACTTGGTATGATGAGCACTGAGAATTGTATTTGAGTGTTGAATCACTAAATTCTACACCTGAAACTAATATTACATTGTATGTTGACTAACAGTAATTTAAATAAAAAATTGGAAAAAAAGTAAAATGATCATCATCAGAAAAAAAAATTCTGTTATATTTTTCACCCCTCACCATTACACAAAGGAGTAAAAAATAATTGAAATTGTTTTCTGACATTTTTCATTAGTTGTTTATCAATAATTTATAATCTATTGGGTCTCTAGATTAATTCACCCATGTTAAAAATAGTGGCATAAAATATTTTTACTTTAAATATTTATTAAAATATGGTATTGCCAAATATCTACATTTGATCTTTCTGTTGATAAAATCTACTTAAATATAATCTCTGTTTGTATCAAACCTCTTGGTTCAGAAGTTGAGAGTTCCTATCCAAATTTTATCAGAATACAAGAATTGAAAAAAGATTTTTTGAGAAAAATCTAAGAGTGGAGTAATTTGAAATTGACAAAAATATATATTTATCTCAAAATACGGCTTCAGGTTTTGACAAGTTGAATTTAAGTTGCAGTTTTAGAGTTAACATACAGAAATGAGGGCATCTGGGTGACTCAGTGGATTGGGCGTCTGCCTTTGGCTCAGGTCATGATCACAGGGTCCTGGGATCCAGCCCCTTCCGGCTCTCTGCTCAGCCGGGAGCCTACTTCCCCCTCTTTCTCTGCCTGCCTCTCTGCCTACTTGTGATCTCTCTCTGTCAGATAAATAAAATCTTAAAAACATACAGAAATGAAATGAGGAAGAACTCCCATAGAAATATTTATCAGTGACCTATATTCACACAATTGAGTTTGCATAAGATTTTTTCAATAAGCCATTATTTAAGCAAAACTAGTTTTTATTTTTTATTGTAGTTCTGCAACTAAAATTCCATCTCATTACAATTTTTGTCTTCATATTCTATATTAAGTAAAATTACTGTACAGTGCAATACGTGCTATTTACCTGGCAGAGCACTTACAAATTTCAATCCCCTAAAGTTCCATCAGCTTTAACTCTTAGTCTACACTCTGATGGTGCCAAAACTAATTTTAATTGTTTTTCCATAAATCATTTTAATGCCTTATTTATTTCCTTTCCTTCTGGTGGCAGATACCAAATTTCCATCAATTCAAATATACCCTGTCCTTTCCTAGAGCTTCATCATATTTTCAGAAAAACTTATATACCTAAGGTGACACATTTGGGCTTTAAATTCATCTCTCCTTTTAGGTCTCCTGGAGAGGTCCGTCATTCTATCTGCTCTTGGTTATCTGTTCATGTGGGTGTCTGTTAATAAATCATTTGTTATTATCTATTGATTTTATCCTTTCTTTCTGCCGAATCTGTCTTCTCTTTCTCTGTCGCAGTATGGGCATGAGAATTTCTCTTCTGCTTCTGCATTCATGAAGCATATAAATCCATGCTAGGTTATCTTCCTGACTTACTCTGCATCCACATAGTCTGAGGTGTTTCTGGCTCCAGTAAGCCAAATTCCCCTCATCATGGAAACTAATAACTTCTTTTGTTACTTATTTACCACGTTTCTTCCTCTTAGCAATAGGAATATTGTCCTAATGTAAGAAATGTACATCGGAGTGTTTTTTTCCCATGATCATGATTTTTTGTTGTTTTGTTTTTTCTCAAATATTTCATTAATGCCTGAAGTATTTACCAAGTTACTTTTTCCCCTAAGAGCCTAAGTTTTGAAAACCACAGACACGTTTGATGAGTATTTTATTTTCTAGCTTGTATGACTATGAAGTTTGATAATTATTATAAATGAGGCTAATTTGGAAGATGTTATTATTCTTGTTGGTTATATGGTTTGTTTTTGTTAATGTTGGGGCTGTTGGACCTTGTTTAGCTTAACATACATATCCAGGAAAGAGAAAGATTAATTCAAGAAACAGACATCAGAGGAGATAATACCACATAGAATTTTTGGAAAATTTATAAAGTTTTCCCATTTGTACTTTAGAAAAACAAGAAGGAGATCCTTTTTGAAAGGATTTGCTGTTTGTTTATTCTGGTGTAGATATTAAAAGATGGCTCAGTAGATGTGGGCCATCTCTGCCAGTGTCCTTGTATTTCATGTGCTTAGTGGTGACAGTAATATGGACTCTCATTCTGTATCCACACAGTATACTTTTCTAAGGCCAAAGCTTGGACCTTGGCATCATATAGATTTTCCATGTCTGAAATTTCATACTTTCTAATCACAATTTAATTTTTAATATTTACCTAAGATGACAGTCTTAGCACTGGATTTCCCCAAAAAACAGAGCCTGAAAAAATAACTTACATGCTGATTTTTTTTTTTTTTTTTTTTTTTTTTTTGTGGAAAATAACCTCAAAGAACAGCAGGGAGGAGCTTGAGAGAGTGAGGGAATGAGAGAAAGGTAGTATTAGTTGTGTTACTCAGAGTATTTATCAGTGTCACTGGAAAATAGGGCATTAGTCCCACGTGAGACTTTTTAAGAAGGATGGAGCCTGCTTCTCAGAATTGTGTGCTGGAATACTGGACAGGAAGAAGTATTTACCAATTGGCTTTTGTTCCCACTGAATGATGATTAACTATAGTATTAACAAATTTTAGTTGTACATACTTAGGTAGTGAGTGGCTTCCTCCAAAGTCCATTTCATCAGATAGCCCAGAGAAGAGAGCAAACTGTGCTGTTAGCAGATGAGAAAATATTTTAGATAATTTGATTTGAAGCCTTTCTCAAACTGTCTGCAAAAGGTGTAGGAGAAGCACAGGGAAAGCAGGCAAAGGTGGTGAGGCAACAAAGACTCTTACACAGTGACACTGTTGTTTTGAAGACTATAGGAGATTGGTTAAAAAATAGTTTTCGAAAAGAAAGAAACAGAAGATTTGTGCTTGACTAAAAAAGGAAGTATGACCACCTTATAGAAGATGGATTGGAGAGAAGGGGGGGTACACATAGATTTAGGGAAATGGATTATAAGAGCTTAAATTACTTTGGAAATCTAAGTTTAATATAAAATTTCTATTGATTTGTTTATTTGTTCTGATTTCAATGTTCTCATAATTTACAACTACCGTGTAAGAGTTTTACAAATTAAGAGAACATATTCATTTCCTAGCATTCCTAGAATATGGATTGCTCATTTTTCTATCAAATAGGGATATATAAATAATATGTTTTCCTTTTTTTTTTTTTTTTTTTTTTTTTTTTTTTTTTATCTTTAGTTTATATTTATATATTTTTTTTTCTTTTTTTTTTTTTTTTTTTTTTTTTTTTTTTGCTTTGCTAAAAATACAATTCTAAAAGTATAATTCGGTCAGACCACTGACATGCTCTAAAATCCATCAGGTCCCTAACTGGAGTTGAATTAAGTGCAAGCTAAAAGCTAGATATTTCAAACTCTATGCCTTTCTTTCCCCCCTCAAATAGCCCAAGTTGCTGGTATTGTGCATGACCAAGGGAGATGGAAGACATGAAGGTTAAAAAGATGCCAGGCTAGGTAACCCAGAATAGGCCCACTGTCATATAATCAGCCCTTACCATCTCATACCAATGCCTAGAAACATACCTTTTTTTTGCTTGATTCTTATAGCACATCCTGTGACTAAAATTTTAAGACTAAAATGAAGTTGTTGGAAATAACCTATAGAGAAGTTTAGTGAAAGAATAACAGAAACAAAAGATGGAAAAGAGCACCAATGTCAGAAATTTCTGTTTAAACATCATTGGCTAAAAATCTTATGAAACGTTAAGGTGTTAACTAGTTTTTTTTATTACAGCAACATCCAAATAATCTATTGCATTGCAACTTTCTATAAAAAACTATTTCAAAAATATCTTATAAAATTATCTTGTTTTTATGATTATGAGAAACAATTATTGTACAATATTTTAAATAATTATATGCAGAAGGTAGAAATTTATTCACCTATATTCCAGCCTCTCAAAACAACTTACGAGTCCCCACGAACATACACATGAATACTATATGTTTTTATAATATCCAGATGAAATTAAAGATGTTTAGTAAACGGCCAGATTTTACATAATAATGACTTACAAACCTCTTGTACTATTATTGCATATTATTTTACTAATGGAATGTGTATGTGTGTATGTATGTTTATGTGTGCAAAATTATTTCCAATGATCTAGTCTTAAACATTTTGTTCTTTCAAAGTTTGGCTGCTACTGATTACCGTAGCAGATAATCCATATCAGTGGTTACTTTTTAAATGTTATTAAATTCATCCTCATATTGCTTTCAAATATTTTTAAAGGTAACTACAGTTTTTTAATAGATTAATGATATGAAACCACATACATGTTATATATATAATAATGACACATTGGAACCACTAGTTTTTATTGTACTTACACTCTACAGTTTTTCTACTTTTATTTATTTTATTTTTTCAATTTTCCTACTTTTAGAGAATGAATAATAAATTTGTTTTTTTACTAAAATGATTGCTGAGTATATATTAAATATATATTTTATAATTTAATATATATATATTAAATTTTGGTCTTTAAGACACAGTCTGCTAATACATATAATTTGATGCCACATTTTTACTCAGATTATAATATCCAATTACAACAATATTTTTATTAGAAAAAATACTAATTCCTAAAGTTCTATTTTATGACTTCTAGATATATATTTCATATATATATGTATGACTTCTAGATATATATTTCTATCAATGTGCAATGTGTATTATGTAATGTAAATTTCACTGACCTGTTTATTTATATACCACTAGATCCATGAAGAGGGGACAAAATCATCCCATTATATTTTCAGATTATGTGCAATAGGCTCAGTATATTAAGGGTAAATATTAAATATTTAATTATTTATTTTGTAAATTAGTCTCTTGCTTCTGTATTTTGAGAGTACATTTACTGCTTTTTTAGTTCCTCATTAATAAAGAGGTTATCTGTGATTCAAAGTAATTTTGTAATAGAAAAGTGCTATTTATTTTATTGAAATTTTTAGCAATTCAATATATGAAATGTAAATGATTATTTTGATTGAATTCAGGAGTGGTCACAGCATGTGAATCTCTTGAGCCTTCTCTCCTCAATGAAAAACTGGGAGTGGTTCAGTTGTATCTGGCTTCGTTTCAGCTTTCTCAGACACCTACTTATCCTCTAAGAAATGAAAAACAACCTCCCTTCTTTGGAGAAGATTCGTCTCTTCCTCACAGTAGTTACAATACAGTCAGTGGCCAAATATTATGACCACGGTACTATAAGTTTTCTGTTTATTATGTTTATGAGACAAATGAATTCCACATTTGGGTCAATACATAATTCCCTGGTATCCTCAATTTCATCAAGAATCAGGTGGGAGTCTTCAAAACCCATCTTCCTGTTTTTCCCATTTTTCATAGCCTCATAACCCTCATCTGTTTTGCATCTCCAAGACTGATGTCATTATGCCTTTTATCTTTGTAAACAAAGCATCTCTTAGTCTTATTACATCTCCAGAGATGCCTCAAATCCTTGAGTCAGCCCCTATCTCTTGATTTCTAATCCCCACCACATTATTCACACATCCTGATTATAGTTACCATTTCTCATCCCTTTCCAGTTCTTGAATGCTCTTATCTGGTCCCACTAAATTCTGTAGTCCATCAGCAGCAAAATATTCTCGATTCTCAACCACTTACCTGAATATTTTCTAGGGGTTCTGTACCTTATTTAGCCCTTTGTACTTTTCCCCCATCAGCATCACACAGATGTACATAGAAATGGAAATGCAATAGTGACCAAGGCCTCAGCGTTATCCTCTGCTTGACTCACTTCAGTAAGTTTTTGTTTGTTTTGTCCCTTGACCCCAGGCCTCCCTTAGAGCATGTGCTTTAGAAAACTTATTATTGTAAATTCTTTCTCCCTTTGAGGTATAAAAGGTGGCCTCTGTGATTCTCATTCCTTTTTTATGGTTTCCTCCCCCAAAAGCCAGACACTGAGCATAAAACCTCATCTCTCTAACTTATAGTATTAACTGTCCTTCCTTGTTCTAATGATTCATGGATCCCTCTTGTACTTTATCTTTTAATTATTTTTGCAAGTGTCTCACTACCCTTTCTCTCTAACTACTTCAAATTTAATTCTTAGTAGTTTAAATATACATAAATGAAACTTTGAAACCACATGATAGTTAGTGCTTTGGATTTTCTGTTTCATTGATCTTGTCCATTTTATTTCAGGTTCACTTCTGTTTAGACTTTGGCATTACCAGTAAATGCAACCCCTGTAGGGTATCAACTTAAGCACTCCACTATCTGACCACTATCTCCTGTCTTTTTTGCTCACTCTCTATTACCATTAAACTAAGACTTTTTCTACACTGTCTTTCATATTCTCTTATTCCCTATGGTCATCTCTTCCCACTTCACTCAGGTTAAATTCCATGGTGAATCTTTATAACTATTCTCTTACATATAACACCAAATAATTTACTCTTCTATTGGATTTTCCTACTTGATTGGCAAAGTCCTAATGTTATTTAAATCAACTCTTCACTAGTTTTGTGACTGCTCCAGTGAACCAAACCTGAGTGTGGCTGGAGAAAACACTCAACTTTACAGTAATGGGTGATCTCATTTTAAATTTATAATGATAAATCTACTATCGCCGAGCAATCATACTGTATTTCCCTAGATCATTGATTTATTTTCTTCCCTAGAAACTCTAACATACTTTCTACTTTCTCTTCATATTTCCAAACTCTTGTCTTCCATCTATGTTTCCAGCTGATGCCATTATATTATATTTCCTTAGAAAATTAAAACAATCACAAAAATAAGCATAAACATTTGTGGAATCCTGGATATCTTCAGTATAGCATTAAGCTGCTAATTTTCTGTGATTTTTACTAACAGTTTTTCCGTATTTGATAATGTTGTATATTATAATGAAGTTCTGAGAAAATCCACAAATCTTTGAACATGATTTAAGGCTGTATCTCATGAAATTTTCCAATGGATTCTAGACTTCCCTTTTCACAGTGTACTATCATTGCTACTTTTTAGATTATTTCTGAAGAACTTTTTCCATTTTTGTTTGTTAAAAGTAACCACTAGAGGAGCCATTGCAGTATAGCCATATATTCCTACTCAAGGCTTACGTCATAGGTAAAAGCACAGACTTTGGAGCAGACTTTGCCTTCACATTAGGTCTTCCTGTAATGGCAATAATTTATTTGATCTCTTATTCTTTAGTCTCCTTATCTTTAATATGTGGTTAGCAGTAATGCTTACCTCAGTGCATTGTGGTAAAAATTAAATATGAAAATCCGTATTAGCTATTAAGGTAATACCCTACACATTGTAAACTTTTAATATTTCTTAGCTATTTTTATTGACATTATCCACGTTTTTGGTATTACGAACAAGTCCACACTAAGGTCATAATCAGCTTCTTGTTCAGGAGTGGATAAGTGAATATGTCTACACAGTGTTGACTAAATTCTTTTTGTATTAATCAACATTTTAAAATCATTTATTTAGTACTTTTTTGAATTCTCTGCTTGTCTATACTTGATTAACTCCTGAATTATGTACTAGCTGCATTTGTAGTACCCCTCTAAAGATAATAATTAATAATATTAATAATTAATTATATTATTAATTATAATTAATTAATAATAATAATTAATACATTAAGCTGTAGTTTCCATGCTCATATTTTCAGAATCTCAGTGATTTGCAAGAATGAAATTGTTAATGCAAGTTCTGGAAATACTAAAAATTCAGATCCTACCATTAAATGTCTTACAAAACTGCATTTGAGAATTTCCTGCCATTGCTTATGCCTGATTATTTGCTTTGTTTCTGTAATAAAAAGCAGAAATATGAGATTGACATGAATTTTGGTATATGAAATACAGTTACTAAAAATGTTAATTATTAAAAAAATATTTCCACAATGAAAAAGCAAAACAAAAACAAATAAAAACTGACTTCATTTGTAGTATTAAAATCTACTTATATGTGGGCTGTATTTTCATCTAGCCTTGACACATTATCCCTAGTTGTGTTCAAGAGAATCTAAGTTAATTTGTATTATTTCTAAGCAGGAAAAAATAAGCTATCTTCATTTATTATTTTAAATGTTATAATCATTTTTAAGAATATAAAGACTGAAAAAAGAATATAAAGACTGAGTTCTGTTTCACTAGTAAGTGATAAAAACGATTTGTCAAACTGGATAAATAGATTTAAGGATAATGCTGCAGATATACTTTCACAGGTTTTGTCATAATATCATCATGGAGTACTTTGAAATTGTCTGGATAATGTGATAGGAATAATGAATCATAATCAAAGATTTTCACATTATTAAGGCTTGCTCTTTGTGATATATATTATTAAAGATTTAGTGCTTTTTCCTTGAAAAGGATTAGCAATAATCTCCCAGAAAAAAAGTTTTTCTAAGTTTTCAGAAGTAATATATAATTATAAACTGTGTTTTGCAATATATCCAAGATTATTTGCCTAACAATGCAATGAATTTTCTTTCTCTTTTGTTGTTCCTCTTACTCTCACTTTATTTTTCCTCTGTCTCTTTCCTAGCAAAGTAGAAACTTAATTATAAATATTGACATCTGCCAAAATATTTTAGGGAATCATAAAAAAATAAGTGAGCTTTGGGGACATAACTTGTCAATTAAATGAGTACTAATTTAGGAAACAACCCAGAGATGTCTCAGTTTACATATGATGGACACAACACACAATTCCAAATCTGTCTAGATTGGAGATCACCTGAACTCTAAGGTAAAAATATATATATTTCAGGGTTGAAAAAGAATTGTAAATGAAAATAGGTTTATTTTGATGAAATGCTTTGTGTAGAATAAATCCTGGAAATGTCAAGAATGACTCTGAATGGAATATGTCATACCTTGTATATAAGCCATAATAATACAACAGACAGCATGAAATGGAAGACCCAATAAACAGGGAATGTTTTTGTTGTCATAAGACATTTTGTTTATGAAACAAAGAGTTTCAAAGAATAATGTAAAAAATTTAGGTAGTATAAATCTTCTTTATGATACATTTTGTGAAAACCTATGAAATTGGTTTTTTTATTCCATAAGTTAGAATTTCTTTTAAGACGTTGAGAAGAAATACTTATTTTTCTCTTCTTTCAAACAACACTCCTAGGAAAAAACTTACATAAAGTTATGAAATGGGATTAATTTCTATTGATGTCTTGTATGTACCAAGTACTTTGAATAATTTTTTGAACTTCCTTTCAAATCAGTATTCCTTTTATTGTTTTCTATCTCAGAAATGGTAAAACCATTCATTATGTTTTAGATGCCACAATCCTTCACACTTTGTTCTTCCTTAGCCTGTATACTTTCAAATCCAATCTTTTACTAAAACATAATGACTTTATTTTTTTCTTAAATCGGTCTACTCCTCTGCATCCCTTCAAACAAATCTTTAACTTTCTATAATACCTTGCCATGGATAGAGAGTTCTAATTGATCTGCACACTTGTACGGTGTGTGTCACAGTCATTCTTTATGATGCAGTCATGGTGGGTTTTTTTGTTTTGTTTTTGCTTTTATGATTTGGCAAGGGGGAAAGTGGCAGACCAGATCCTGTCATTAATATCTGATGTCTATTTACTCTTAAAATAAACGCTTATGTTGTAAAGCCCCAGAACTTCTAGACTACAACTACTTCTCTAGATTTCTCTAGCACGTGTCCCTTTGTTGAATTTAGTCCTCACCCAAGCCTTTTGGATATGAAAATTCAACCCAGAGCATGGTGCTTCCATTTCGCACAAAAGCAATGAAATAAAATTAAAGTTTATCAGTTCAGTTAAAAAAGATTTGCAAAAAAAAAAAAAAATTGCATGTTGTGCACTAACTATATTTCAAGTCTCTGGATTTTTTTTTCCCTCATCTCTATTTGAAGATAACAATAATATCTAGCTTCTAGAAGTGTTGTGAAAGTTAAATATGATACTACAAGTAAAGTGCCTAGAATAGTGTTTGGCATAAAGTAAATGTTCATTATTACAGAAGCAACATTGTAATGATCAATGTCACCTGACCTGGAGACAGACGGCAGGTATAAAATTCCTGCTCTGACCTAGTGTACACAAGGCTATGGGTTAGTTACTTAAATTCCTTATCCTTCAGTGTTTTTTAATGTAAATTAAAATCATATTAATTCTTACATCATAGAATTGCTATGAGGATGAAATGTAGTAGTAAATTGTGAGTTGTAGATCTATGTCTTCTACATTATAAGCACTCTATAAACATTTTCTTTATTTTCAAGTTTATTTAAATTCCAGCTTTAACACATGGTGAGTTTCAGGAGTAAAATTTAAAAGCATTTTCTATTGTTATTTTAAATTATTTTTATTAATATCATTATTAAATTTGTAATATAAATATATATAACTAATTTCTCCAATTACCAATGTAAAAAATCATTTTACCAGATGTAAAAGGAACCATTAAAATTTTAAGGAATATCTCTTACATGAACAAATAAGGGTGGTCTTGAATATACCAGTTGTCACTCCACTCTGGTAATTGTGGTTAAGTTGTATCTTCTCAAATACCATATGACTTCACTCATACAGAATTTAAGAAACAAAACAAATGAACAAAGGAAAAAAAAAAAGAGACAAATAAAAAAAAAAACAAAACAGACTCTTAAATATAGAGAATAAACTGATGGTTACCAGAAGGGAGGTGGGCAGGGAGATGGCTGAAATAGGTGAAGGGATTAAGAGAACACTTATCATGATGAACACTTTGTAATGTATAGAATTGTTGAAACACTATAAAAACTAACTGGAAATTTTGGAGTTCAGTAACTGAAGTAACAGTGCATGATAAAGACTCAGTGGTAGATCTGACTTAACAGAAGAAATAATCAGTGACTTAAAGATAGATCTGTAGAGATATTATAATCTAAAAACAGGAAGAATGAAATGAACAAAGCTTCAGAAATGTGAAGTAACATGAAATAGATAATTTAAAAACATTGTGTAGAGCCAAGAATCAAGCCTCTGTGTAATGGTCACATGATCTTTGAACAGGTGCCAAGACCACAGAATAGGGAAAAGACAGTTTCTTCAACAAAAGTCGTTGGGAAAACTATCTACACATGCAAAGAAATGCACGTGCACCCTAACCTTATACCATATACAAAAATTAACTCAAAATGAATTAAAGACCTAACTATAAGACCTCAAACTATAAACTTCCTAGAAGAAAATATAGAGGGACATTGGATTTGTCAATGATTTCTTGGATATGACATCAGAAGCACAGGTAATAAAAGCAAAAATAAACAAGTATGACAGCATCAAATTTTAAAACTTCAGTGCATCATATGACATATTCAGTGGAATGAAAAGGCAACCTATGGAATGGGAGAAAATATTTGTGGGTCATATACCTAATAAAGGGCTAATATCCTGAATATCTAAATAACTCTTACAATGCAAAAAATGTGAAAAAAAACCCACATTTTTAAAAGGGCAAGGGACTTGAATAGATATTCTTCAGAGAAGACATATAAATGGCTAAGAAGTATATGCATATTCATAAGCTTAACATCCCTAATCATTCAAGAAATGCAAATCAAAACTTCAATATCATCTGATACCCATTGGGGTGGCTATTATCAAGGAAACCAAAACAAACAGAAAATAATAAGTGCTGGAAAAAATCTACAGAAATTGGAAATCTTGTGCACCTTTAATGAGAATGTAAAATGGTGCAGCTATTATGGAAAACATATGGAGGTTCTTAAGAAAGTTAAAAATAGGATTACCATAATATCTAGCAATGTCACTTCTGATTATATAGCCAAAATTGTTGAAAGCAGGTTCTTAAAGACATTTTTGTAGACCTGTATGGACTAGTAGCAATTCCTGTTAGTTCTACCTCTAAAATGCATCACAGGCCACACTTCTTCTCATCACCTCCATGCTTACCACTATGGTCCTACTACAATCATCTGCAGCATCTGCCCCAGCCTCAGTCCCACACAGTGGGCTGAGGGATTTTTTTTTTTTTTTTTTTGCTATAAATTTAACTGTATGTAACACTGAAAAATTCACATCAGTAAGTAGCAATCTTTCCTTAAATCTAAATGTTTCACTCATACTCCAATAGGAATCACTTAAGACTAAGGAAAAAGAAGAGAATACCCCACAAAAATTATTTTAAAGATTACAAAAAGTCTCTAGTTTAAAACGGAGCCTGGGGCGCCTGGGTGGCTCAGTGGTTAAAGCCTCTGCCTTCGGCTCAGGTCATGGTCTCAGGGTACTGGGATCGAGTCCCGCATCAGGCTCTCTGCTCAGCAGGGAGCCTGCCTCCTCCTCCTGTCTCTCTCTGCCTGCCTCTCTGCCTACTTGTGATCTGTCTGTCAAATTAAAAAAAAAAAAATCTTTAAAAAAAAAACAAAAAAAAAAAACGGAGCCTGATAGCACTCTCCTTCATTCTCAGATGACTTTTCACATAACAGAAGGAGATGATAAATCCTATAGAAAAGGAATGAACTGATAGTACCTTAAAATGAGCATAGGTTCCATCAATGACAAATTCCTAGAAGTTAGAAAGTAGATGGGACAAGATTATTAATAGAGAAAGAAAATCAGGGTCTTCCTAGAATGGAAGAATGTCTGATATGTAGAATTTATGTATCCATAATTCATGTGAAGACAAACTTAAGTGAGGAACTTGAGTTATAATGATACAATGAGACTGTAGCATTGTGGATCTTTTATTATTGTGATAAATGCTTGCTCCCTCTAATTCTTACCTTCTGTAATCTCTATAGCTGAATGTGTACATTTGAAAAGAAAATCAATAGAAAGCAGTCAATCCCATCACTAAACTATTACAGCCTTTTGATGGTGAGAGTACTATGTGTGAAGGGTATACTGTTATGATGAAATTTAATAAAATTTAATGAAAAAAAGGACACTTTTCAAATGATATACTGTGTGCTGAGGGACCAATCTCAAGAAGGCAACACAGCATTGTCTTTAGGAATCAGGAAGGCCTGAGTTGAACTCCCAGCATCTAGCTATGTGATTTAGGACTTCCTGGAACTTGATTTATTTTAAAAGGTAGCTCTCCATCATGTGATTATTTTGAAGGTAAAAAGAACATAACATGTAACCTGTTCTAATGAAAGTTTCATTTTCCACTTGAGCAGAGAGTAGATAATCACAAAACTTAAGGAACTACTCAAAGCATATAAACAACATTATGTAATAAGTGTTAACATTTTTAAGTGAAGATTTGATAGCAAACTAAAATAAATGTAAAAAATCTAAATACTGGGGCGCCTGGGTGGCTCAGTGGGTTGAAGCCTCTGCTTTTGGCTCAGGTCATGATCCCAGCAGGGTCCTGGGATAGAGCCCCGAGTCAGGCTCTCTGCCCTGCAGGGAGCCTGCTTCCTCCCCCTCTCTCTCTCTGCCTGCCTCTCTGCCTACTTGTGATTTCTCTCTCTCTGTCAAATAAATAAAATCTTAAAAAAAAAAAATCTAAATACTACTGAATTTTATGCTAACAGAAAAATTAAGATGAAATAAATTGTACCTATTTTTATAGATAAAATCAATAAAAACAATTTAGAATTTCCCAATAGAATTTTTTGAAAATTCACTAAAAAATTCCTGTTAAAAAATCACAGGCTTCACTATTTAGATTAATTCATGGTTAATGTATCATAAATGAAATCTGAATATACAAAATGAAATTCAAGAATTAAAGCTGTTTTATTGCAAATAATCACTGAGCATGGTAATAGTAAATGGACACATGTAAAACAAAAATCCTATTTCTTTCTCAAATGAGAAATCATATAGGTGATATAAGAAATAAAAATTTCTGCCAACATTTTATAGACAAATGACAAGATATACACAAATCCAGTGAAACATTAATAATGGTATTTGAAAGTATATACAAGTAGGGAAAAAGTGAAAATTGCTTTCCATTAGAATCATCATTTGATATTGTGAAACTATGTGACTGTGTGCTACGTATAGCTGACTAGGCAAAAAAAAAAAAAAAAAAAAAAAATCTATAAATAATTGACATTTAAGCATCACATATACCAAATGGAGAATGTCCATCATGTACCAATAACTTCAGCCCTAAGAAAATGTGACCTGCTCATATCTATATGTTTTAAGTAGAAGATAAAGTTTTATATTTAGTTTTTTCTAACTCCTCCCAACCATCCCTGATTGATGACTGGTTTAGTGACATCTTGCAGACATGATTTTCTTATCACTCTTTTAAAATTCTGCATTAATGTGACCTATCATGTTGACTGATTTGTTGAAACACCCTTGCATCCTATGAATAAATCCCACTTGGTTGTGGTGAATAAATCTTTTAGTGTACTGTTGGATCCTATTGGCTAGTGTCTTGGTATTTTGGCATCTGTGTTCATCAGGGATATTGTTCTGTAATTCTCCTTTTCGATGGGGTCTTTGTCAGGTTTGGGATGAAGTTAATGCTGGTTTCATAGAACAAGTTTGGAAGTTTTCCTCCCATATATATTTTTTAAAACAGCTTTAGTAGAATAGGTATTATTTCTTCTTCAAATGTTTGGTAGAATTACCCTGGGAATTCTAGCCATCTGGCCTTGGATTCTTGTTTTTTGGAAGGTTTTTGATTACTGCTTCAATTTCCTTGCTGGTTATTGGTCTGTTCAGATTGCCTATTTCTTCCTGCTTTGGTTTTGGTAGTTTATAAGTTTCCAGGAATGCATACATTTCTTCCAGATTACCTAATTTGTTGGCATAGTTGCTCCTAATATGTTCTTAAAATTGTATTTCTTTGGTGTTAGTTGTGATCTCTCCCCTTTCAGTCATGATTTTATTGTTTTGGGTCCTTTCTCTCTTCTTTTTGATAAGTCTAGCTAAGGGTTTATCAATCTTACTAATTCTTTCAAAGAACCAGCTTCTAGTTTGGTTTATCTGTTCTAATATTCTTCTGGTTTCTGTTTTATTGATTTCTGCTCTCATCTTTATTATTTCTCATCTCCTTTTTGGTTTAGACTTTGTTTGCTGTTCTTTCTCCAGCTCCTTTAGGTGTAAGATTAGCTTGTGTATTTGTGATTTTTTTCTGCTTTAAAAAAAAAAAAAGATTTTATTTATTTATTTGACAGAGAAAGAGAGAGAGAGAGAGAGATCAAGTAGGCAGGCAGAGAGAGAGGGGGAAGCAGCCTTCCTGCTGATCAGAGAGCCTGGTTTGAGGCTCTATCCCTGGACCCTGAGACCATGACCGGATCCGAAGGCAGTAACTTAATACACTGAGCCACCCAGGTGCCCCTATATTTCTGACTTTTTTGAGAGAGGCTTGTATTGCAATGTACTTCCCTCTTAGGATCCTCATTGCTGTATCCCAAAGGTTTTGAACAGATGTATTTTCATTCTCATTAGTTTCCATGAATTTTTTAAAAATTCTTCTTTAATTTCCTGGTTAATCCATTAATTCTTTAGTAGGATGCTCTTTAACCTCCAAATGTTTGTGTTCCTTCCAAATTTCCTCTTGTGATTGAGTTCAAATTTCAAAGCATTGTGGTCTGAAAATATGGAAGGAATCTAATCCCGATCTTTTGATATCAGTTGAGATCTAATTTGTTACCTGGTATTTGAACTATTCTGAAAAAGGTTCCATGTATACTCAAAAAGAATGTGTATTCTGTTGTTTTAGGATGAAATGTTCTGTATATCTCAATTGATGCAAAAAAAAAAAAAAAAAGGAAAAGAAAAGAAAAAGAAAGCGTTTGACAAAATGCAGCATCTTTTCTTGATTAAAATTCTTCACAGTGTAGGGATGGAAGGAACATACCTCAATACCAAAAAAAGCCATCTCCAAAAATCCTAGAGCAAATATAATTTTCAATGGGAAAAAACTGAGAACTTTTCCCCTAAGGTTAGGAACATGACAGGGATGCCCATTCTCATCAGCATCATTCAACGTAGTTCTAGAAGTCCTAGCCTTCAATCAGAAAACAGAATTAAAAGGCATTCGTATTGGCAAAGAAGTCAAACTCTCACTCTTTGCAGATGACATGATACTTTATATGGAAAACCCAAAAGACTGCACCCACAAATTGCCAGAAATCATACAGCAATTCAGCAATGTGGCAGGATATAAAATCAGTGCACCAGAACTCAGTTGCATTTCTATGCACTATAAATGAGACTGAAGAAAGAAAATTAAGAAATTAGTCCCATTTACAGTTGCACCAAAAACCATAAAATACCTAGGAATAAACCTAACAAAAGGAGGTAAAGGATATGTACTCTGAAAGCGAAAGAGCTCTTATGAAAGAAATTAAGGAAGACACAAAGAGATTGAAAAACTTTCCATGCTCATGGGTTGGAAGAATAAATATTATTAAAATAGCTATGCTGCCCAGAGCAATCTACACTTTCAATGCAATCCCTATCAAAATACTACTGACAATTTTTCACAGAGCAGGAACAGACAATCCTAAAATTTGTATGGAAACAGAAAAGACCCTGAGTAGCCAGAGGAAAGTTGAAACAAAACAAAGCTGGAGGGATCACAATGCCTGACTTCAAGCCCTATTACAAAGCTGTGATTTTCAAGACACCATGGTACTGGCTAAAAACAGACAATATATCAATGGAACAGAATAGAGACCGCAGAAATGGACCCCCAGCTCTATGGTCAACTAATCTTTGACAAAGCAGGAAGGACTATCCAATGCAAAAAAGACAGACTCTTCAATAAATAATGCTGGGCAAATTGGACAGCCACATGCAGAAGAATGAAACTGGACCATTCTCTTACCATACACAAAGATAAACTCAAAATGGATGAAACGCCTCAATGTGAGACAGGAATCCATCAATATCCTAGAGGAAAACATAGGCAGCAACCTTTTCTACCTCTTTTACCTTGGCCACAGCAACTTCTTGCAAGACATGTCTCTAAAGGCAAAGGAAACAAAAGTAAAAATGAACTATTGAGACTTTATCAAGATCAAAAGCTTTTTCACAGCAACAGAAACAGTCAGCAAAACCAAAAGACAACTGACAGAATGGGAGAATGTATTTGCAAATGGCATATCAGATAAAGGACTGGTATCCAAGATCTATAAAGAATTTATCAAACTCAACACCCAAAAAACAATTAATCCAGTCAAGAAATGGAGATAGACACATCTCCAAAGCAGACATACAAATGGCCAAAAGACTCATGAAAAAATGCTCCACATTACTCAGCATCAGGGAAAACATATTAAAAACACAGTGAGATACCACTTTACACCAGTTAGGATGGCTAAAATTAACAAGACAGGAAACAGTAAGTGTTGATGAAGATGTGAAAAAGGAAACCCTCTTACACTATTGGTGGCAATGTAAGCTGGTACAGCCACTCTGGAAAATAGTATGGAAGTTCCTCAAGATGTTAAAAATAATGCTATCCTATGATCTAGCAACTGCATCTGTATTTACCCCAAAGATACAGATGTAAGGAAACAAAGGGGCAGCTGTACCCTGATGTTCATAGCATAAATGCCCACAAGAGCCAAACTGTGGAAGGAGCCAAGATGAATTTCAGATGAACGAATAAAGAAGAAGTGGTTTATATACACAATGGACTATTACTCAGCCATCAGAAAGGATGACTACCTATCATTTACAATGACATGGATAGAAGTGGAGGGCATTATGTTAAGTGAAATAAGCCAAGTAGAGAAAAGCAATTATCACATGGCTTCACTCATAGGTGGAATATAAGGAATAGTACAGAGGACCATGGGGGAAGGGAGGGAACACTGAATGGGAAGAAATCAGAGAGAGGGAAAAACTATGAGAGATAGAGTCAAGAGTCTCTAGGAAACAAGTTGATAGTTGTGGAAAGGGTGGTGGGTGGGGGTATGGGGCAACTGGGTGATGCTCATTAAGGAGGCATGTGATGTGATGAGCATTGGGTGTTATATGCAACTGGTGAATTACTGAACACTACATCTGAAATTAATGATGTACTATATGGTGGCTAGTTGAATTTAAATAGAAAAAAAAACTGGATTAAGACACAATCATTATCCTAGGGAAGAATTCTTGTTAGATAAAAATATGAGAAATAGATGGAGAAATTTGGGCTAGTCTTTTTTTTTTTTTTTTCCTAGTACACCTTTATATTACACCCAGATAGTCTGCTGCCGCTTTCCAACAGCCACTTGCCACTTTCCAATGGCCCTTGGGAGAAGAATGAGGCAGAGAAGAATGACAAACAAGTCAGCTTCAAGACAATGGGAGCAGGGGTTGGCAGTTGAGAAGACTGCCCCCCAGAACAACTCCTCAGTCTAATGTTAATGAGATGCAAGATAACAATCAACAAAGGAGTCAAAGGAGATTCTAGATAATCAAGATATGCTTGATCAAGCAGTATAGGATTTGTGGTTGAGTAAACACATTTAAAGAACTCATCTAATTAACTACAGGTGATCTCTGGAGAAGGGGAGATAACAACAACAAAAAAAAAGCAAGCATTTCTACCCTTAGTGGGCTGGGCATTCCCAGCTGCTCAGCTTCAAAGACCTATACCATCCTCTCCCCCAGAGGCCTGTTGCTGGTACATGTTCAAGCATGTTTGGTCGGTACTTTGTTCTGAGGGATGGTTACAGTCTGCTATGAATATAATGAAAAATAAAATAAAATAAAACTAGTCAAGGAAAAATTAAACAAATGTGATATTTAAAAAAAAAAAGGTATTTGGTACATTTTCAAAAATGTTCACATCCTTTTTAAAGAGATCATTCATTGTTAGGGAAATGATTCATGCTGATATTTTAAAAATATTTTTAATATTGAAGCTTATTATATGCAGTGCAACAAATAAATCATTTCATATTATAAGACTACCATACAAAGCAACCACATTAAATTACTATCTTAATTTCCTTCTTTTTTTTTTTTAAAGATTTTATTCATTTATTTGACAGACAGAGATCCCAAGTAGGCAGAGAGGCAGGCAGAGAGAGAGGAGGAAGCAGGCTCCTTGCTGAGCAGAGAGCCAGATGCGGGGCTCAATCCCAGGACCCTGGGATCATGACCTGAGCCGAAGGCAGAGGCTTTAACCCACTGAGCCACCCAGGTGCCCCTCTTAATTTCCTTCTAATCACATTTTCTACTCATATTCTCATTTACAGCTATTAGTATGATTAATGTATTTTTGGTGCTGCTATAGTTTATTTAACATCGAAATGACACTTTAAAACTTTATTTTCAGGGCGCCTGGGTGGTTCGGTGGGTTAGGGCCTCTGCCTTTGGCTCAGGTCATGATCTCAGGGTGCTGGGATCCAGCCTACTTTGGGTTCTCTGCTCAGCGGGGAGCCTGCTTCCCTTCCTTTCTCTCTGGGTTAGGGTCTGCCTACTTGTGATCTCTGTCTGTCAAATAAATAAATAAAATCTTTAAAAAAAAAAATAAATAAATAAGACTTCATTTTCACTTAAATTCTAGAATTTAATTTGTTTATATATTAAAGAGGCCAAATTAACTTTTAGTTATATTTAATTCTACTTGGTTTTTATATATGCACCAAAATTATAGGATATTGTTAAGAGGATATTGCAAAAAAAAAAAAAAAAAATTGCAAGCCACAAGTTATCTTTTGTACTCTGAGCTATACTCATGAAGGCCCTGAGTTACTGAAAAGTTACTTAGTAATCCTGTTATTTCTCATTCTTATGAGTGTTTGAATGGTAAAAGGAAGCATATTGTAGATGATGGCACCTGATATTAAAATGACTCTTCTTTTTTAAAATGTTTACTTGAAGATTGGGAATATAAACTACAGTAGAAGTCGTTCAAATTAAAATTTTACCTAATTAATGATTATTCTTATTTTAGTTTTATGTATTTCTAAACTCTCGCAGGTTATACCAACAAATACATTTTTATATCAATCACCTCTTCCCCCCACACTTCTGAAAATATGTTACAGACAGACAATTAGGAGATAGCTCTGGTAACGGAAGTTTGAACAGATGACCATTTTCAATTTTATTTTTCCAGAAAATGAAAGAGCTTTGTTGATAACATCTAAAGTTGATTCAAGAAGTTCCTTCCCATGACAGATAAAAAAAAAAAAAAATTAATAACTTGAGAAGCTTTGAGTTTTGTCTTAGAAGCTCTCTCCATTTGGTTGAATCAAAAGAAAAAGTGAAACAACTCCCTATAAATGTTTAGAAACCTGCCTATGAATTTGAAAAAGTTTTATTTTTCTCACTTATGGCACTGAAAGAAAAAATACACAAAAATAGAAAAAGACACTGAGGAAAAGGGAAGACAAAAAATGATGTCTGGAATTAAGAAAAATAATTAGTTTCCTTTTTCAGCATGTAATGGTTAAAGGAAAAAAATAATAAGAGCCTAAAGAACATATAAGTTGTATTTGAAGAAATTAAAATTAATTTGTTAAAACATGCATTTGTTAAAACCCCCCCACTGGGCAGGATCAGAATGGGTCTTGAACCTGGAACACCTCCTTACCAAGAGGTGAAAGGCTCACACAGCCTGTGTGAGCTTATCAGCTTGTGTGGGAGTACTTTTCCTGTTTCAGTCTCAATGAATGCTTTTTTCTCTGCTTGAAGCATGTGCCTCATGTGGTACCTAGCCAACCCCACTGTTACATCTGTCCTATGAGGAGAGGTTGAGGTCTTCCGCTGTGGTACAAGAAATGTGTGCATGGATCAATTGCCCTGTGTGGTCTGCAGGGAGAGACTCCCTTGTCATGGGGGACCAATACCTATTACCAAAACTCGTCTTGCTCTGTCTCTTCTCTGAGTAAAGCATTGTTTTATCCACTCTTAACTGTGTTGTGTTTTCTTTGGTGACTCCCATACCAAGATGCAATAGAAAAGTGTTTAATCCTCCCCTGCGAATGGTAACTGATGCACAGTACTCTGCTCAACATGTGCATTCTCTTTTCATTATTTTTCTCTTTTCAAGTCTGTTTATTCACTAGAGTAGTCCCACTTAATCTGTGGTTTCACTTTCCATGGTTTCAGTTATCTGAGGTTCAAAATCAGATGATCTTTCTTCTGGCATAGAGTTGGAAGGTCAATAATAGACTAAGGCTATGTCACAATGCTTATGTCATCATCTCACTTCATCTTATCACATAAAATTTGATCATCTCACATCATTGCAAGAAGAAGAAAGCTGAACACAGTACAGTAGAATATTCTGAAAGACCACATTCACATAACTTTTAATATAGTATGTTGTTAGAAATGTTATATTTTATTATTAGTTGTTGTTAATCTCTTACTGTGCCTAATTTATGTATTAAACTTTATCATAGGTATGTATGTACAGGAAAAAAGCGATATATATATATATATATATATATATATATATATATGGTTTGTTATTATCTGTGGTCTCAAGCATTCACTGGAGGGATCTTGGAACAGATCCCCTGCAGATAAGGGGGCACCACTCTATTTTGTTTTAAATCAGAATTCAACACATACAGATTTCGTTCCCAATGAATACATGTAGAATTAAGTTCTAGTCCTTTGAAAATTGATTAGTTATTGCTTTTGGTATGTAAAATGCAATAAAAGCATCATATTTGGTGTAAGAACACACTTAAAAACAAAGTGAATAAGGGAGACTAAGTAGAAGCAAATAATAGGGTAGAGTTAGATGGTACTTCAGGTCAGACATAATTCATTGTCAGGGGTATGAACACTGTTATGTGGAAAGAATGAGTCAGCTAAGATCTAGGCATAAGGAAAAATAACCAAGAAAACTGTTAGCCTCTGTATTTGTGCATTGGCCAGGTGTAGAAGCAAAGTGATATGGTGTTTAATGAACTTGATCTCTCAGTTTGAGATTCCAAACGCTGACTCTCTTTCTTAACAGTTACATGGGTTTGGGGCAGCTGTTAACTCTATCATGCCTACTTTGTGCTAGATTGTCCTAGAATTAAAGGAGAGAATGCACATCTAAACTATTTGCACTATCCCTGCCACACAGTGAGAGCTCAGTACATGTTAACAGCTAACATAATGCTAAATTTTTCCCAATAAAATTCTCTAATTTCCAAGTTGAATGATTTTTTTAATCCATAATATAAGTGAGAGAATAAAAACTAAAATAGATTAGGTGATTTGGAGAAGATTATCCCTTCTTTGCATTTATTATGCTAATTAACTGGACAACATATAATGTAGTTGGTCTATTTTTGTACAGCTTAGACTAATTTTGTTGTTATATAAACATAAGCATGCAATGAAATGTTCATAGTATATGCTGAGATTTTCAGCAGTCAGCTTAAAGGCACATTAAATTCCCGAGAAAAGGTTGTCAGTATTATTCTCATTACTGTGCTAGAAGGTGCCAGGTGTCTCTCAGCTCCATACCTGCATTATTATACATTTCCCCTAACTCTGAAGCAAGATGACTACAAACTACATTTCTCAGATTCAATATCCTATGTTCTTTCAAGGGGAAGTGCTGTGGCAGAACGGAGGGCAAGAGGCTATGAAAAGTCGTTTTCAGAAAAAAACCATACTGTTCTTAAATGTCCATGCAAGTAGCAACGGCAATAGCAGTGGCCAATGAGTGTGGCCCCCGAGAATGATCGCAGCTTCAGCAGTTTCTGCTTTTTGAGTATATCTTTTCAGTTCCTCAATTAGCATTTCTCCAAGACTGTAATTGATTCACTGTGTTAAATTCCCTTTCTTTAAAAAGACTCCTCTTTCACTACCTCGTAGTCATCATACTTAACAGATTATAAACATTAGTAACAATACATAAGTAATCTGAGAACTTTGGATAGAATATGACATTTGAATAAGGGCTTAATAACTGTTAATTGAATAGATGAATTGCTGCTATTCATTACCATCTGGTCCATGTAATATCATTGCTATAGGTTGGCTCTACAATTAATTCTTTACAATAATAATAAAGTTATGTTTGTCAGTGTACCTAACAATATAAGTTAAAATCAACTAAATATCATTTCAGAGTACACTGGAGGTTAAAATTTCCAGTTTGTATTAATAGATTAATTCACGTGGTCTTGCAAGTTAACCAAAAATATTAAGGGAACCAAGATTTTAAAATATGAAACTATATGATTTAAGTAAGTTTTATCAATCCTAGATATACTCTTTATGTAACACAAATATTATTAAAGCTTATAGATGCAAAGCATTGTTAAATAATATTTTGTAAAATGTATTGCTACTTTACATATTTTTAAATAGCTGTTGCATTTTACATAAATATTCTCATTTTCATAAAGATAAACAAAAAAGGATCTCCATCGACTAGATAATGAATAAAATATCCCTCACTTATTTAAACTAAGAAAGAAATGTATTTACATATACACACATATACATATGTATATACTTTGACATACATATATAAATGCACAGAAGTACTATGTTTTATTATACTAGTTTTGAATTTTTCCATAGTTTAAAAAACCTCTAGAGAAGATGACTGCACAGATGGGCAATATTTCCTAAAACGATTTACCATCACATATTGATAGGTATTGAGTGGAAAAAAAAAGAATATTTAATGTAGAATAACTTAATGTTTAAAAAATTGGGACATACATTTTGAATAGTTAATGTGAAGTGAAGAGATTTTTAAATTACCTGAATACAGGACAGGTTTATTCACAGAAATCTCAAGGGAATAGTGTTCTGTGAAAAAAATTTGGAGAATTATTATTGTAGGATAAATGGCATGATTTGATTAATATCTTATATATCCCTTGGCTGCCTCATAAAACTGTTATGGGGAGCCTATGTGCAAATGATGAAGCTGTATCAGAAACCTAATTAAAAGAAAGAGGGGATTATTATGGTCCAGGCAGGGAGCCTTGATCCTTTTCTCCAGAAAGGAGAAAGTCGTTGTCTTGGGTTAGAGACTGATAATAGCTTTCATAGGATGTCCTAGAATACTGGATGTGGGAGCTAAGACAAAAACCTCAAAGAAGATGCCCAGGTCATTTGAACATAAGTTAGGTGGTCTTTAGTGGAATCAGTCAATTTAGGAAGGGCAATTTGTAGACAATATATATCAAGATACCTGTGGAAATTAGAAGTAACTAGATAAACAATACAGATTTTAAAATATAGAAAGATTTCTTTTTCTTTTTAATACCAAATATGAAATCCATAATATTAAATTGATAATACTTTTATTTCTATATCTTCTCTTTGTTATATAGTTGACACATAATGATACATTACTTTCATGTGTATGACATAGTGATTTGATAACTCTGTATGTTGTACTATGCTCACCACAAGTGTAGCTACCATTTGTCTCCATACAACACTATTACAATACCATTTACTGTATTCTCTATATTGTATCTTTTATCCCTGTTGTTTATTCATTCCATAACTGGAAGCATATACCTCCCATTCCCTTTCACCCATTTTTGCCCATCCCTTACTCTCCTTCCCTCTGGCAAACATCAGTTTGTTTTCTGTATTTATGAATCTGTTTCTGTTTATTTTTTTTTCAGTTTCTACATATACTGAAATTATATGGTATTTGTCTTTCTCTGTCTGACTTATTTCACTTAGTTTTATACTCTTTAGTTTCACCCATGTTGTCACAAATGACAAGATCTCCTTTTTTATGGCTGTGTAGTATTCCAAGGGTGTGTGTATGTGTGTGTGTGTGTGAGAGAGAGAGAGAGAGCGAGATCTATTCATCTATCAAAGGATACTTGTGTTGCTTCCATATGTTGGTGATTATAAATAATGTTGTAAGAAACATGGTGCATATATCTTTTCAAAGAGTGTTTTTGGGTTTTTTTTGGAAAAAATTCAGTAGTGGAATTACAGGATCACGTGGTATTTCTATTTTTAACTTTTCAAGGAAACCATGGTTTTCCACAGTGGTGGCACCAGTTTACATTCTCATCAACAGTGCATGAGTGTTCTTTTTTCCCCACATCCTCACCACACTAGTTATTTCTTGCCTTTTTTACTTTAGCTGATGTGACAGGTGTGAGGTGATTAGCAGATTGTGGTTCAGATTTGCATTTCCCTGAGGATTAGTGATGTTGAGCATCTTTTCATGTGTCTGTTGCTGTCTGTATGTCTTATTTGGGAAAATGTCTCTTTAGGTCCTCTGACCACTTTTTCAATTGAATTATTTGGGATTTTTTGGTGTTGAGTTGTGTAAATTCATTATATACTTTGACTCTTAACCCTTTATGTATGTTATTTGGAAATAACCCTCATGCATGTCATTTGAAAATATCTTCTCCCATTCAGGAAGTTGCCTTTTTGTATTGTTAATGGTTTCTTTCACTGTGCAAAATCTTTTTATTTTGGCGTAGTCCCAGTGGTTTATTTTTGCTTTGGCTTTCCTTGCCTGAGAAGACGTGTAGAAAAATGATAGTAAGACATGTCAAAGAAATTATTGTCTATGTTTTCTTCTAGGAGTTTTACAGTTTCGGATCACACATTTAGTTCTTCAACTAATTTTGAGTTTATTTTTGTGTATGATGTATGAAAGTGGTCCAGTTTCATGCTTTTGCATTCAGCTGTCCAGTTTTCCCAGCACCATTTATGGAAAATTCCTGTCTCCATTGTATATTCTTGACTCATTTGTTGTAGCTTAATTGGCCATATAAGTGTAGGTTTATTTCTGGTCTTTCTATTCTGTTCTATTGATCTATATGCCTATATTTGTGCCAGTAGCATACATTTTTAATTTTTACTTTTATTTTAAAAGTCTGTAGGTAACAATGTATTCAAACATAGGTACTGAGGTCATTATTCTTGTCAGTGAAATATATAAATGAGTGTAATATTAAAGGTATTGAAGAGATCACAAGTAGGCAGAGAGACAGGCAGAGAGAAAGGAGGGGAAGCAGGCTCTCTGCTGAGCAGAGATCCTGATGTGGGGCTCTATCCCAGGACCCTGGGATCGTCACCTGAGCCAAAGGCAGAGGCTTTAACCCACTGAGCCACCCAGGCACCCCTGGATGTCTTTTTTAAAATGTTGAATTTTATTATAGCAGATAGCTAATTAATTGGCAGATTGGTTTATCATCTTGAGACTTGAGTTCAGTCTTGCTAAGGCAAGTATAGCATAATCATTACTTTAGACAAGTGTAGTCTTATAATATACAGCCTTTATGGGCTCTCAGTGGGTGTGTGGGATGTTCTGCAAGGCTTCTCCAGTTTTGTCTGTTAAAACTCCAATATCTTCCACCACTTATGCAAATGCACAATACCTTAATAGAGTTACAGAAAAAAGTTCTATGGACATTGAAAGAAAATCCTGTGTATGACCCAGAGCAGTGTTTTTCAACAAAGGGTGGTTTTACACCTTAATCTCCACCCACAGGGATATTTGACAATATCTAGAGTCAGCTGTGGATGTCACACTAAAGGGGGCAGTGTTATTGGTATCTAATTGGTGGGGCCAGGATTGTGCTAAATGTATCCTACAGCCCTCTGGAAAAAAAGGGCTGTCTAGCCAGGATATTTCTTAGGTAAATTTTCTAAAGTTTGAATTGCACAGAAAACTTTTGAACTATAAAAAAAGGAAATAGTGTATTTTAAAAGTCATATTGGGGCCGCCTGTTCAGTGTTTGCTTTTAGTTCAGGTCATTACCCTAGGGTCTTTGGATTGAGCCCCATATTGGGCTCTCTGCTCAGTGGGTAGCCTACTTCTCCCTCTCCCACTTCTGCTTGTGATCTCTCTCTGTCAAATAAATAAAATTTTTTAAAAAGTCATATTGTAATTATAATGATAAATGTTTTCTAAATCTAATACCAAAAATATTTTTAAAAACAAAACGATTTTATATGTTTTTTCCAAAAAAATGCTAATAGTAATGATTTTCTGGTGTCATGAATAGTTTTAGATGTAATTTTAATTTGTTTAAATTAAAAAATTTGAAGATAAATATAATACCCATTTATCTAAAATATAATACCAGAAAATTCCACTTTCCACAGGGCAACATATATTAGCAGTGAGTCATTCATTTCTTTATGTTGTATAAGTACATGATGGCTAAAACTAGTTATATCACTTCCCCTTTCTCAGCACATTTATTCAGTAAATAGGCTGATAATTAGAAGTATAATTGTTCATTTGGTGATAATACAAGCTATGTCCACTTAATATATAGCGCTCTATCCCAGACAGAACTTTCAGTAAAACAACTCAGAAATGCACATTCTCTTAACAGAAGAATCCATAAATAACATACAATAGGCAATTGCATGCAGACTGATTATCACAGTTTGATTCAGTGGCTATAAATGATTTTAATGGTCTTGCTGCCAGATGTGCTCAACATAGCCATAATGTACTTTGCTTCACTGAGTGCCCAAGATGTTTTCATTCTTGAAATGTAATAGAATACTTTTAAAAAGGCAGAACAAAGTGAACAATAGTAGTCGTTCAGTGAATTGGAGATATTTTGTGAGTAGGAACATTGTAATGGCCTTCAATCTCCTATGCTTAGCATAGCGCTTTGCCCATTCCAGTTAAATGTCTGTTAAAAAACAAAAACGCACAAATTTCAACTTAAGTAAATATTCAAAATGTAATATTTTTATACACACACACACAAAAAAAACACACAAAGAAACAAACAAAAAATCATAATCATAGCAAATAAAGTTGTTTAAATCAAGAATTGAATGTTGTTTTAAGTACAAAAATGGAAATAAATGTTCCATGATTAAAGTTATATTGCTTATATTGCATATATTATTAAATGAGAATACATTTATTTATTGAGTCATCTATTTTTAAACCCATATACTGAGTAGACAAATTTTTTTTTTTTAAAGATTTTATTTATTTGACAGAGAGAGAGAAATCACAAGTAGGCAGAGAGGCAGGCAGAGAGAGAGGGGGAGGAAGCAGGCTCCCTGCAGGGCAGAGAGCCCGACTCGGGGCTAGATCCCAGGACCCTGCTGGGATCATGACCTGAGCCAGAAGCAGAGGCTTTAACCCACTGAGCCACCCAGGCGCCCCCTGAGTAGACAAATTTAATGATACTACAGTTTAATATTAATGCTAACTACCTGAAATAAATCTTTTTCTAATTAAGTTTTTTTAAAATTTCTGTATAATTAACGTACATTATTATATTTGTTTCAGGTGTACAATATAGTGATTCAGCAATTTTATACATTACTCAGTGCTCATCATGGTAAGTGTATGCTTTAATCTCCATCACCTATTTCACTTATCCCTCCACCCACCTCCCCTCTGGTAACCATCAGTTTGTTCTCTATAGTTAAGTCTTTCTCTCTTTTCTGCTTTGGCTCATTTGTTTTGTTTCTTAGTTTCCACATATGAGTGAAATCATATGGTATTTGTCTTTCTTTCACTGGCTTACTTCACTTAGCACTATACTCCCTAATTCAATCCATGTTGTTGCAAATTACAAATTTCATTGTTTTTTTTTTTTAATGGCTGAATGAAATATAAGCTGAATGAAATACATATTCTATGACATATATATATGTATATATATATATACACACACATATATATATATATGCCGCTTCCTTGTCTGTAGTCTATCAGTGACACTTGGGCTGCTTCAATAACTTGGTTATTGTAAATGATGCTGCAATAAACATAGGTGCACATGAATTAGTGAATTTTGTGGGTTTTGGTTTTGTTTTGTTTTTTGTTTTTTCTTTGTTTTTTGTTTTGTTTTGTTTTGGTAAATACCCAGTAGTACTATGACTGGATTGTAAGGTAGTTTTATTTTTAATTTTTTGAGGAACCTCCATACTGTTTTTCCAGAGTGGCTGCACTTGTTTGCATTTCCACCAATAATATACTAAGTTTCCTTTTGCTCCACATCCTTGCCAACAATTATTGTTTCTTGTATTTGTGATTTTAACCATTCTGACAGGTGGGAGGTGGTATCTCATTATAGTTTTGCTTTGCATTTCCGTGATGATAAGTGATGTTGAGCATCTTTCATGTCTCTGTTGGTTATCTGTATGTCTTCTTTGGAGAAGTGTCTGTTCATGTCTTCTGCCCATTTTTAATTGGATTGTTTCTTGGGTAATTGGGTTGTATCAGTTTTTTACATATTTTGGATGCTAAACTTTTTTCAAATGTATCATTTGACAATATCTTTTCCTATTCCATAGGTTACCTGTTAGTTTTGATGATTGTTTCCTTCACTGTGCAGAAGTTTTTATTTTGATGTAGTCTCAATAGTTTATTTTTGCTGTTATTTCTCTTGCACACAGGAGTCTTATCTAGAAAATGTTGCTATGGCTGATATCAGAGACATTACTGCCTGTGCTCTCTTCTAGGACTTTTATGGCTTCAGATCTCACAGGTCTTTAATCCATTTTGAGTTTATTTTTGTGTATGATGACAGAGAATGGTCCAGTTTAATTGTTTTGCAAGTAGCTGTCCAGTTTCCCCAACACCATTTCTTGAAGAGACTGTCTTTTTTCCCATTGGATATCATTTCCTCCTTTGGCAAAGATTAATTGACCATGTAATTGTGGGTTTATTTCTGGGTTTTCCATTCTGCTCTGTTGATCTGTATGTCTGTTTTTGTGCCAGTACCATACTGTTACTACAGTTTTTAATATAACTAAAGTCTAGAATTGTGATACCTCCAGTTTTGTTTTTCTTTTTCAATATTGCTTTGGCTATTTAGAGTCCTTGTGGGTCCATACAAATTTTAGGATTATTTATTCTAGTTCTGGGGAAAGTGCTATTGGTATTTTGATAGGGATTGCTTTGAATAGTATAGACATTTTAACAATATTTGTTCTCTAATCCATGAACATGGAATGTCTCTGCATTTCTTTGTGTTATCTTCAATTTATTTTATTAATGTTTTATATTTTTCAGAGTGCAGGTGTTTTACATCCTTGGCTAAGTTTATTTTTAGGTATTTTATTATTTTGGGTGTAATTGTGAATGGGATTATTTTCTTAATTTCTCCTTTTGCTAATTCAGAAGGAATTATTAGTGTATTATTAGTGTATAGAAATTAGTGTATAGAAATTCAACATTTTTGTACATTGATTTTATAACCTGTTACTTTACTGAATTTATCAGTTCTAGTAGTTTTTTGGTAGAGCCTTTTGGGATTTCTATATCAAGTCATCTGGAAATAGTGGAAGTTTTACTTCTTCCTTAGCAGTTTGGATGTTACTTACTTGCTTACTTATGTTTGATTGCTGTGGCTAGGACTTTCAGTACTATGTGGGATAAAAAATAGTGAGAGTGAACATCCTTGTGCTGTTCCTGACCATTGAGTACTATGTTCATTCACTGTGGGTTTTTCATAGAAAAACTATTATGCTGAGGTAAATCCCCTCTAAACCTATTTTGCTGAGGGTTTTTATCATGAATGGATGTTGTACTTTGTCAAATAATTTTTTTTGCATGTTTAAATGATCATATGTTATATCATGCATAAATATATTTTCTCATGAACCCTAGTTATCAGAATCCACAAAATATATATAGGAAAATGTACTTACAATTGTTATGAAGCAATGTTAAATTTCAGTTATTAAAGAACAAACTATATGTAACTTTGAAACAGCAAGGAATTTTTGCAAAAATGTTTCTGTGTGCTCTTCTTTGCAGTGTGATTTGTCTGCTCCTCTTGTAAATGGTGGAGACTATTTCTTATCCCTTGTATTCCATACTGGCATTATGATTTGTCTTGACCAATAGAGTATGGAAAAGGTGAGGTTTTAGGAGTCCAAAGCCCAGGCCTCAAGAAGCTTTGTGTCTTCCACTTTTGCCTTCTTGGAGCACAATGCAGAGGTGGCCATATAAAGAAGTGCAGTGTAGCCTACTAGGAGGACATAAGGCTGATGGAAAAGAACTGAGTTTCTCAGGCCAACAGCCAGTGCCACTTCCAGCATATGAGTGAGAGCATTTTGGACCATTAAGCTGAAATCTCAAGGCACCACGTGAGTGTATCCTCACAAGTAATTTCAGAGAAGACTAGCAGAAGTAGTACCTAACTGATGTTTGCTCAAATGATCAACCCACTACATTGTTAGCCATTATAAATAGTGGTTGTTTTAACCTAATTAGTTTGAGGATGATTTGTTATACAGCAGTTGGTAACTAACAAAGAAGTTTGCCGAGAAAGCAATATCCACTAAATTTGGCAGTACAGTGACACAGTGGTGTGGAAAGATAATAAGGACAGAGGTAAGAGCAAAGTTCTCAAAAATGATGTGGATTGTTTGTTGAGAGTTGCAAGCATTAATAATTTCTGGAGCAAAGCCAAGTATATGAAGAGACATGGCCCAGAGTTTGGTAGAAACTATATAATCTGTAGGATTTGAGATTTTATAGAGAAACAAGGGAGCATAATTGATGTATTTGAAGGCATTGGTGTGACCTTATTTTACTGTTTAATTGATCACTCCAGGAGCCAAGCCTGTACGCACATTTTAGGAAAGAATATTGGCCAGTGGGCCAAATATTTCTGTGGTTTAGTGAGAGATAATGGAAAACAAAAATAGTAGGAGTTAATGATAATATGTTGTTGAAAGATCAGGGAAATTAAAATTCAACTAAGAATTGGTTCTTATTACAGACATTTCATACTTGAAAAATAATTATAACTGTGAGTTGCATAAAATTGCAAAATACCTTATTTCAAAAGAAAATATTACATAAAAGACCAGAGGCTACATCACATATCTTGAAGGAAATAAAATAATAAGTTAAAATAGGATAAACAATAGTACATAGTAAGTTCAATTTGCTAGTATTTTGAAATATAGTTATGTCAGTAAAAAAGGAAATGTAATATTATATCAAAACTAATAATCTGAAAGTCATAACTTCCTGTTCAGTTTGTAGACTTTGGGATTTCATGAAGAACAATGTTACAGTGTAAAGAAAAGAAATAAAAATGACCAGAAGCAATAGCAACTAGATATTGAATTTTTTCTATTTGACAGACAGAGTTCTGTGGGTTTTTTTTCTTTGTAAATAAAGAACTAGAATAGGAACATAGAAAATGATCATCCTTCTCTATACACAAATGTAAAATAAAGAATGTTGAGATACATTGAGAGGATTGAGAATTGCACTACCTTATAAATAAAGAAAAACCTGGAGTCCATGGTTTTTGTCATTCACCTTTTTAATACTGAACCTTACATGTGTATTATTGTTGTCTAAAATGTGGAAAAATTAAATACTTTCTGATACTTTCCAATAAATATTCTGGAATGCATTGTCCTTCTTACTGTCCTGCATTCAATAAAGTGAAATCAAGGAATAGAAATAATTATTCTCCAAAAGTGGGTTTTCATTCTGTGTTAGATTTCTTTATAGAGTCTTTATTTGTTGTCAAAATATTGGAAAGCTCTGAGTTTGGCTGACATCCCTTGTAAAGAGAAGATTATTACATGAATCTCTCAACAAACATCTATCTTTTCTTGATATCGTCCAATACATTTAAATAAGTAGAAACTAATTATGAGTAAAAACTTCATTAAAAGTGTAAAATCTGTTATCACTAAGTGATGAACTCTGCCATAATATTTTATTTCAAAACATAGCAAAATCTCCAAAAGAGTTTTCTTTAAATAATAAGTTGTTTTTTTCTTATTCTAGTTTTTCAGTTTGGCTATAAGAACTTGACAGAGTATGATTTATTCAAGTGAGAATATTCTTTATAAAAGGTCTAGATAAAAAGAAGTTCTTGGTCCAAAAACCCAAACCCAAACCGAAAACCAAAACATATCTATAAGTTATGTATATTTCTTCTAGTTCAAACACGTTTACTCATGTTAAACAACAAAAATCCAGCTGAGTAACTTAAAAGATCCAATTGGCTTTATTGAATGATTTAGGAATTGGGCATCATCCCATCTTGCAAATAGAAAGGAGCTCCATCAAGCTGCAAAGAGGAAAAGGTTTTTAAAGACACAGAGGAAACAGGATAGAGGAAATTATTAGCAAAAAATGCATTGTCTCAGGCAAGGTCACTTTCCTAATGGGACCGGAAGCGGTCTACCAGTAAATTTGCTAGTGCTGACCAGGAAATTCCATGTTGACTGGTTAACGGAGACATTCATGGGTGGAAGGGGGTTGAAACTGCAGTTAGGTTAGGTATTAAGTCTTCGTTTGCTGATGTGGGGCCTTAAGTGACATGTGATTTTATTTTGGGCCGGTGGTTTCTTTTTAACACTCAAAATCCCCAAAACTATGAATGAGAAAATAATTGTTTCTCACATAGAAACAGCCTTCATGACAAAGTACGCTACAATACTAACAAAATTTTCAAGCAGCTATTTTTTATTTATTAAATTAGCTTTTTTACATTTTTTTAAGAATTACCATTTGTAAGTAGAAAATGCCACCCTTCTATATAGCCTCACTTAAATACATAACAGAGACTTTATAGATATTGTTTAAAAATTTTTAAGCATCAGACAGTTATGATAATGTAAAACTCGCTAGTTTAAAAAGAACAGTTGGTGGAGCCTGGGTGGCTCAGTGGGCTCAGGTCATGATCTCAGGGTCCTGGGATAGAGCCCCACATTGGGCTCTGCTTAGCAGCAGGGAGCCTGATTCCCTGACCCCTTCACTCCGCCTGCCTCTCTGCCTACTTGTGATTTCTGTCTGTCAAATAAATAAATAAAGTATTTAAAATAAAATAAAAAGAACAGTTGGATCCAAACTATTCTTTCTGGCAGATGGAATAAGTAAAGGTTACCTCTTCAGATGGCTACATTTTTTCTACCAATATTTGTGGAGAAGACACAGGGTTTTTTATTTGTCTAAGTTTCAAAGGAACTTTACCCCTTCAGTTCTACTTCTGATGAGAGGTATCTCCCTGAGGTTTGTACTTTTAATCTCAGATCTTTTTATCTCAAAGACTCAGGGAAAGAATGCAAGTTTCTCCAAGAACAACTTTGGTTTCCTAAGGCCAATAATTTACAAGATTTTTGAGATAAATGGGGGAGGTTTTGGGATTGGTAAAAGCCATAGGTAAACTGTGAATTGCCTCTAAAGCTGCATTTCTAGTTTTGTAAAGATTTGTAAGATGAGGGCAGTTGCTTTTAATTCCTCAAAAAATTGGATTGTAGCCTGGATGTTGAAGGACTAACATACCCATCGACCTATGTTAGAATGTCTTTCTTTCCCTCTGGGTACATTTAGCTTAGAGAAGGACTTAGCCAGCTTATACCAGTTTTTCTACGATCCCATCTGGATGTTTTGAGTGGGGCTTAAAATGGAGTGTTACTCTGATATTCACTATAATTCAGCAAGTTTTTTGTTTTGTTTTTAAATTTTAGTTTTCCCTTGGCTGTTTTAAGGAGTAGCATAGTGGTTCCCCAGAAAATACCTGAGTCTGTGGACTTTTGTTTATAGTCAATTAATAGCAATTCTGATAGAAAAGAAGTAGAATGAGTATTTAAATAAAGGGGGATAGAGGAAAGCAGTAAAACTTTCATCAGTCTTCTAGTCTTTTGTATTAGGTAACTTGCATGTGTTTTTAACTTTTTATCAGCTTTTTGCAACAAAACTTTCAATGAAGCTATTTTTGGAATTTTCAGTCTTTCTTTTAGGTGCACTTCTTAAGTGAACCTGCCTAATTAAATGTTCCTCACAATGGCCATTGTAATTTTAGGTTAAATTTCACTGAGGACTGTCAGCAGTTTCATAGAACCCTGGCTACACAGTTTAACTCACATTTCTGTCTTGCCATATAAAACCACAAATGGGGTGCAACTCATATTTCTGTCGTGCCTTATTTTGGGGCTCCCAGCATGAGGGTTACCAATCCAAATTCTCTTAGGACACAAAACAAGCTTAGTAAGATCATGCCGTTTTTGTAGTTATTTACTGCTTCTGAGACCATAGTTCTTAGATATAAAATAAGCATGTGCATTGGAAGGTGGTGTGCTTGACTCTAGAAATTAAGGTTCCTATCTTTATTATTATTTATTTTTGCTGTTGTTTTTAGCTAAGCCTTTGGGTTTCTTGGAGCCAGATGAGTATCTAAGAGAGATGTGATGTAGAGTTGGGATTGTGTGGTGTTTCACAGTGTACCTTATTATACAGAAATTTTGAGGTTGCTAGATGACTTAGTGTCTATCTTACCCAGTCCTTGACCAACTTTTCCTAACATAGAAGTCTTTGGGTTAACTATTAATAACACTCTGATGGCTTTTAAATGTTCAACCTATACCTGCCAATTTTTGCAGCTTTTTGGCCTTTGAGATCTCCATTAGTAAGCAATTAGCCTTTAGCTCCTGTGCACATTAACTGAAACCAACAGTAACTAAGGAAAGAGAACTGTGGACAGTAGCAGTAACCAAAGAACTAAGGATTAGGAAAAGGATTGAACCAGCAGAACTCAAAGAATGGGGACCGTGGACTAATTCAAAATAAATGGAGAATTGTAACTGCTACCAGAAGTCCCCAGCATAGAATCTGAGAACAGACCAAGGGCCAGGGTTTAGAAGTTACAGCAGACAGAAGGCCAACAGAAGGCCCTGCATGCACCATCAACAATCCCTAGTGTGGAGGAAACCAGCAGATTCCATTGGAGACGGAAGAATGGACCTGGGGAAAGGACTAAGCCAGCAAATCCTAATAAATGGGGATGTGGACTGGAAGTGAGGAAGAGATTCCAATGTGGAATTGCAGACTGAACCAAAGGCTGACTGGCACTCTATTAGAGCCTCCAATCATCCTAGGCTGATCTATGAACCCTGGACTGGAAAGCCAATTAGATTTTTTTTTTAAAGATTTTATTTATTTGACAGAGAGATCACAAGTAGGCAGAGAGCAGGCAGAGAGAGAGAGAGAGAGAGAGAGAGAGAGAGAAGCAGGCTCCCGAAAGAGCAGAGCGCCTGATGCAGGGCTTGATCCCAGGACCCTGAGATCATGACCTGAGCTGAAGGCAGAGGCCTAACCCCTGAGCCACCCAGGTGCCCTAGCTAATTAGATCTTAAATCTGTAGCTCAACACAAAGAAAACAGAGCTCAAAACAGCAAGGGAACCCACCCACAGACTTCAGAAATGGTGAGAAAAACAGTGAACTTAGAAAGGGCTTTGCAGGTACCATGCCTGTGTTTCTCACTGTCTCTGAAGCCCTCTCCTTCAGTTATGCCTCTGCTACTAAATCTATTAAATGACACAAAATGAAAATTCCAGTAACTTAAAAGATCAAATCGGCTTTAATAAATGATTTGTGAATCGGGCAGCATCCCATCTTGCAAATAGAAAGGAGCTCCATCATCCTGAAGAAAAGAAAGGGTTTTTAAAAACAGAAAAGAGGAGGAACAGAAGAAAGGAAAAAGAGAAGAGAGGAAACAGAAAAGAGGAAATTATTAGCAATGAATGCATTGTCTTAGGCAAAGTCGCCTTCCTAAGTGATCTAGAAGGGGTCTACCAGTAAATTTCCTAGTGTTGACTAGGAAATTCCATGTGAGCTCGTTAAAGGAGACATTTGTGGGTGGAAGGTGGTTGAAAATGCAGTTAAGTTAGGAATTAAGTCTTAGTTTGCTGATGTGGGGCCTTAAGTGACATAAGTGATTCCCTTTTGGTCCTGTAGCTTTCCTGCTAACACTCAGAACCCCTGAAGCGATGGATGAGAAAATAATCCCTCACTTGCATAGAAACTGCTGTCATGACCAACTGACCTTCAGTACTGAACTAGATTTCAGAATATCTGCATTCTCTTCCTGATTCCAACCGTGGTAAGACATTGAGCACGTCATGTAATCATTTTAATTGTGAGCTTCCTTGGAGGTAAACATTATTCGGCCCACCTATGCCATATGCTTTCAGGGACAGAAAGAAATGCAAACTTCCTTCAGGGAATGATTCGGTGCTGATGCTGTCCCAGTGATTGAAAGCCAGATTATGTATTCAGTGCTGTCTGTGGGAGAGCAGCACCTGAACACATTATCAGCCCATAAAACATTTCTTCTAATACTTCCTCAGATTATGGAGCCCTACTTCTAAAAGAACATTAAGTAAACCCCTGGCAAAAATTCCCGAGTTTAGCAAATGAAGACATGTTAATAGAATAAAGGAAGCACTGTCTGTAGACCCAAATAGAACTACCTAAGTTATGATGAGTATGTGTGTGTGTGTGTGTGTGTGTGTGTGGTGTGTGTGTGTGTGTGTGCAAAAAGAAAAGAAAATTGCTGCAAAGCATTTCAGTTCTACATAATTGGATTTTTATGACTTCAAGACAGGACATTTGATATGGTCTCTTTAATTACAGTTTTCCTAGTATCTAGCACAAGATTTGATATTCTCTCTCTCTTTCTTTCTCTTTCTCTCCAAACACACACACACACACACACACAGACACACACACACACAGACACATTGTATATTACAGTTTTGACAAGGAAAAATGTAGGAAAAGACACAAAATATAAATTAAAAATAGTGAAAAATAAAATGCTTTTTTGAATTACATGTTAGGAGGTGGAAAAAAAACTAGTATCCCTGAACCCATTCTAATTCTATTCTTCAGCTATAACCATTAATCAGGTTTTAATTGATATTAGTTAAAAAATATTTTTAAAATAGGACTAATTTGTATGTGCCCTTGAAGATGTTGTTAAGATGCATTGTTTTCTTATACTCTTGCATTTGTTCTTTATTACTAACTTAGTATAACAATAAAATTTATTTCATGAAAATAATGAAGATATTTAAGGATGAAAAAAGCATATTTTTCATTAATTTAATATTATCTTTCGATAATAATTAACATGAACAAACTGCCTACTATATATTACATACTAATCCACAGGTTTATAAACATTGACTTAACCACTGTAATAAAACTTTTATTTGTTATAAGACTTCTAAAAATAAAGGAACTAATATTAAAGAAAGAGGAACCAAGACATTGAGAGCAGTTTATGTTTTAGAAAGTCATTTTGCTAGCAAGTGGTGAGATTGGGGCGATAACCTCCCAGCTGGGTTTTTATGTACCACTCTCTGCTACCTAGTATGCTTATACATAGGTGATAACCTAGTATGCTTACACATAGGTGATAAGATCTGAGAGGTCTAATTTACAAGTAGCTAAACTATCAATTACTGCCATAAAAGTTCTGCATTAATTATTAAAAAAAATCATTTTTATATATTATCAATACATCTGGTGTTTTATGATGTATACTCAAAGATAGCAAATTATTTCATAAAGATACTTGCTTTATCTCAGTTACACCAGATGGTTACAAACTCAGAGGAGAACACTCATTATGCATCCATCTAAATACTCAAACATACTGCCATCAAAAGTCTAGTTTATTGCCTTTAATTTATTAGTGTTTTTTTTTTATTATTTAAGAGACATAATGTGGGATTATCTTAAATAGAGTTGTACATTCAGTTTACTCCTTTCTCCTGAAACTAAACATTAACACTGAATCAAGCTGTGCCATCAATGAGCTGAATATTTGGATAACATTATTTGCCCCTTTATAAAATCCATTCACAGGAATTGCTCTAATTGTATTTATGCAAATATTCATTAAGGCATGCTTCATGTTCCAGTTTGCCCTGGAATGAACTGTAAGAATTAAGGACAAAGAAAATTTTTTATCTAAATCATTATTTCATTTTCATTAGATGATAAAATTTCCATGTCTTTTATGGATTTATATTTTCTTTGTTATACTTTCTCTCATTTTCCCCCTCAACCTATTTTTGTCATGTATTTATTTTTAATTTGTTACATCATACATACAATGTTGCCGTAGGCACATATAGATGTGTTTATAAGCTATGAATAAACTATAAACAATTTGTAAATACTTTTACAAATACTTTTGGGTACTAGAGAAGTGTATAGGTAAATAAATAGTGTTATCATACCACATATATTAGTGTCTTATCTTCATAAGAACTTTTCTATCATGTGATATAATTTGAGTACATGTAACTTTCAATATCTGACTAATCTACAACCCAAAATCTGTATTACAGTTAATTTTTCTGACCAGTGATACTTCATTTAAACTTCATACCATTCACTTTTTTAGAAATGTATTTCAGACCATCTGAAAGTGGTAAGCAAATTTTATTTTTATTTGTGTCTTCTCTTTGTGGTATCTGTTAATGGCAGTGTTTATTCTTAACTTCATCAGTAATCTCCAGACTCCTTATCAGCTCCTATCTTCAACTCACTTGGTACCTAATAGCTACTATCAACTTAATATACATTTCATAGAACTAATTCAAAGCATTCTAGATTTATATTTGGCATGAAAGCAAATATTTCTTTAAAATTTCTTATCAATATATGTTTATAAAAAAATTTAAAAAATTATAAAAAAATTTTCTTATCAAAACCTCACATTAAGGCCTATCACTCTATGGGAGTGGGTGCTCAAGCTTTCCTGATATAGAAAAATTATCTCTTAACAGCTGTCAAATCCTCCCTCCTCACAGGAAATGGGGTGTTTTATAAGGCGAATACTTTGATTAGCATAATGACGTGGGGACAAGTCTCTCCTAAGGCCATGTTTAATAAAAAATAGTTATTCAATGTCCTGTCAGGTACTGGCTTTGGTTTTGAAAGAGAGATTATCTTAAATAAAGGAGAACATTACATTTTCCTGATAAGAGTGAAAATTTATAGTCTGTTGGAAAGAGAGAAGGAATGTTATGGGTTGGAAAAAATAAGACATTGAGATTTTAAAAAGATATATAATGGGCAGCAAATTGAATTTCTGGTTTGGTATATGTTATTAAAATGTTCTATTCTGTGTCCCTATGAGATCTTTAATAATGTCTCAATGTCTGTTTTGAGGTGTGTGACCATATGCTGAATGTGACCTCAGTGTGGGGATAGAGCAATAGAAAGACTGCTGTTTTATATACATTTCTAGCTCAGTTGCACTATTATTTCTTGGATATAAAGATATAAAGATATTCTCACGTTCTTCTCCAAATGTTCCCTCCTGGAGTTCAGAGATAGTGTGAAACAGATATTTTAAAATATATATTATTATGTAAGGAAGATAATGTCTCTGCTTACTTGTAATTTAATATTTAATTTCTCATGGTTACTATTAATAGATATTTCTTTTTTTGATTTTGTTTTGTTTTTTAGATTTTACTTATTTGAGAGGGAGAATGAGAGAGAGAGAGAGAGCATGAGAAGGGGGAGGGTTAGAGGGAGAAGCCAAGCAGGGAGCCTGATGTGGAACTCTATCCCAGGACTCTAGGATCATGACCTGAGCCAAAGGCAGTCGCTTAACCAACTGAGCCACCCAGGTGCCCCTTACTAGATATTTCTTTTTTAAAAATTAATTAATTAATTTAGTTATTTGACAGAGAGAGACACAGTGAGAGAGGGAACACAAGCAGGGGGAGTGGGAGAAGAAGAAGCAGCCTTCCTGCGGAGCAGGGACCCTGGCATCATGACCTGAGCCGAAGGCAGATGCTTAACTGACTGAGCCACCCAGGCGCCCCATTAATAGATATTTCTTAAGCCTTATATTTTACCTACGAATCTCATTTAATTTATTACTTATTCATTCATTCAGTCAGTCAGCCACAAAAGGTAAGCTATGTTTATACAGAGTCACAAGAGTTTGATTGGCTCAGTGTAACTCAAACCACAAGGAAACCATCCCACTTCACTCCGTTCTGAGTCCTCAGGAAGCCCAGACTGGCAGGAGTTCTGCTTGGGCCCATTTGCAAGCTTAAAAATTTCTCATTAAGGGAAACTGAGACTGACTGCATGAGATTAGCAGGGTAGGTCATCATTAGTGGGTCACTGATGTTGCTGTTGAGCACATTTTCAAAGTCATGGGGAACTATCTTGGGTACTTGGTTAACCAGATTCATCAAGAAGCCGCCCACAGTACTGTCAGCTGACACCTTTCCAGACAGCACATCCTCTGCGCACTGCAATCCTGTGCTTAGGGCTGCCTGGATATAAGCCAATGCCCTTCCTACTCGCTGAAAGACACTTGAGAGTTCAATCACATGGTTGGTGCTTAAACAGGTCTTCAAAGAAATACGATTTTTGCTAGAATTAAGAACACTTAATTTTTTTCCTGTTCTCTGGTTTATGCTCAATTAACTTTTAATTTTGATAGATTAAACTTTCCTAACCATCTAACACCATTTATAAACTTCATTAAATTCTCATGACACTTCAGACTACAATTACAAATTTAATATATCTAATTGTTTCAAGCACTTCAAACACCTTAATAAGTGAGACTTTAAGAGCCAATGTGCAATTTGCCAAATTCCATTCACCTACCAAGGATGCCACTAGGGTGCCACAAAATTAAGTCTGTGAGTTTAAAATGCTGAATAGGGATGATAGGGTATAGAGCCTGGAAAAATGTATAGCATGAGGAAGAATGGATTTATTTTCCATGATGCCATAGATAATGCTGTGACTGTGAAATTGCAATGGCAACAGGATGTCTGTAGACTGATCTTGTGTTCCTAGCTACAAATTTCCAAGGATAACTAATATGCAAAAATGAAGACACATATATATGGAGAAAAACAAAGAGAATATGTTGAGTATATATATATGCTCTCTCTCTATATATATGAACTCTATATATAGTGTGTATATATACACACACACACACATGGGCACACGCTCATACAAATAATGCCAGCCTCTTACTAATTATTAAGAAATGTCTTATTCAACATTATATTACCTTTACCTAACAGAGTGCCTGGTATATAAAACCTACCTAATAAATATTGGTAAAATTGAGTTAGGTATTTCTGTATTTCTGTGTCCCCTTCCCTTATTTATTTATTTGATGTCATAGGCAATGGCAAAAAAAATACATATATATACATATATATATGTATGTATATATATATATACTCTGTTTACTAAGCATATATTCTTGCTTTTTTTTAATCTCTTATTGAGTTATGTTAGTCTCCAATTATAAATATGTCTTTTGTTTCTACTAGCATTTCTACTAATTTAGCCCTTCTCATAGAATATTAATTGTTGCATGACAATTCATTGCTTTCACTGTAAATTATCTCCTTTCAATAGCTTTTGTTTTTTTGCTTAGTGAATTTCTTTCCTTTCTGGTGTCAGAAAACCCCATTTCTTGCCAGTTTCCCATCCTAGTAATTGACATGTAATCAAGAGTTCTTTCCTAGTGGTGTGAATCCTGAGCACAGACACTTAACAGTGTAAATACAGAGATGTTCATTCACTCGATGCCACTGAATTAGTGCCATGCTTTCTAATGGTAAAGCTTCTGCTCTCATATCAACAAATAAATTGTGAGAACATACCCCATATATACGTACATTCATTTGTAAATTATATACACTTTTATCTGTTCATAAAACATACATGCATTTTTAAATATTTGTAAAATATGTTCTTTATTAGCTAAAAGTAAATGTAGCTAAAAGTATTTATTTGGTTATTTTGTTCACATTGGGGACACAAGCACTTGCTGATCATCAGTTACACTGATTTTTGTTTTTTTACAGTCTGTTTTTGAGCTAGTCCACTGTTTATTTGTTAAACTCCAATTATTCCAATAAATATTACTTTCTTGATTAGTCAGTTACTGTTACTTGTAAGCAGAGAAAAATAATAAAATAATAAAGAATGCGAAATAAGAAAGAATTTATATTACAGTATACAGTTAAGATATCCTTAGGTGTATATGTGGTATGAGGCCAAGATATAAAAAATCCAGAGGTTTCTACTGTCATCGACATGGCCCAAGGGTCTAAGGAATGCTGGCACCATAACAAAATATAACTTGATCTAAATGCATTAGAAAATTTAAGGAAAGGATTGAGTGCCTGTTGGCACTCACCAAATATTGCTATATTGTCTTGTTGCTACATTTACCCATTATGTTTCATCAAAAACTTCACTTACAGCAAATGGAAAAAAAAGTATGCAAGGACATTTGTATTTTTGTGTATTTCTTTTTAGCAGTATACTCAGTTAACATAGCCCTGTAGGTAATAATTTGTAGGTTTTTATTTTTTCCAAAACAACCTCATTTTCCAAAGGATTATAATGTAAAATTGACTCAGTTTCATCAATTTTCCCAATTTTGCCTTATGTCAGGTTTATTTATGTCTATGTATAAACAAGGCCAATTTATTAGCTGTAAAAATCCATGCAGAATTGATCCTCCTGTGGCTGGAGGTGCTGGAGTTTGTTTTAAATAATTTCAGATGCAACCTAAATCTTTATAAAATTAATCTTTATCTCCTTATCTGTTACCAAGCCATGCTGTGCAATGTTGAAATAAACTACCATGCACCTTGATAAACATTTTGAATATTTCATAATTCTCATATTCTGATCATTTTAACATATGTTAATCTCTTTTCAGAATAGTTTCAAAACTTTATGTAGGATACTTGGAAAAAACAATATTTATAGTGAATATATTTCAGTGTCTTTATGAAGTACTTATGAATTTGTTCTTTCTTTCAAATTCCATAAAACGATGGGATATGGACTATTATTCCCATTGCTACTTATTGTAAAACTAGATCGAATTATAGGCATCTGTTGTTTTAAGTATAGAACTACATAAATTGTAACTTCTGTGTCATGCCTACGTACATTTTGCATATTTCAAACGCCTCCTCCCTGTCTTTTTTGTTATGACATTGGTTTAAACAGAATGTACTTAACTTTGTCACGAGATACTGAATTCATTTTATTTCCCATCAAGTTAATTCCCTCCTCTATGTACCCAAATATACCAAAGACAGGATCAAAGTGTGCCCATTTCTCAAACTGAGCTAATTTTTTGTGGTTGTTATTTCTCATCCAGTTTTAATTAGTCATAATTCTATGCAAATTATTAAAAAATTCTGTTTCACTCAAACATATGGATGTAGGCAGACTAGGGCCGAGGACCCACAGGTGGATCCTCCTTGACTAGCCAACAGGGTCCACAGGAAGGTTCATGCAGAAGAGAAATCAAATGCAATCCAGAAGGAAGTTTGAGTAGAATTTATTTATTTATTTATAAGATTTATTTATTTATTTATTTGGCAGACAGAGATCATAAGTAGGCAGAGAGGTAGGCAGAGACAGAGGAGGACGCAGGCTCCCTGCTGAGCATAAAGCCCAGTGTGGGGCTCAATCCCAAGACCCTGGGATCATGACCTGAGCCGAAGGCAGAGGCTTTAACCCACTGAGCCACCCAGGTGCCCCTTGAGCAGAATTTATTGAATAGCATAAATGATGGAGTATAGCAGACAGAATGTCTGGCAGATTCAGAAAAGGAGAAGTTTGAATCTCTTCATCACTTGGGGTGAAGTTTATACTGGAAAAGGGTCCACAATTGTGTTTCCTTAGGAATCCAGGGTAGGTTCCAATCAAAGGCAAGTGACAAATGAACAATAAGTGTTTTTCCATAAACCACCAAATAGAGGGGGTATTGATACCAGTGTGAGCCAAGGTTTTGAAGCTATAGTGCCAAAATATGTTCAGGATCTGGTTCTTAGATGTTATCAGGTGTATGTGATCTAGGACAAAACTCAGAGAATGATTAACTTTCTTTCTTCCGCCTTGGAGTGGAAACATAACTTCTTTGGTTGACTCAGATGCAAGATTAAAAATAGAACATGAGTTAATAAGGCCTACCAGGGAAACAGCAGAGAGGATCCAGTTATTTCAAATTCTCTCAGTATTTTTGTTTAGGATACTGAAATGATATATTAATGAATGATTACTCTCCCATAACTGAGAGATAAAAAGAAATAAAAATATTTATATTCTGAGGGAAAAATCATTTAGAAAAGTGTAGATTTATATGTATCATATATTAAAAATAAAACAAAATATCTCTCATGTGACAATTTGCTTCATATATTCATTTTTTAACTAATAATGTCTAAAGACCAAATATCAGTTTTCTTTTAATTTTAATTTTCATTTTTTATTAAAATATAATGTATTATAAGCCCCAGGGGTACAGGTCTGTGAATCACCAGGTTGACACACTTCACTCACCGTAGCACATACCTTCCCCAATGTCCATAACCACACCACCCTCTCCCAACCCCCCTCCCCCCAGCAACCCTCAGTTTTTTTGTGAGATTAAGAGTCTCTTATGGTTTGTCCTCCTACCGATCCCACCTTGTTTCATTTATTCCTTTCCTACCACCAAACCTGCCATGTTGTCTCTCAACTTCCTCATATCGGGGATATCACATGATAATTCTCTTTCTCTGATTGACTTATTTTGCTAAGCATAATACCCTCTAGTTCCATCCATGTCATTGTAAATGGAAAGATTTCATTTCTTTTGATGGCTGCATAGGATTCCATTGTGTATATATACCACTTCTTCTTTATCCATTCATCTATTGATGGGCATCTAAGTTCTTTCCATAGTTTGGCTATTGTGGGCATTGCTGCTGTAAACTTTCGGGTGTACATGCCCCTTCAGATCACTACATTTGTATTTTTAGGGTAAATACCCAGTAGTGCAATTGCTGGGTCATAGGGTAGTTCTATTTTCAACTTTTTGAGGACTCTCCATGCTGTTTTCCAGAGTGGTTGCACCAGCTTGCATCCCCACCAACAGTGTAGGAGGGTTCCCTTTCTCTGCATCCTCGCCAGCTTCTGTCATTTCCTGACTTGTTAATTTTAGCTGTTCTGACTTTGTGTAGTATCTCATCATGGTTTTGATTCGTATTTCCCTGATGCTGAGTGATGTGGAGCACATTTTCATGTGTCTGTTGGCCATCTGGATGTCTTTGCAGAAATGTCTATTCATGTCCTCTGCCCATTTCTTGATTGGATTGTTTGTCCTTTGGGTGTTGAGTTTGATAAGTTCTTTATAGATTTTGGATACTAGCCCTTTATCTGATATGTTGTTTGCAGATATCTTCTCCCATTCTGTCAGTTGTCTTTTGGTTTTGTTGACTGTTTCCTTTGCTGTGCAAAAGCTTTTGATCTTGATGAAGACCCAATAGTTCATTTTTGCCCTTGCTTCCCTTGCCTTTGGCGATGTTCCTAGGAAGAAGTTGCTGCAGCTGAGGTCGAAGAGGTTGCTGCCTCTCTTCTCCTCAAGGATTTTGATGGATTCCTTTCTCACATTGAGGTCCTTCATCCATTTTGAGTCTATTTTTGTGTGTGGTGTAAGGAAATGGTCCAGTTTCATTTTTCTGCATGTGGTTGTCCAATTTTCCCAACACCATGTGTTGAAGAGACTGTCTTTTTTCCATTGGACATTCTTTCCTGCTTTGTCAAAGATTAGTTGACCATAGAGTTGAGGGTCTATTTCTGGGCTCTCAATTCTGTTCCATTGATCTATGTTTCTGCTTTTGTGCCAGTACCATATCTTGATGATTACAGCTTTGTAATAGAGCTTGAAGTCTGGAATTGTGATGCCACCAACTTTGGCTTTCTTTTTCAATATTGCTTTGGCTATTCGAGGTCTTTTCTGGTTCCATATAAATTTTAGGATTATTTGTTCCATTTATTTGAAAAAAAATGGATGGGATTTTGATAGCAATTGCATTAAACGTGTAGATTGCTTTAGGTAGCATAGACATTTTCACAATATTTGCTCTTCCAATCCGTGAACATGGAACATTTTTCCATTTCTTTGTGTCTTACTCAATTTCTTTCATGAGTACTTTATAGTTTTCTGAGTATAGATTCTTAGCCTCTTTGGTTAGGTTTATTCCTAGGTTTCTTATGGTTTTGGGTGCAATTGTAAATGGGACTAACTCCTTAATTTCTCTTTCTTCTGTCCTGTCGTTGGTGTAAAGAAATGCAACTAATTTCTGTGCATTGATTTTATATCCTGATACTTTACTGAATTCCTGACAAGTTCTAGCAGATTTGAAGTGGAGTCTTTTGGGTTTTCCACATAAAGTATCATACCATCTGCAAAGAGTGAGAGTTTGACTTCTTTGCCAATTCAGGTGCCTTTAATTTCTTTTTGTTGTCTGATTGCTGAGGCTAGGACTTCTAGTACTATGTTAAATAGCAGTGGTGATAATGGACATCTCTGCCGTGTTTCTGACCTTAAGCGGAAAAGCTCTCAGTTTTTCTCCATTGAGAATTATATTTGCGGTGGGTTTTTCATAGATGGCTTTGATGATATTGAGGTATGTACCCTCTATCCCTATACTTTGAAGAGTTTTGATCAAGAAGGGATGCTGTACTTTGTCAAATGCTTTTTCAGCAGTTATTGAGAGTATCATATGGTTCTTGTTCTTTCTTTTATTAGTGTGTTGTATCACATTGATTGATTTGTGGATATTGAACCAACCTTGCAGCCCTGGAGTAAATCCCACTTGGTTGTGGTGAATAATCCTTTTAACATACTGTTGGATCCTATTGGCTAGTATTTTGTGAGAATTTTCACATCTGTGTTCATTAAGGATATTGGTCTGTAATTCTCTTTTTTGATGGGATCTTTGTCTGGTTTTGGGATCAAGGTAATGCTGGCCTCAAAAAATGAGTTTGGAAGTTTTCCTTCCATTTCTATTTTTTGGAACAGTTTCAGGAGAATAGGAATTAGTTCTTCTTTAAATGTTTGGTAGAATTCCCCTGGGAAGCCGTTGGTCCCTGGGCTCTTGTTTGTTGTGAGATTTTTTTTTTTTTAAAGATTTTATTTATTATTTGACAGAGATCACAAGTAGGCAGAGAGGCAGGTAGAGAGAGAAGGGGGAAGCAGTCTTCGCATTGAGCAGAGAGCCCAACGTGAGGCTTGATCCCAGAACCCCGAGACCATGACCTAAGCCGAAGGCAGGACTCAACCCACTGAGCCACCCAGGCACCCCCGCTGGGGGATTTTTGATTACTGCTTCAATCTCCTTACTGGTTATAGGTCTGTTTGGGATTTCTATTTCTTCCTGGTTCAGTTGTGGTAGTTTAAATGTCTCTAGGAATGCATCCATTTCTTCCAGATCATAAAATTTGCTTACCTAGAGTTCCTCATAATTTGTTCTTATAATTGTTTGTATTTTTCTGGTGTTGGTTGTGATCTCTCCTCTTTCATTCATGATTTTATTTATTTGGGTTTTATTTATTATGATTTTATTTATTTGGGTCCTTTCTCTTTTCTTTTTGATAAGTCTGGCCAGGGGTTTATCAATCATATTAATTATTTCAAAGAACCAGCTCCTAGTATCATTGATTTGTTCTATTGGTTTTTTGGTTTCTATTTCATTGATTTCTGCTCTGATCTTTATTATTTCTCTTCTCCTGCTGGGTTTAGGCTTTCTTTGTTGTTCTTTCTCCAGCTCCTTTAGGTATAGGGTTCAGTTGTGTATTTGAGGCTTTCTTGTTTCTCTCTCTCTTTTTTTTTAAGATTTTATTTATTTATTTGACAGACAGATCACAAGTAGGCAGATAGGCAGGCAGAGAGAGAGGAAGGGAAGCAGGCTCCCCACTGAACAGAAAGCCTGATGAGGGGCTTGATCCCAGGACCCTGAGATCATGACCTGAGCCGAAGGCAGAGGCTTTAACCCACTGAGCCACCCAGGTGCCCCCATTTCTTGTTTCTTAAGAAAGGCTTGTGTCACTATATATTTTCCTCTCAGGACTGCCTTTGCTGTGTCCCACAGATTTTGAACCATTGTGTTTTCATTATCATTTGTTTCCATGAATTTTTTCAATTCTTCTTTAATTTCCTGGTTGACCCATCCAGTCTTTAGAAGGATGCTCTTTAGTCTCCATGTATTGTGATTGAGTTCTAGCTTCAGAGCATTGTGGTCTGAAAATATGCAGGGAATGATCCTAATCTTTTGACACCAGTTGAGACCTGATTTATGAACCAGGATGTGATTTATTCTGGAGACTGTTCCATGTGCACTAGAGAAGAATGTGTATTCTGTTGCTTTGGGATGGAATGTTCTGAATATATCTGTCATGTCCATCAAGTGTGTTATTTAAGGCTTTTATTTCCTTGTTGATCTTTTGCTTGGATGATCTGTTCATTTCAGTGAGGGGAGTGTTAAAGTCCCCTACGATTATTGTATTATGGTCAATGTGTTTCTTTGATTTTGTTATTAAGTGCTTTATATAGTTGGCTGCTCCCATGTTAGGGGCATAGATATTTAAAATTGTTAAACTTGTAGGACAGACCCTTTGAGTATGATATAGTGTCCTTCCTCATCTCTTATTATAGTCTTTGACTTAAAATCTAATTGATCTGATATAAGGATTGCCACCCCATCTTTCTTTTGATGTCCATTAGCATGATAAATTGTTTTCCATCCCCTCACTTTAAATCTGGAGGTGCCTTTGGGTCTAAAATGGGTTTCTTGTAGGCAACATATAAATGGGTTTTGTTTTTTTATCCATTCTGATACCCTGTGTCTTTTTATTGGGGCATTTAGCCCATTTACATTCAGGTGACTATTGAGAGATACATATTTAATGCCATTGTATTGCCTGTATGGTAACTGTTACTGTATATTGCCTCTGTTCCTTTCTGATCTACTACTTTTAGGCTCTCTCTTTGCTTAGAGGATCGCTTTCAATATTTCCTGTAGAGCTGGTTTGGTGTTTGCAAATTCTTTTAGTTTTTGTTTGTCCTGGAAGCGTTTTATCTCTCTTTCTATTTTCAATGATAGCCTAGCTGGATATAATATTCTTGGCTGCATGTTTTTTCTCATTTAGTGCTCTGAATATATCATGCCAGTTCTTTCTGGCCTGCCAGGTCTCTGTGGATAAGTCTGCTGCCAATCTAATATTTTACCATTGTATGTTACAGACTTCTTTTCCTGGGCTGCTTTCAGGATTTTCTCTTTGTCACTAAGACTTGTAAATTTTACTATTAGGTGACGGGGTGTGGACCTATTCTTATTGATTTTGAGGAGGGTTCTCTGCACCTCCTGGATTTTGATGCTTGTTCCCTTTGCCATATTAGGGAAATTCTCTCCAATAATTCTCTCCAATATACCTTCTGCTCCCCTTGCTCTTTCTTCTTCTTCTGGAATTCCAATTATTCTAATGTTGTTTTGTCTTGTGGTATCAATTATCTCTCAAATTCTCCCCTCATGGTCCAGTAGTTGTTTGTTTCTCTTTTGCTCATCTTTTTTATTCTCTGTCATTTGGTCTTCTGTATCACTAATTCTCTCCTCTGCTTCATTTATCCTAACAATAATAGCCTCCATTTTTTATTGTACCTCATTAATAGTTTTGTTTTTTTTTTAATTTCAGCTTGGTTAGATTTTAGTTCTTTTATTTCTCCAGAAAGGGCTTTTATTTCTCCAGACTGGGTTTCTCTAATATCTTCCATGCCTTTTTTGAGCCCAGCTAGCACCTTGAGAATCATCATTCTGAACTCTATATCTGACATATTACCAATGTCCATATTGATTAGGTCCCTAGCCTTCCAGATTGCCTCTTGTTCTTTTTTTTGGTGAGTTTTTCTGCCTTGTCATTTTATCCAGATAAGAATATATGAAGGAGAGAATAAAATACTAAAAGGGTGGCAAAGACCCCAGGAAAATGTGCTTTCACCAAATCAGAAGAGACCACAAATTGTGGGAGATAGAAAGGGGATAAAAAGAAGTTCAAGAAAAAAAAAAAAACTTTAAGAAAGAGAAAAAATATAAAAAAGAAAATATATATATTAGACTGGTGAATAGAATAGAGTTGCCCACCTAATTTTGGGAGTATTTTGGTCTTTTAGAAGGAAGTACCTACCAAAATTTTAAAGAATGAAAAATTTTATACACACACACACACAATAAGGGTAAACACGAGGAAGGGATGGAATATGAATATAAAGATGAATTTTTTTTTAATTTCTAAAAAAGTAGTTGATAAGGTAAGTTGGTTGGGGGAATAAAGAAAAAGAAAGTGGAGAGAATTTGCTCAGACTGGAGACTAGAACAAAGCCCTGTGCTAGATTTAGGGTATATTTTGATCTATTAGAAGAAGCTGTGTCCCAAATTTTTTTTAGAAAAAAAAAAAAAAAACCCTTTGTGTATATAAAAAATGAAGTTAGATACAATGAAGGATAAAATATGACTATTATAATGAAGGTTCAAAAAGACTTTTTAATGAAAGATCTTGTTAAGATAAACTAGTTAAAAAACAAAAGAGGAAAGAGTAAAAGTTAAAAAAATTAGCATAAGAAAAAATAAAATTAAGAAAATCAATTAACTTTCTCATGGGGAGAAAGCCATGAATTCCATGCTTTGCTTTCTCTTCCTCTGGAATTCCATTGTTTTCCTTGGTAAGTGAACTTGGCCTTGGCTGGATTTCTTGCTGATCTTCTGCGGGAGAGGCCTGTTGTAGTGATTCTCAGGTGTCTTTGCCTGAGTCGGAATTGCACCACCCTTACCAGGGGCCTGGGCTAAGTAATCCGCTCAGGTTCGCTTTTGGGAGCTTTTGTTCCCTGAATGCTCTCTGTAGAGTTCTGGAGGATGGGAATAAAAATGGTGGCCTCCCAGTCTCCAGTGCAGAGGAGCCGAGAGATTGGGACCCCACTCAGTGCACCCTCGGAGGAAAGCGCTCAATCATTCCCATCTCCCTGGCCTCCAGCCACACTCTGAGCTCACCCAGCCTGTGACCAACCATCTCTGTCTCTGGCACACAACCCCCCCCGGAGTCTCCAAACCCAGCAGATCCCTGCACTCTTCTGGGGGGGGGTCTCCCCAGATCTTGTGGGGTCCCTGCTCAAAGAGTAGTAGTCTGACTGTGCCACGGATCACGGTTTAAGGTCACCCTGAGTTGAGAGCTCACTCTCGGCTCTGTCTCTGTAGCTGGCTTCCCCTCTCTAATACCTATGAGCTCTGAGACACTGAGACACCCCTGATCCTTCTGTGACCTGTAGGACCTGAGACCATGCTGTCCCTACGTGGGCTTCACCTTGCCTTAGCCTCTGGTGTGATGTCCCTCAGTGGAGTAGACTTTTAAAAGTTCTGATTTTGTGCTCCATTGCTCCACGGCTTGCCAGGAGCTGGCCCCTCCCTCCACGTTCTGTCTTCCCGTCACTTTGGATTCACTTTTCCGCAGGTCCTACCTTTCAGAAAGTGGTCGATTTTCTGTTTCTAGAGTTGCTGCTCTTCTTCTTCTCTTCAATCTCCTGTTGGATTTGTAGGTATTCTGAATGGTTTGATAAACTATCTAGCTGATCTCCTGCTACCTGATGTCATCTCAGCCTGCTACTCCTCTGCCATCTTGACTCCTTCCACTCAAATGTCAGTTTTGTTTTGTCAGAAATAATTATCTTATTTCCTAGTCTTTCCTACTACTACATTTAATTCCCCTTGCTGATCCTTTCTGTTAAACTTACTTCTTTGCTTCTTTAATCTTTGATTGGGATTTCCCCTTGCCTACCAAGCATACATTTTGGAACAAATGAAAATAATTTAAGATAAATGAATAAACTGAATTCAATCTTCATTTTTTAATATCCTGAATAGATTATTAAAACATAAAATAACTCTTCCAAATTGTATTGGGTCACTTTTTTTTTCTTTTTTAAAGCTATCCTTCAAGAGCATTTGCTTATGGATTTGATGTAGTAGTTTGAGACAGATTATTATTAATCTCAATGAGAGGTAGGAAAGCCTGATAAAATATGAACAGCTATATCTATCTATATCTGTAGATCTATATTTATATCTGTATCTGTATCTGTGAGCTTTGAGAAGAATTGCTAAAAGTGGTCAGCACTTGTGGGAACAAAATTCCAGAAAGAGGAATCTGTAATTTACAACTGCTTATTTTTTCATGGTGTTTAGATATGGAGTAAAGGAACGTGCCAGAAAATCCATACTTAGGATAACCCTAAGAAATAGAAATGTGAACAGATAATTAAGCAATCTCTTGCAGCCTAGGGGGACTTCTTGAGGCACTAAGATCCAGATAAGAAGAAAAGGGAGAAGATATGAATGACCCACCCAGCCAACTCTTCTCCTCAGGACATTTTCCTATACTCTAATTCAGCCGTGGGGTAGTATGCTAAGAGGGTATATAAAATCAGTGTTGTTCAGAGTCTTCTAATTCTGAAGAGAAAAAGATCACATTTGGAAGTAATTATTCACCAGAGGCTCTCAGTTTAAAACCTTGAAGGACTCCTTAGAATCATTACAAGTAGGTCTGCAGTCTGCTCAGTATCTGATTAAAGAGATTAATCCCCATTAGATCTCCCTAGCCATGGAGATGGTCAAACTATTTCTGAAGAAGATATTACCCAAACTCTACATTATTCTACTTCACAATCTCTAGATTCTATTAAAAAGAACAGCCATGCAGAGAAATGAAAATAAATGACCACGAACCAAGAAAAAAATAAAACACAACACATTGGTCTGAGAAGTAATCTAATTATTTAAATTACTGAGAATGTTACTCAACAAAGAGAAAGCAGGAAATAACACCATTTGCAACAAAATGGATGGATCATCCATGAACATAATAAGGGCATTATGCTAAGCAAGATAATGTAGAGAGAAAGACAAATACTGTATGATATCACTTATAGGTATGATTTTAAAAAGCCAACTTGTGGAAATGGAGTAGAATGGTTATTACCAGGGTCTGGAAGTGAGGTAGGGGAATTGAGATGTGGGGCAGAGAGTATAAACTTCTAGTTAAAAGATGAATAAGAAGTTTATACTCTCTGCCCCACATTTCCTCAATTCCCCTACCTCGCTATTGTTGCGTCTTCCTCCCCTGCTCTCTCTGCTTGTACTCTCTCTCTGTTAAATAAATACATAAAATCTTTATAAATAAACAAATAAATAAAAATTTTTTAAAAAAGGATGAATAAATTCTGCAGACCTAATGCATAGCATTGTGATTATGTTCAACAATACTGTATTACGTACTTTAAAGCTCCCAAGAGTCTAGATCTTAAGTGTTCTTATCACAAAAAAGAAATGATAATTATAAGACATGATAGAGGTGTTAGCTAATGCTGTGGTGGTGGTAATTATATGGTGATATATAAATATATCAGATCAAAGCTCTGTACACTGGAAACTTACACAATGTTATATGTCAATTATATGTCAACTTTTTAAATTGCTGGAAAACTATTACATTCAAGCATATATGTTTGGACAATTTTGTGAGTATTTAGAGTCCACATGATAATAAAATGGGTATAATGTAATAGAAGCCACGTAAGAAAATTTCCATATTTAGCACAGTGGGGGAAATGATGAAAAAGAAAAAAAAATCATTAAAATGGGTAAAAATTCATTATATATACACTTAATTGAAGTGTATGTATATACACAAATTGAAGTGCATGGAATAAAGAGAAAATGTACAAAGATAGGAAGTGCTACCTAATCCAAGCAAGTTGAATTCCAGTAAAATGCCTCCAAGGCATAATAGAGTAAAAATACTGAAAACTAACAACAAAGACATAGAAACAAATCCATTTATTTAGATCTTTTCTTTTGTGTGTGCATGTGTATGTGTATATATACATATATATATATATATATATATATATTACTTAAATACTTCATTTTTGTGCTGCTATTGTAAATTATGTTTCTCTTTAACAAATTTTGGTTGTTCATGGCTGGTATATAGGAAGGCAATTGATTTTTGCATCTTAACTTATATCTCGTAATATTGTTATACTTATTAATCCTAACAGGTTTTTTGGGGGGAGGGGTTGGAGTTTCTTTTATTTAAATAGATAAATATGTCATCAATAAGTAAAGACAATTTTATTTCTTCATTTTCAGTCCAAGTACTCTTTTTCCTTGTATTTTGCACTGCGTAGGGCATCCACTATGATGCTGAATAAGAGGTGATGAGATACTATATATTTTTTTTAATCTTTGGGGGAAATTTTTGGGTGACTTACTATTAAACATGATGTTAACTAAAGGTGTTTTGTAGATTTTTTTTTTACATCTACTCGAGGAAGTTGCCCTGTTTTGCTGTTTTCTGAGTTTTTATTATGAATGAACATTGTCAAGTTATTTTTCTGCTTCTATCTATTGATGGGATGATAAGATTTTTCTTCTTAATACTTGTTGCAACATTTTCCATATATTTTTCAAAGTCTTTGTCTCATATTGACTGTGTTTTTTTTTTCTCTCCCTTTATACAATAGGAAACTTGGAGTGTGTTGAATTTGAGAGCAATTTGTTTTACAACTATACTCTGGCAAGATCTTTTTTTCCTGAAGGGTAGACTTTCTTAAGACGAAAGCTCTGGGCATGTTGCACAATGGTTGTTATTCTTCTCCAACCTCTTTCAGAGTCATGATGGAATCTTTCTCTGATCTTCTCTGTGAGAACCTGGTAAGGTTCCTGAAGGGAACCTCCAAGAACAGCAGTCCACAGGAATTTCTCATTCTCTTGACATTTCATGCACAATTTTTAGCAATTTATCAAAGTTGTCATTTAATTGCTTCTTTTACTTTATGGCTCCAGCTCCAGATCTTAGTTGCTGTAACTGTGTTGATGCACCTGTCTCTCCACAGGTTTCAGGGTGGAGGTTTTCCTTGTGACTTCAGTTTTCTGAAGAGTCCAAGAAAAGTCATTGATTTGAAGTTTGTCCAGGTTTTTCTAGTACGGACAGAAGTTATGACTTCCAACATCTTTACATGTAGGAGCAGAACCAGAAGCCAGTTGATTTTTAGAAAATGAATCTTTTGGGATTTTTCATGTTGGGGAGTAGATGGAAGAAAAATACAACCAGCAGTTCAAATCTGATCCTTCATTTGTTTTTATAAAAATAATTTTTGTTGAATATAGTCATACTAGTTATTGTTGTATTGTTTGTTGCTATTTACCAGTATCAAGTTATTAGAATGGCTATTTACTGTCTTTTTCAGAAAAAAAAAAAAAATTGGTGATCCCTGCTATTGAATAATATTTGTCATCCATTGGAAAGTATAGCAGGTATAAATAAATAATCTTAGGAACAACAAAATATAATTTTAAGGAAAGTTTGTCTGTATTTTAAGTGATGATATAATATTTCTAATCAAATATTTGTAAATGTCTAAGTACATAAAAAGATCTACTTTACTGAAAAAGTCTTCATTTTTTTTGTAGATAAAATTATATATATCAGATTGGGGGCGCCTGGGTGGCTCACTGGGTTAAAGCCTCTACCTTCGGCTCGGGTCATAATCCTAGAGTCCTGGGATCAAGCCTCACATCAGGCTCTCTGCTCAGTGGGGAGCCTGCTTCCTCCTCTCTCTCTGCCTACCTTTCTGCCTACTTGTGATCTCTGTCTGTCAAATAAATAAATAAAATCTTAAAAAAATTTTATATATCAAATAAATAAAAATACCTATATTGCACAACTAATAAATGAAAGGAATGGTGAGTGGTAGAAACAATAAAAAAAAGTAATTAAAATTATGGAAATGAATGAATCCTTCCAGGGTGATTTGAGAATGTTTGATCTTTTACTTTCCTGGGGATGTTTCTTAATGCTGAATATGGTCAGTGTAAAAGGTCTCTACTGTAAGAAAAACAAATCAGCAGAACTTTCAAATTTTTATGGGGTGGTCATTACAAATGGGAAAATAGAAAGATTCAAAATACATAGTTGGCCTTTGCCAAAGGCTATTAGCTGAATTCCTGGAAGAGGCAGGAGGCTGGGTGTTGGGTGGGAAACCTCAAGAGAAAGGTTCAGTGATGTTTCCCAGTGTTTCACAGGTAGAGACAAGAACCTGTTAGGGGCAAGCACTGTGCTATAAGCTTATGATGACCTCCTTCTACAATTTATTTGCCAGATTTTGAATGAGGCAGAGAATAAGAACTAAGCACAAAAATTCTGAAAGGCAGAACAAAATTTTTAAGACCTTCATGATTGAGGGGAGGAGAGAGATAAAGAGAGAGAGAGATTGAGAGGGGTATCAATGCACAAGAATTAGACATATTTAGTAACACTGAAACTATAGGCCATTCCAGTGCCGGCTCAATTCTTAAGGGATTAATGAGATCAGCCCTCATCCACCCTCCCTCCCTGCATTTCCCAAATTCTATTACACGCGATGTTCAGAATAAGAGAAAACAGTTAATAACAACATGAAAAAGCAGAAAACTGTTACTGATAATTAAGTGAGAAAAGCTCAAACAAACCATAGAAGAAAAACCACAGTTAATCAAGATACTAAAGTTAGCTGACAAGACTAACTAATCTGACAAATAATACAAAGAAAAAGATGAACAAAGTGGGTGAGATGGGATATTTCAACAGAGAATTTTAATCTCTAAAAGAATTAAATTCAATCTAGAACTCAATCATCTGAAACACTAAAAAGACATCAGATGTGTGTAACTAGACTGATGTCACTAGTGAAAACTTGCAAACATTAATGTAGAAAAAAAAATCTTAAAAGATTCAGATAAAAGAAAAAAGGAAGAAAAACATATTTTCCCACTCTTCATGAAATAATTGCATAATCTTTCTACAAATATCTGGCAAGGACTTTACAATGAAGGAAAACTGTAAGCCAATATCTCTTAAATGCATAGACACAGAAATCCTAACCAAAACAACAAGTAGAATCCAATGATGTATAAAATAAGTATACATTCTGAGTAAGTGGAGTTTATTTAGGAAATGCAAATATAGCTGTAAAGTTTAAAATCAGCCAACATAATGCATAAACTTAACAAGAGAAAGCATTTGCTAAAATTCAATACATGTTCATGATGGGGAAAAAACAAAACTACAACCAATAAAACCTTTCAACAAAGTAGGAATAAAAAGGGAGAGCATGTTCTTAAAATGGATCAGGGGTTCCTCTTCCCCCTCCACTTCCTCCTCCTCTCCTCCTTCTCCCTCTTCCTTTATGTCTCCTTCTTCCCCCTCACTTGGTGTGTCTCAGCTGAGAGCCAAACATGAGCTAGTTTGAATTGGATTAGAGCTGAGGACCTGTGCAGACCCCTGAGTTGTCTGAAGTTACATTTAGCTCATTATGATACTAAGATCTCCTCCTTTGGTGTTTTTTTGCCATTTTTTTGAGTATATGATGTATGCACTAGCATGTTGACGTGTGGAATTGAACCAAAAGTACCTATGCAAGCTCCCTGTTTCTGCCCCCAAATACACTGAATCAAAGCTCCCTGTGCTAACCTCATGGGGACATAGTGCTTTGAGAGCTGTTTCACTGTCTTTTTACTTACAAGAAGTAATAAAAACTGTTTGCTTTCAGTACGCCTTGGGTTGTGTTCAATTGGATGCATCCCAAGTGTCAAACCCCTTCAGTTACACTAACAAATGCAATCTAGTAATAAAAAGATATTTTAAAGGTTAGAAAAGAAAAACTTTTACTATTCACATATATGATGTCTTTTGGTATCTAGAAACATATTAATCATTAAAAACAACTGATTAAACTTCATAATTATATCTAGTGGATTCACTGAATTTAAGTGCAACACACGCATACACAAAATAACCTTTTTCTAGATACAAAAGTGTAAATCTTCGAACCTGAATTCTCCTGCCTGATTCTCTTGACTATTTTGTTCCTTGCAGCATTTTTGTAAACATTTGAAAATATCTTATTCATTTATTCACACACATACTTATAAAATTTTGATTGGGAGAGCAGTGAAGCTACAGACAATTTAATTGGCATCTTAACAGTATTTTGTCTTCCAAACCATGAATATTACATGTCCATTCCTTTGTTTGATATTTTGTTTTCCATAGAAAGATGCTGATTGTTTCAACAAATGATGTTGGATCAGTTTGGTGTGTGTATGGGTAAAAATGAATGTTGTTCCCTACTTAATGCTATATACAAAAACTTGACTTCTATCCATCTTGGGTTTTCAGCTGAAACTCTGTAACAAAAAGATTAACAACCACCACCACCACAACAAAAACAGTTCAGTAATGCATATAGCATACATCATCTGGGAAAAACCTAAAACCACAAAAATAATGTGGCTTAGAATTTTAGCCTGTATAACATCTTCAACAAAAAACTAAATTACTAAAGAAATGACAGACAAAGGAAATCAGTTCCAGCCTTCCAAGTGCTGCAAACTGTAGAAAAGTAAATATATGGGGGGTGGGGAATTAACGGAGTAAGATTTATTTGCAGATTCCTTTGGTGCCATCTTTGGCCTACGAGCCTACCTCCAGTAAAAGGAATATTTATGTTCTGCTTTTAGACAGAAGAGGGGGACTTTTTCTGTGTTTTCTGTTTCCTAATTGCTTCAGCATAAAATAATTTTTGTGTCAAAGAGGAATATTTTGGGGTAACATATTCTGGTTTCCTTTAGGAAAATGGGCAACTTTAGTACTAGAAATAGTAACAATGCAAGGGCTCTATTTTAAAAATGTTATGCAGGGGATACTCTGGTGATTGTTGTTAACCTAATATTCTCCAATCTTGTATCAAATATGACCTAACTGGCGTATGAAATGGGTTGTAAAAACAGATTCATTTTCATGATATAGAGACACAACTTGATTTTGACTTACCCAGATCTTGGCAATTAATATCAATCCATGAAATAATAATTTCAATTTCTGTTTTCAAAATTTTACACACATTTCATGTAGTAAGATAAGGTATGCTAAATAAAAATCTAATAATATTTTGACAGGGACTGATTATGTAAACTTTTATAAATATTACACATAAGCTTATTATTTTAAAAAATATGTACTTTTTGATATTTTAAATATGGAAACTGCATCTGTGTTTTAGTTAAGGTTCTCCAGAGAAACTGAATCAAATATATATATATATGTGTGTGTGTGTGTATATATATGTACGCACATATATATGTGTGTGTGTTTATAATATTTTATAATACATAACTTATATAATATATATGTTATAAGGTTTTGTCTCACATGATTATGGAAGTAGAAAAGTCCTACAATCTGCCATCTACAAGCTGGAGACCAAGGGAAACCTGTGATTAAAAGCACGAGAGCCAGAGAGCTGATGGTATAGATTCTAGTTTGGGTCTGAAGACCTGAGAACCAGGAGCACCAATGGCCGAAGATCAATATCTTAGTCTAAGCATTCAGGCAGAGTTAATTCAATCTTCCTCTATCATTTTGTGGGTAAATTTGTTTTCTAAAAATTACATAATTCAGTATAAAAACTTCTCATAATAAATAAAAACATATGTTTTTGGCTGCATTGTTGTATCCAACAAAATACAGCTAAATCATTTGGAATAGTTTTTTGTTCCTACAAGTTGAGCAAGTACGGATCTTAAATCATAAGACAACACAACTTAAATGACTCCAGAAAAAATAAAATCTTTTAAATTAATATTTTATGTTCTTTATTTACAGATAAAGAAATTGGAAAATACAAGCAGGGCTGAAATGTCAATCAATTATAGATCTAGATTAAAGAATATTTCTTACTATAAAACACATAGTTAATGTTCTAAAATGTTAGCCCTTGAAAGTAAAGAAGAAAGTTGGGATTCTTAAACCCAAAAATATTTTTTGTTCAGTTAATATTATGGACATATTTGGTTTTGTATTATATTTTCTCTACTGCTCTTAGAATATTATACCTGCTAATGAACATATATACTTTGGAATCATATAACTCTTTTCTATATATATGTATGGGTGGAATTTCATAGGTGATTGAGATTATTATGACATAGCTTAACTTTCTTCAAAAATATGTGATTGATAGGATCCTTTTCCGTCATCTACAGTTTATGATTTTAAAAAATATATATTTTATTTAAATTCAATTAATTAACATATGGTGTATCATTAGTTTCAGAGGTAGAGTTTAGTGATTCATCAGTCTTATATAACACCCAGTGCTCATCACATCATGTGCCTTCCTTAATGCCCATCACCCAGTTACCCCAACCACTGATTGCCCCCTCCCCTCCAGTAATCCTCAGTTTGTTTCCTACAGTTTGTCTCTTATGGTTTGTTACCATCTATGAATTAACTTTATAACTGTTAATTGACTCTGAAATAGGTAGAATTTTCTTACCCGAATTGCATTTTATAATTTAATGCTTATTAAGATTTATATTGTATTAAATCATTTGAACTTAACACTTGCTTAATCAGAGCATTTTGTAAAAGATCCTTGATAAGAACAAAATAGACTGTCCAAAAGGCCAAATGACACTTTAAATATATATTTTTAAGAGAAAAATGATGCCTTTATTTAAGTGCCACAAGGTATTAATAAAAATATGTGCAAGGATACAATCAGAAAGATTATCAACAGAAACAATATTGACTTTCCTGCTGTAATTCATTGACACTAACTTGTACTGACAGAGCAAAGTCCTAAAAGATATGGGCAGTAGATGCAGTAGATTACTTAGCAGTAGTAAAGATGCAGTAGATTACTTAGCAGAAATAATCATCCAGCAAGAAGGAAGAGGGATATGTTAACATGAGGAGGGACAAACACATATACCTAAACTTTAGTTATCTATAAAGAAAAAGCGAGATAAGAACATAAGCCATATTATCTATGATACTTACTTATTCCCCTTAAAGCTTTATTTTATTATTCTTTGAAATTCTGCAACTCCAACAATTTGTTCTTTATTTTATAATCTCATATGTCATTTTCTTTTTCATTTTATTTTATTTCTTTTCAGTGTTTCAGAATTCATTGTTTATGCACCACACCCAGTGCTCCATGCAATTTGTGTCCTCCTTAATACCCGTGCTTATGCTCCACAAGTAAGTGAAACCATACGTCATTTTCTACTATTTCCTATAAATATATATCTTTGCTTTGTAAATAAATTATGAACTTCTTTAATAAAAGGGCCATATTCTTTCATTTTTCCACCTTACTTTGTGCAGTGTTTGATGAATTATTGGATACATAGATAGCATAATAACTTAGATTTCTTTATTTTGTGTGCCATGTATATATGTGCAGGTAAATATGTGTATTTGAAATCCTTCGTCTCTGAAGAATGGCAATAAAAAGAAAAAGTATCTTATTGTTGACAAGATTTTTACTGCTACTGTCTGCCTCTTTCATCCCATATACTAAAAAGTCTTCATATATAGCAGCAACGAAGACATTTTCTAATTTCAAATCAAATAAATCTAAGTTCACAAGAAGCAACGTTTACACTCATGTAAGTTCATAAAATTATTCATGATTAAACATGCATTTTCTGAATGCTTGTGCACAATGTTTGTGTTTTCGTGCTAGATAAAGCTTATTAATTTTTTTCTAGTGGCAACAAATACAAGAAATAAGCATTGATGCGTTTCCAAAAAAGAGTTAAATAGTAGAATAAGACATGCTATTTCAAAATAACAATTTGGGCAACAAATGAATAAAAAAAATTTGTACACACATCAGCTTGCAAATATACTATATATCTCATAAGTATAGAGAGGTCTAAGATGTATATAGAAGAGGATAATGAATTTGGATCAGAATATTATGATATATATAATGTAGTCACTGTTTGTGCCCATGTAATTACTCCCTATACTTTAGTCTTTACCTAAATGTATGAGCCATGATTGTCCACTTTTAGCATTTAAATTAATTGTGCCACTATTTGAAAGGGATGGTCAAGTATACCATATCCAAATATTGTGATGGCATAATATATATCCACATACAGCTCTGAGTGTGAGAAAATGGAGCTACTTTGTTTTGTTTATAATTTATTTGTCTTCCTTCTAAATTCATCAACCAGAAAGCAGTTTCATTCAGTATAGTTCATCAGTGCAATTATGTTTAAAGCCCCTAAAGTAACACTCAATATCTCTAGGTAAAAATGCTCAGTTTCTCAGAGTTTCATCCACACCGCTGTCCACAGCTCTTCTCTGTGGAGCTGGATGATCTCTTGGTGGTAGGGTAAATGAAAACTCAGATTGCCTCATGATTTGGAAAAGGTTTTTTTGGATCCACATGGAGTCATGTAATTCTACATGGTCTGTCTTTTGAACCCTCTTTTTTTCTGGTATTGACAAGATAAGAGGCTCTCAAGGAACTTAATTGTAGGGTCATCCATATATCCTGGTCTCACTCTTCTTGGTTGGAGCTCAGTACTACTTCCTGGCTGACTCATCTTGACTGCTGTTAGGTTTGGGCCATTGACCTCCTGAGATAGACTATTGTCCCAGGCCTAGGGTCACAGTTTGTTGTTGTTGTTGTTGTTGTTTTTTTCCCCTTTGCTAAGTGTTACCTCTGTTTCTCCATGCTTTTACAGTTTGGAATTTTAAAAGTGGGACTTTGAGCTCTTCTGGGGATCCATACAAAACACAGAAATAGAAAGCAGTTCAGGAAAGCTAAACATTAGGCCTCTCTCTGCCTTGAACTATACTAGGATTTATCTGACATGACCCAAACCTTAGTTGGACAGGGCGTTGTCTGTTTTCCAAATAAAAATTAGTTAATTCAATGGATTTGAACATTATCACTTGTGTATATGTGATACACACGCACACACACATTTAAATTTTGGGAAATAAAAACAAAGCAAAACTTCTAAACAGAGACCAAGAATTTGAGGGATATCCATATATCCATATTTGAAATGGTACTTGTTTTTCAATTAACAATAAAAGCATTTAGGGGCACCTGGGTGGCTTAGTCAGTTAAGCATATGCCTCTGGCTAAGGTCACGATCCCAGGGTCCTAGGATCCATCCCTGTGTTGGGCTCCCGCTCATCAGAGAACCTGCTTCTCCCTCTCCTTCTGCCTGCTGCTCTGCCTATGTGTACTCTCTCTCTCTCTCTCTCTCTCTCTCTCTGTGTCGAATAAATAAATAATAAAATCTTAAAAAACAAAACAATAAAAGCATTTAGAAAACATAAAGCCCCAAAGAAATTTCAGTAGCTCGTAATGTAATCTATTTAATTGAATTTATAATAATAATTGAAAATACCTGACTATGTTGCTTTTCTGTCTCTAGGTCCACTTTAAGATAAAGATCCCTTGGTCCATTTACTGTATTTCACTAATAAATGAATTTAAAATTTCACACAGAGTAGTTTCTCTTTATGTATTCATTCCTTCTAAAGGGATGGTTTAACATAGTGTATTCCTGTTCAATTCAAAACAGTTTCAAAACTAGTTAATACATTCCAAACATACTTTATTTTATTTATGTATTTTTTTAAAGATTTTATTTATTTATTTATATGCCAGAGAGAGTATGTGAAAGCATAAGCAGGGGGAACACCAGGCAGAGGGAGAAGAAGGCTCCCTGCTGAGCAAGGACCCCAATGACAGACTGTATCCCAGGACTACGATCATGACCTGAGCCAAAGGCAGATGCTTAACCAACGAAGCCACGCAGGCGTCCCCAAACATACTTTAAATAAGCAAATACTGAAGCGTGCTTGAAAACAGAAAGGGGCACCTGGGTGGCTTAGTTGGTTAAGTGTTGGACTCTTGATTTTGGCTCAGGTCATGATATCATGGTTGTGAGTCTGAACCCTGCCTTGGGCTCTGCACTCAGTGTGGAGTCTGCTTGAGAGTCACTCCCTCTACCCCTTCCCCCAATCATGCTCTCTCTCTCTAAAATAAATAAATAAATCTTTAAAAAAAATAAAGAAAACAGTAAAATAATTTTCTCCAAATATCTGAGTGTGTTTATCATTAAATATACTTTATATTTTACTTGGTAATTAATAGTTTCTCTTGGCAATTATTTATATATATATGTATATATATGCATACATATACATATATAAATGATGTGTATATTATTGAATATATATGTAAACATATTTTAATTTTGTTATTTATACTATTATTTAAAAGGGAACAAGTGAGATATTTGGAAGTTGGAAACACTTAACCAATTGGTCTCATCATCAATCAAATTAACAATTAATTGTATTATGTGATTTGAGGGAAAATTTTATAACTCCTATCTTGAAAATAGTTTTTACTTCTAATTTCCATAGTTACGAATCCTATCAATCCTATCAGATTCCGGGTTTCACTTTAAATATAGATATCACAAGAAGAGTGAAGTGTAAAATCTTTATAATTGATTGTGTAGCTCATTGTCTATCAATTTAAAATATATTTTCCAGCTCTGACGTAGTGGGAACTTGAGATAAGGCACATGGGTAAAATATAAATGATATTTGTTGTGCAATACCTTGGATGATCAAGAGAGAAAATAAGAGCTCCAAATCAAAATAGTTATGTTTGTTGTTTGAAAAATTTTATAGAACACAACCAACTTAGTTTTGTATAGGTTTTTATTGTTGTTTTGTCATTATTGTTTTACAAAATACTCATAAACAATTTTAATATAATGGAAGCATAATCAGTAACTGACACAGCTAAGATAAAGTAATCCTTCACCAGAAATAGAAGAAGAAATCATTATTCCAAAGTTCAAGAACAGTGAATATCTGGCATCATATTTAGAAGTGTGAATTAGATGACTTTTTATTAACACCCTCCTTGATCCTGGCTCAGGTTTGAAAATATCAGCAGGAGCTTATCCATTTGGTCTGGGTTGTTCCCTATGCTTAAATTCCTTCTAGCAGTTGAAATCCTTAATATTCACTATACAAATTAAAGTTCTTCACATTCTAAAACAATGGGAATAATGACATGCTACTCTATCCTGCTGGATATTACCACACATATTCTGCATGTATTTCTCTAAAGAAACTAGGGGAACAAAAAGCAAATTAGTAACACGGCTTTCAAAAAAGGCAGTTGTATTATCTTTACATAAAAAATTTGAAGAATAGTATCTACTTACATTTTGTTAGGAAAAATAGTATTCATATGATTATCTTTTGTTGGCCATTCTTTTCAAGGTCAAATGTGATTCGTAATAATCCATGAGTAATTGTGCCAACAATAGATTATGTTAAATAGTTACAGTTAAATCCATTTTTTTTTTTTTTTTTTTTTTTGACAGAGAGAGAGAGATCATAGGTAGGCAGAGAGAGGAGGAAGCAGGCTCCCCGCTGAGCAGAGAGCCTGATATGGGGCTCGATCCCAGGACCCTGGGATCATGACCTGAGCCGAAGGCAGAGGCTTTAACCCACTGAGCCACCCAGGTGCCCCGTTAAATCCATTTTAAATGGTTTTGTATTTCTATTACTAAACAGAAATCCTTGTTAAATAAAGGAATGAAGGCAATAAGCAGAGAAAAACTAGTACGGTTAGCACATAATTTATCTTATAAAGTTTGCCAGATTACAGCATCCTTCCACTATTTATAAAGGATTGTTTCACAGTTTGGGAAAACAAGCAGTCATAAATTTCAGGAACAAGCTTCCATGAAAGCCATGTCTTGTATCTTGTATATTTACAATATTTGCATAATCATAACATATCATGTTATAATTACAAATGCAATAATGGATTGGAAGGTAACTGCATTAATTCACTTCTTCGTACATTCAATCATTCATTCCAATTATGATGGTAACTGATTCTTAGAAGTTCAACAATGTTGCTTTCAGAGGGAAAGTAGGAATCAAGGCAGAGCATATAGCCATTTTGGGGACATAAATTGTCATTAAAGATTAGATGATTTATATATCTTTTCATTTTAGAGCTCTGTCATATTTACCCTTAATTTTGAAGACCTTAAGACTTCACCTAAGTATGATTCATTAACTCAGTTTTATATCAAGTCTAATAAATCACCTTAAGTTCAAGTAGGACCTTGAACAGTATGTTTTATCACAGAACTGTATAAATTATGCTCTGACTGGAGGGCCTTATCCTTGTTAACCAAAATAGTCCAGACAGACCTCAGTTTATTTTCAAAAAGGCAACTGTGCATTTCTTCCAATTACAAACCTATTCCTTCACTGGCTACATGTTCGAAAATTACTTTCTTTTCAATTAAAAACTAGGAATCCGTTCCTATAAGAGATGGTTTGGAAACAAGTTAACTTTTAGTCCTTTATTAAACATTATTTTCTGTTATTTCAAAAATCTAAGAAAGTAAATTACAACAACTTAATTTTTTTAAGCATCATCATTTTCCATACAAATTTCGTATCTGCAGCCAGGGTGTTGTACATTACAGTTAACCCTTGAACAATTCGAGGGTTGGGAATGCTGAACCCCGTGCATTCAGAAATCTGTGCATAATACTTTTGACTTCACTAAAACTTAACTACTAATAGCCAACTGTTGACTAGAAGCTTTACTCATGATCTAAACAGTTGAGCAATGCATATTTTGTATGTTATATGTATTATACACTGTATTTTTATAATAAAGTATGTTAGATAAAATAATTTTTAAGAAAATCATAAGAAAGAGAAAATACATTTCCAATGGTATACTGTATTTATCAAAAAGAATTCTACATATGAGAGGACCCACACAGTTCAAACCCATGTTTTTCAAGGGTCAACTATGTATTAATTTCCATAATTTCTGATGATGAACATATATTGAGAAACATTTAAACACACAGAAATCATATAGATAATTATGACAGCAATTTAACTAGTAACTCACCACCCAGGCTTAAGTATATAAGCAAAGATATTCTGTAAAATATATTAGAGAATACATGTGTGCATATAAATCACATATAATAAAAATGTGAAATAATAGCTTAATATCACTTTCTTCCTTATATAATCACAAATAACCTCTTTATATCTTGGCTGTCTATTTTCGTAAATTACCACCAGGAACCCAGGGTTCTCAAGTCTTTCCACACCAAACTCCATACCTCCATGTAGCTCTGTACACCCACTTTTCCAATTCCATGTTCCAAATAAAAATGACCATCGGTTGACAGATATATCCTTTAACTTTTTCAATGCTTAGTCTTTTTTTTGCTCTGACACCAGTATTTTTCCCTAAAATGCTGCATTGCTTGGAGATCTCAAGTGATAACTGATTTATCCCAACCAGACCTCTTAGAACATCCAGATCATTCTCTCTCCTTTTCTCTAAAAAACACACAGCACTGAATAGCATCAGGCTTTACTGATGCTACTAGGTAGCACCCATTTTAATTCCTTAAAGAACCTAGTTCTTGACGTCACTGTCACTATGTCAAAATTATTGCTGAATTTAAAAATTGCTTAATTAATTTTTGTAAATCTCTGATATCCTACTCTTTCATCTCTTTTTCAGGAATATTGTCTTCTACTTCATCACAATCATTGATTTTCCATTGCCATCTTCCCTTGTTCTTGTCATTTCTCGAAGGAGCAGCTCCTTCATAATCCTAATTTAATTACTCATTTGCTAATATCACTTTATTTCAATCCTATTTTTACTTGAATTCCTTTTTTTTAAAGATTTTATTTATTTATTTGTTAGAGAGAGTGAGCACAGGCAGACAAAGTGGCAGGCAGAGGCAGAGGGAGAAGCAGGCTCCCTGCTGAGCAAGGAGCCCAATGTGGGATTCGATCCCAGGATGCTGGGATCATGACATGAGCCAAAGGCAGCTGCTCAACCAACTGAGCTACCCAGGCGTCCCTGCTTGAATAATTCTGCACCTTCACTGATGTTACATATTTTCAGTGTATCTCTTGCTCTCTGTACTTTAAAAGCTACCACAAACTGGGGACTTAAAAAAACAGAACTTTTTCCCTCACTGTTCTGGAGACTAGAAGTCCAAGATCAAAGTGTTCACAGCATTGGTTTCTTCTAAGGGCTGTGAGGGAAGGATCTGTTCCAGGCCTCTCTTCTTAAGATGGCCATGCTCTTCATAATCTACACGTCACCTTCTTTTTGTGTGTATTTTTGTCCAAATTTCCTCCTCTTGTAAGAACACCACTCACTAGATTAGGGCCCGACTTAATAACTCACTTTAACTTAATTACCTCGTGAAGACCCTATCTTCAAATAAGATTACATGCTGAGGTACTGGCGGTTAGGACCTCAGCATACAAATTTTGGTGGGGAAGCCCAATGCAGCCATTGCAGCCATTAACAACCCTCATTACCTCACTTCTTTTTTTTCTCATTTTAGATTCTAATGAGCTTTAATTATAATTAAACTATCCTTTGCTCTGTTCCCTTTATTCATTTAAATTTGGCTGAGCCTAATGTTCGTTAAATACTCTTGACCTACTTGGCACCAACAAAGTAAAAACAGAAGAATAGAGAAAAACACACAAACATGCTGACTAGAGTTACTTTAAAAATATGGGACCACTTACCTCTAGATGGCCCTTCACTGTAGTGTTTTGATGTAGGTAACACCAACCATGCTTCCTCAGGCCAGTGACTCTCATCCTTGTATATTCATTAAAATTACCTATATTTTTTTAAAGATTTTATTTATTTATTTGACAGACAGAGATCATACGTAGGCACAGAGAGAGAGAGAGAGAGAGAGAGAGAGAGGAAGCAGGCCCCCCGCTGAGTAGAGAGCCTGACACAGAGCTCGATCCCAGAACCCTGGGATCATGACCTGAGCTGAAGGCTTTAACCCACTGGGCCACCCAGACGCCCCAACCTAGTATGTTTTTAAAATTGTGATGCTGAGACACATTCCAGACCCATTAGAATTGCATAATTCCACAATTCTGATTTTGTAAAGCTTCACAGGTTATTTCAGTGTTTAGCCATGTTTGAGAACCACTAATCTGGATAATTCACTGAACATCTCCTAATATTTCATATCTTCCCTATTCTCTTCAGATTTTCAATACCTTCTTTCCCTTCTTCATTCATAGAAATAGTCATGAGGGAAATTCTACCATCAACACCCTGTCAACCTACTTATCTCATCTGAGCCTATGAATGTTTCATTCTTTTCTAACAATACTGTTGGTGTTTTTCCTCATCTCTTCCACTTATATATCATATTCATCCCACTAACACTCTTTTTAAATTTTCTTTTAAGACTTTATTTATTTGATAGAGAGAGCAGGAGCAGGCATAGTGGCAGGCAGATGGAGAGGGAGAAGCAGGCTCCCTGCTGAGTAAAAAGCCAGGACACGGGCTCAATCCCAGGACCCCAGGATCATGACCTGAACCAGAAGCAGACCCTTAACCAACTGAGCCATCCACGCGCCCCCCCCACTAACACTCTTGAGAAATTCTTGGCTCTAGGAATTCTTTTTTCTCTTTCTGCATCACCAGTTTTCTGTCTCTTCAGAATCATTCCTATCAGCATACATGTGATATAATTTTCCTCTCTCAAAACAAAGAAAAAAACAAAAATTTGCTCTTGAGTGTACATCCATCTCCAAATTTTTACAGTTCACTTTAACTTTTCTTTGCTCCAGCCATCCTGTCCTCATTGTGGAAAATACTAAGCATGCTTTCATCTCAGAAACTTTCCACTTGTTACTTATGTGACCTGGGTGGCTCTTTCCACAGATGTCTTTATGGTATGCTTTACAACTCCTTCAGGTATCTGCTCAAATAACCAGCCTACACTGCTCTTTCGCTTGTTTGCATCATGTTCCACGATATCAGTTCTTGCCACGAAACATAGTATATATTTCATAAGCATTGTTCATGTGCCCTGCTTTGTAGAGGATGCTTGATGAGTGCAGGGATTATTCCAAGTTTTATTTAATTTTGGATCCTTGGCAATTACCATTTCTCCTTCCACTTTTGTGCATGCTACCGCCATATTTTTTAATAGTTTTCATTGCTATCCTTGCTTTCATTCTTTCTCCCTTTTCATCCAGTTCACAACATGACAGCCAGAAAATATATCTTTAAATTATAAGTTATATTATGTTGTATTTCTGCTCAATAACTATCCAAAGTTTCCCATGTCACTCAGAGTCTATGTGTCTCAATATAGTTATCTTTTGTTTCTCATCATGGTCTTTTGAGTTTGTGAAACTTTGCTTTGGGATTTTTGTTTTATTAATTCATGAAAATCTGTTTAGTCATAACTTTGCTTGCTCTGTGGTAAATTTTTCTGGTGAAGATCTTATTCTACTTCCTCTTTTTTTTTTTTTTTTTTAATGTAGTATCCTTGTGTAGCTCCATTTGAGTTTCTGTTTTATTGTTATTCATCCAAAACTGGTGTTTGTTTAATATGAACACCTATTTTCAGAAAGTTGTCAGCATGGAGTTTCCAACAATGATCCAGACTAATAGGACTCCTCAGTACAGAGTTTTGTATGTTAGTGAATTATTCTAGCAGGAAAAATTAGAGTGGAATAGATCCTGCATGCATCTGTTTCTTTTTCATGTTGTTAAGAAGGAATTCTTATTTTTCCTTATAGGATGTCGCTTATCTTAGAGCATGGCTTTTTGCAATATTTGCCTATGCTCTGCAGTCTATGATGTCATTTCTGAGAGCCACCTTTATTTTACATGAACTTTCCCCCCGTTGACACTACTGTCTCTTAAAGGTCATTCAATCTCAGATAGTTTCTATTGTAATTACATGTAGAACTTGGATTCCTGTTTTACACTTTTCCTGATATATTCACATGTTTTCTAAGAAGAGGTAGAAGAAAGCATTTTTACTATATCATTTAGAATATGAAGTTTAAAAATTACATCTAAATGGCTTCTTGATATAAGTAAATTCCTCATAGAAGTTGATTACTATAAATTTCAGTTACAGTTTACTGATGTTTTGTAATTACCAATGGTTGTGCATTTAATAACATAAGAAACATTTCCTATTTTTTATGTATATAAAAAGTTATGTTTGTGTTTCTAAATATGTTATTAAAATTGAATTTTGTATATGCTCTGTAGCAATTCAGGTATGAAGGTAAAACTTTATATTTTATTTTATTTATTTTATTTTATTTTATTTTACTTTTTAATTAGGCTCCATGTCCAGCACGGAGCCCAATGTGGGGCTTGAACTCAAGACCCTGAGATCAATAACTAAGCTGAAATCAAGTCAGATGCTTAACTGACTGAGACCCCAAGGCATAAACATTTTAAATTTGAAGGCCAGAGTTTGCCTCTTTTTTCAAGAGGAGATGGAGCTTTACATCTGTTTTAGGATATTTCATATAAAAGCTATGCCAGAATTTCTTTAATATGACTAATGAACACCATGTTGTATTAGATATCAATTCATTCAAATCCATGCCTAGAGCACTAGTGAAAGTTAGAGAAGCAATGTATGTAATGACCTGGATACCAAAATTTATTAATGATACAGCCACTGATTTTTAAATCACTTGGAATATTGAAAAGCAATTCACCAAGTTTTTCATATATGATATTAGAACTTTTAATAATTAATAGGTCATAACTACCTCAAGTACATTCATACCTCATATTAAAACATGATTTTCCTCATAATAAGATATAAATATTTTATTCTTATTGAATATTATAAGCATTTAAAAATCATTTTACAGTACTTTAGGCAATAATTTTTTAAACATTGAGTAGGAGTAATCTGATATATACACATATGATTATGACTTCCCTTCTCAGAAATTTCATGAAATATGAAAATTTATTTGTATCTTAGAACTTTGCATTATACATTAAATTGTTTAATTGCATGTGGGAGTTGTTCAATGTGGTTTTTTTATAAGAGGAAATTTGTTAGTCATATGAGGCACTAATTATTGATGTAATGCAGATAGGTTGGGAGGAATAACCACAGCTGAAACTGGAACTACTATGTCTGGATCTATGTGGTTAAAATAGGAATAAACCTATTCAACATCCCTTTAACAGAGAACTGATTTCTTTTTCCTAAATATAAAGTGATGTATGGCAAACTTAACAAGGTGAATAAACATTTCTTGATCTTAGGAAGATGATTTATTTTGATCATATCAACATTTTCATTTCCAATTTATCTCCATGGACAGCTACCAGTATCTACCAGTATAACCAAACTCATGTCCATTTGAGAGAAGGTTGAGTTGGAGAGTGGGTGTATTTAAAAACTAAACATATGTTAATTGTGGCACAAACATATGCAAGATACAATTAAGATTGTAATATTCCCAAATTTTTTGTACTTAATGGGAGTGTACGAAGAGTAAAACCTATAGTGCTTAAACAAGGAAGATGATATGTAAGAGGAACAACAGATCACAGAGTGAAAGAAAATAACACCCAGCTACTAGCAGTCCCCTGAGAGTTAAGAGGACGTCTAACAGCACAGATACTGGGGGACTCAAGATGGTTGAAGTCTGTTGGCCTATACCCTTCCCTATTCACTTCTGTATTAGGAGTAAAGAAAAGATAAGAAAGGATAGTGACTCAGTTGGTTAAGCGGTTAATCATCTGTCTTTGGCTTAGGTCATCATCCCAGGGTCCTGAGATTGAGTCCTATAAGGGGCTTCCTGCTTGGTGGGAAGTCTGCTTCTCCCTCCACCCTTCCCTCTGCTTGTGCTCTTTCTCTCTGTCAAATAAATAAATAAATAAATAAATAAATAAATAAATAAATAAAGTCTTTTAAAAAGAAGGAATAAGAAAGGGTAAATAAATTTGAATGAGCAGACTACCTTTTCCCTGGAGGGCCCTTTCAGGGGTATAGGCAATAATTGCCTCTTTGTCTTTAAATGCAAAAGGTATTTCTGTCCTAGGATTTCCTAGGAGTCTTGCTGATCCATTATTTGTTGGTTTAAGAGTTTAAATATTATGGGAAAATTTTATTTTCTAAACCTCAAGTATCTACTGAACCACATTAAATTATTAAACAATAATCTAAAAGAAAAAAATGCTATAAAAGACATAGATATACACTTCATAAGAAAAGGATGCTAGTCATGTAATTTTAAAAAAATATCTAAATTCACTTCTTTAGCAAAAAAAAAAAAAAACAGAAGTGAAAGTGAAGGAATTTCACAAGGTGTTAATACCTAAACTCATCTTAAATGTTGAGAGAGACTTTTTTTTTTATTTTAATTTTATTTTTTTCAGTGTTCCAAGATTCATTGTTTATGCACCACACCCAGTACTCCATGCAATCCCTGACCTTCTTAATACTCACCACCAGGCTCGCCTATCCCCCCACACCCCCTCCAAAACCCTCAGTTTGTTTCTCAAAGTCCACAGTGCCTCATGCTTCGTCTCCCCATCCAATTTCCCCAATTCACTTTTCCTTTCCTTATCCTAACGTCCTCCATGTTTTTCCTTATGCTCCACAAGTAAGTGAAACCATGTGATAATTGACTCTCTCTGCTTGACTTATTTCACTCAGCACAATCTCCTCCAGTCCCATCCATGTTGATACAAAAGTTGGGTATTCATCCTTTCTGATGGAAGCATAATATTCCATTGTATATACGGACCATATCTTCTTTAATCATCTGTTTGTTGAAAGGCATCTTGGCTCTTTCCACAGTTTGGTGATTGTGGCCATTGCTGCTATGAACACTGGGGTAGAGATGGCCCTTCTTTTCACTACATCTGTATCTTTGGGGTAAATACCCAGTAGTGTAATTGCAGGGTCAAAGGGAAGCTCTACTTTTAATTTCTTAAGGAATGTCCACACTGTTTTCCAAAGTGGCTGGACCAACTTGCATTCCCACCGACAGTGTAAGAGGGGTTCCCCTTTCTCCACATCCTTGCCAACATTTGTTGTTTACTGTCATATTAATTTTGGCCATTCTGACTGGTATAAGGTATCTCAATGTGGTTTTGATTTGAATCTCCCTGATGCCTAATGATAATGAGAGAAACTTTTATAACACCTATTAGAATGTTATCGTTAATTAATGTATTTGAGTTTTGTGGATCTCATTTAGAAAGTATAAACTTACTTGCCAAAAGATGAGGGAGATCAGCATCCTTATACTTCTTCTCATCTCTTGCCCATACAGATTTTTGTAGCTTTCATACCTAAGGAATTTACAACATTTGCATTTTGTTTTGTGGATATAATTTCTCATAATTTTATCCTGGTATATACGTTCCAAGATTTACTATTCACCATGATTCCATGTGACACAGCTTCTCCTTACTGAATTCCTTATTTTGATTATTCATTTATATGACTAGATATTAAACCTACTAACACTTTTGGTTTGTTAACTTAATTCAAGTGTAGAAGAAATAGAAGAGACCTAATAGGCTAGTAGTTAAATGCACGATAGTGAATATTTTATAATTGTATTTCCAAAGTAAGCTTTTATCATCAAGTACTAATAAAAGGTCCTGCCACTAAACATTTTTGATTTGCGAGATATAGCTCACTTTTTACACAATAGGAATCATAAGGGAGATTCAGCTTAGAATGGCATCTGTTTTCTTCTATAGTTATGGGGAAAGAGGCACACCCAGGTCATCAGCACCTCATCAGCAACCAAAAGAGCACATCCTAAAAACGAAAAAATAAGTTAAACCAGCTTTATCCAAGAAATTGTTCTGATAAGAAATCAAGGCATTTTGGAACTTAAGTCAATGCTAAATGTTAACTCATAAACCAGAGTAAGCAATGCAATTGAAAACAGAAAAATGCTAGCATCATATGTAAAGGTGAAAGACTGAAGGCCTTACCATATTATTTGAATATGCAAATTATTTGAATAAGCAAAACTCGGCTTCTGTTACTACTTCACTGTACTTCTATAAGCCATCCAATTCATCATACTTTTGTTATGGCAACTCAAGTGGACTAAATAGTGGATAAGACAAAATAAATTTGTTTCTATTTGCAGATAGCACAATTGTTTATATAAAATACTAAAAAAGTCATAATAATATGCTATAAGAACCAATAAAAGTGTTTAGAAATATCACCGAGAACAAAACCTACATACACATATCATTGCATTTTTAAAATTGTGTTAAAAAACACATAACATTAGATCTATACTCTTAACAGATTTTCAAGTGTGGAGTATAATATTAACTACAAACACAATGTTGAACAGCAGATGTCTAGAGCTTTTTCAACATGTATGACTAAATCTCTCTACCTATTGAACCATAACTGCCCACTTCCTACTCCCCTCACTCCTGGAAACCACCACTCTACTTCCTGCTTAAATGAGTTTGACTACTTTACATGCCTCACGTAAGTGGAGTTACAGCTTTTGTCATTGTGTGATTGTCTTATTTCATTTAGTATAATTGTCTCAAGGTTCATTCATGTTGTAGTATATCATATTATTTACTTCTTTTTTATGACTGAGTAATATTCTGTATACGCATTTGCCATACTTTCTCCATTCATCATTAATGGGCACTTAAGTTGTTTCTAAATATGTGCTTGGCTACTGTTCAATGCCATAATGATCATGGAATTGCAAATGTCTCTTTTGAGATCCTGTTTTCAATTATTTTGAATAAATATGCAGAAGTAGAACTGCTGGATAATATGGTAATTCTAATTTTAATTTTTTTAGGAATGTCCACCAACAGTGCAAAGGGGTCCAATTTGTTCACATCCTTACGAACACTTATTTTCTGTCCTTTAATTAATAGTATTGTTGCAAGTTTAATTTCTTAGTTTTGACAGATAACACGTATAGCTAGGTGAAGGACATACAGGAACTCTCTACTATTCTTATGCAACTCTTTTGTAAGTCTAAAATTATCTTTTAAATAACTATTAAAGCAGCTGACTTTGGGGAATAGAACAAATATACTCTAAATATCTTAGCTCTGTGCTCTCTAGATTGTATCATTTAAACTTTACAAAGGGAACCTTAATATTATTTTAAAGAAATTTAGCCCTAAATATAAGAGTAGAAATTATTTTTAGGGTTTTTTCCCCCCTGATTGTATTTTTGTAACATTTCGGAAGAGTAGCTGATCTTGTCAGGAAGAGATAAGAACTGAGCCATTGATGAAACTTATGCTTTTTTCTTCCAATTTCTCTCCTGCTTCCTTATAAGTCTATGTAAACTAACAAAATCCCATAGGATAAAAGGAAATAGATACTGGCTTCAATAATTGGGGCCAAACAGAAAAGAGATGACCCATAGCTAATTGTGAGTGGGTCCTAGTGATTTTTCTGTCCTATCATTTATAAGGTATTTAATTTTCTGGTCAAGCTTATAATGTCACTCAGCTCAGCTTATGAAATCTATGTCAGTCTTCATGCACACCACACTTGTTGGGTTCTCACAAATAATCAATAAGGATCATTGAAAAATAATACTAACATTTTTCCTGAGGCGTGATTAGCTTTCAATTTAATTGTACTGTTTCTATCTAATCTAAGTTTAACACCTACGAAATAACACAGGTAATGTCAGAATCATTGGGAGAGTTGGAGCTTCTCAGACAGAATAGCTTATTCTCACATGGCAGTTCCTTTTGTCACCCTGGCATTTTCTTTTTTCTTTCTTTTTTTTTTTAAAGATTTTATTTATTTGTTTGACAGACAGAGATCACAAGTAGGCAGAGAAGCAGGCAGAGAGGAAGGGGGAAGCAGGCTTCCCACTGAGCAGAGAGCCCCATGTGGGGCTCGATCCCAGGACCCTGGGATCATGACCTGAGCTGAAGGCCGAGGCTTTTACACACTGAGCAACCCAGGCGCCCCACCCTGGCATTTTCAATTGCAGAAGATTTGGCTGTGAGAGAGGAAAGTTTGAATCTGATCTGGCTCTGCCTTTCTTAATAATGTGCTTAAAAGTGACATGAAACTTTTCAAGAAAGTTTGAAGAAATAACCATTAAAAAAAAAAAACAGTAAAATAGCCTTTTTCTTCCTCACTGAGTGCTTTAAACTTCCCTGTGGTGGGAAAATGGTGTGTTTAAAGAAAACACACACACACACACACACACTCAAAAACAATAATCCCTGCATTATTGAAAATGCATCAGTTTCCCAGGGTTTCATTGTCAGTTTCCACTGTTATGTATTGAAAGACAGTTCTGTCAGATTTGAGTCTTGTGGTTATCTGGTAGAGATGGTGCAATTGAAAATGCCATTTTGACAGAGAGTAGATAGATCTAATGTTTTCCTATTTAAAGGAAGTCAAGCTAAACCATCAAGGGTCATTATCAATGTTACTTTATAAGTTCAGATAAATTATTAGGGTTGTGAATATAACATTATTATTTTTCTCAAAACAAAGTTATATTTAATCAGGTAAGGGATGCTTAACTGGAATGATGTTTATGGGATTGTTTTACTTTTTGCTAGTGAAGGTGCCAAAATATACCCTAAATAATTGTTTCAAAGGGTTGAGATATATGGTACATTAACAGAAAACTTAGTGTTGGGAGCACCTGGGTGGCTTAGTGGGTTAAAGCCTCTGCCTTCCGCTCAGATCATGATCCCAGGTTTCTGGGATCGAGCCCCGAATCGGGCTCTCTGCTCAGCAGGGAGCCTGCTTCTCCCTCTCTCTCTGCCTGCCTCTCTGCCTACTTGTGATCTCTGTCTGTCAAATAAATAAATAAAATCTTAAAAAACAAAAAAACAAAAAAAAACTTAGTGTTGGCCAATGTATTTAATCTAGCCTAAACCTTTAGATAGTCTCTTATACTGATTCTGGACTTGCTTATGTGATTTCTTGTGACCAAGGGAGTGATAGCTAGCATGATGCAAACAGAAAGGTAAAACATCTTTGCACAATGGAACTTTACCTCCCTTGGTAACTTTCAACTATTACCATGTAAAGAAGCTAAACTTGTATGTATAATTAAAAACATACATGGTTCATTTTTCCATATTACCCTAGCTAAGGGCCCACGTCCAAAATCGTAGGTGGGTGGATACATGAACCATCCCAGTCAAAACCGGAAGGAGAGATGCCGAACTTAGCTCTGTTCAAGTGGTTAACGCTCTTAATTATTAGCTAGACAAATGCTATTATTTTAAGCCATTAAATTTGGGATTTTTCTATGCTGCCAAATCAAGTAGATGCAGTATGAAATACTTAGTAATCACTTGCAAAGTCTTCTGCAGAATGATGCATCAGGGGTGCCTGGGTGGCTCAGTGGGTTAAGCAGCTGCCTTTGGCTCAGGTCATGATTCCGGGATCCTGGGATCGAGCCCCGCATTGGGCTCCCTGCTTAACAGAAAGCCTGCATCTCTCTCTCCCTCTGCCTGCTACTCTGCTTACTTGTGCTCTCTCTCCATCAAATAAATAAATAAAATCTTAAAAAAAAATGATGCATCAGTTTGAGGCATGCAGAAGGTAAATACAGTGTGATTAGCATTACATTGATTAACATTACATGGGCAACACAGTATATAGCCAAACCCTCTGTGCTTGAGTCATGCAAAAGGGAAGTTGTTCAGGCCCTAGGAAAGATAACCAAGAGTTCAAAGGACCATGTTTATTGGCCTGTGACACAGTGAACTACTGGTGCATTTCATAGATCATGATGCCAAGGAGGGCAGTTAATGTTGGTTGTATAGCTTAGCTGGACTATTTTAGACCAATCTCCAATAATTTTAATACATAACAGCATAAAGCAATAACATTAATGAACACATCTCATTTGAATCTTAATTAGAACAAACTGTTTATAAAGACATATTTTTAGCTGATCAGAAAAATATTAGAATAGGCAGTAATAATATTAATTTTTCTTTTATTAAGTGTGATACTAATGAAATTGTCATTGTCTAGTAAAGATGTGTAGTGAGGCATTTAATAGTGAAATTATCTGCTGTCTTGAATTTATTTTAAAATATTCTAGCTACCTCACTCTTCCAAAAAAAGGGAAGATAAAATCAGCCCAGCAGAGTGCTGATGATAGTTATAATGGAATTATGGGTACACTGATGCTCATTATGTGATTTTCTTTACTTTTTATGTGTGTTAAAAATGTTCACATTTCAAGAAGCGAAAATAATAAAACATTATGATTTTCTAATTCTTTTTCAAAATTCATGGCATTATCAACCTAATGAAGTTTCTATTTTCTCTTCACTTAGAGGTGGAAACCAGATTCTGACACTTCTTTGAACATTATAAGCCCTTAGCATTCTTGAGATATTTTGAAGACTTTATAGCCCAAAAGGGATATGTTATACTTCCAGTTAATGGAGCAGGTGGAAGCTCAACCAATTAACTGGGAGGGGAAAATGATACTAAGGTATTTTTACCTTAGTAAAAATGTGTTGAGCAGTTCAAGTTGTTTTTATTTCATCATAAACTTCTTCTGCTCTTTGAAAGATTTCTCCTAAAAATACTTGATGTCATTTTATAATATTAAATCAGGATTGATAGTTTGTCTTTGTGTTCTATAGCTCTACATCACAGAATTCATCTAATATCTTTACATGACAACAATGCAATGAAGTATGAAAGAGAAACTAGCAAACTGAAACAATTTTGATGAGAAAATTCTAAAAAATATATTTTTAAGTGAAGTGATAGAATCTGTTAGTCCTCATTCACTTACTAGGACTAGTAACATACTACATGGAGGGAACAAATATGGATTCCAAAAATTTGAGAGTTTATAAAATAGCAGAAGTCACAGAAATCATATTTTGGTCTATTGTGTAACAGATATTAAACTGAACATGGCACATGGATATGCAAAACAGAGGGACTTAGTTTTGGTAGGTTTTTTGTTGTTGTTTAGTTTGTTTTTGTACTTAATGAAATTTTATCAGAGTAGCTGCAATGTAAAGCTTATAAAGTCCTTTTAAACAATGTGAGAATTGGGAAGTCAATAATGAATATTAAAAGGGAAGTGATTAGGCTATTTTCATATTTTTAAATTATACTTTGGCTGCAGTCAATTTGTGATAAAAACAAAATATGACAATAATATACATAATGGCAAGGTAATATTAATGAAAAGAGGATAGATTAAGAAACATGAAGTTGTAAATGCATACAGTTTCTATGTTTAAAACATTTAATTAGATTTAACATGTTTTAAAAACTTAAAGCATCATAGTCGTAGGAATCCTAAAATGATATAAAAGGCATGGGTATTTGATTCATTTAGGTTAAAGATAAATGTCTCCTAATTATGGGGTTAATAATCCTCAACTCTTATAATTACATCAAAAGTTTATAATATGTAGTATAACTCTTTGATATTTTCTATATCCATACATTTTGATAAAACTCTTTTAGAAGTATTATATAATACCACTTACTTATTTCAAAATATAAATAGATATATTTAAATTATATAATTAGTGGCTAGAGCATAAAAAAAATCTCAAAGCTGATAGCAATAAGCATTCCAAATATAATTAGGTTTATTTTTTATTTTTTTAAAGATTTCATTTATTTACTTGATAGAGAGAGGGGGAGGGAGAGCACAAGCAGGGGGAGTGGCAGGGGGAGGGGAAGTAGGCTGCCCACTGAGCAAGGAGTCTGATGCAAGGTTCATCCCAGGCCCTGGGATCATGACCTGAGCCGAAAGCAGACACTTAACTGACTGAGCCACCCAGGCATCCATAATATAATTAGATATAATCTGCAAAAATTATTGTTTTGAAAATGTGTGGTCAGTATATTAGTTAACTTTCAAGTCCTCAGAGTTGAGAAAAATATTTGAATATTTTGGAAATTTCAGATTAACTCAATTTTATGATTTGCCAAATATTTTTAGAAACATATTCAAAAATCATCTTTTTAAAAATCACTATTCTATACATTTTGAATAGTAACATTGTGATTTTCATCACCATAAAATAATCTAATAATGCAAAATTCTTATGCAATATTCCAAATTCACATAAAGCGATGGACTCTTGTTTCAGCATCAGGCCCCTCAGTGACAGAAGCTTGTAGCCACTAGACCTTATTAAGAGAACAGGTGGGGAATTCACTGCATAACACACCCTAAGAAGAATATCTGTAATATGAGTAATGCAATATTAGCAGATAGGAACCATGAAAACTGCAGTCATTTCCGATGTTAAATTCAGCTCTCAGTCAGGACAAAGAAAGAATATATGAGTCAAAATTCATGGCAACAGAGAAATAAAGGTGTTTTAAAATATGCTCTTTCATAAAAAACAATAAAGAACACTTGCAAAATATTGAAAAAAAAAATCAACCTTTTCTTAACTCTGGAATTAACCAGAGGCCTGCAACAGTGCGACAAACATTTATTTAGGAAAAATGGCTGAACTCTATAAGAATAGCATAATTTGTGACATTTCCCCTGCCTTATTGCCTTGCCTCTCATTCCAACTCCACCATTGCCTTAACATCCACCTGCCTCAAACCAGATACTGTGAAAATCACCTATTGAAGGGAGATAACTGAGTTTGTAGTTTCCTAAAAGCCCCATGCCAAGAATTTTCTCTATTTAACAGGTCTGTAAACTTCCTAGGAAACATCCATTTATAGGGCTTGTCTTTATTTGACTTTGATGAAAGAATGTTAGGGTTCAAAGCCAATGGCCAAGAAAGAATTCTTGAGATGTCTTTGGTGCAAAAAGTTGATTTTATTAAAACATGGGGATAGGACCCATGGCAGAAAGAGCTGCACTGGAGTTGTGAAAAGTAGCCCAGTATATACTTTCAAGTTGGGAGGGGGTTTAGGGATATCTAAGTCTCTAAGGAATCTTGGAAGCAAGGTTTCCAGGAACTTGAGGGGGCTAGCTATTGTTGGGAAAAGGTAATTTATTACCATCTAAAAAAACCTTAGTCAAGAGACCCTGCAGATGTATATTGATGACCATATGCTTGGGGGATGATTACCATTATGTATTTTGGGGGGGTTAGAGATAAAGGAAGTTTCCAAAGGAATTTTTATACATTAAAGTAGACTTACAGGATTGGAGGGGAGGGGTGGTCCAGCTAGGACTGCCTTTTGCCCTTAACAAAGTATTAACATCAAGGCAGTTGAATCCCTAGAGGAATGTCACTCTGCCCATTTCAAGGACTTGTCAGAGGGCTATAAGTAATAAGGAAATTTAATAATTTTTCTTCTGCCTTGTTTCCCACATCAACCTCACTCAGAACAATTTTAGTGAGAAAAGTCCTATACCCATGGTTTTGGTTAAAAACACATGTGCAGGGGGTGCCTGGGTGGCTCAGTGGTTTAAAGCCTCTGCCCTCAGCTCAGGTCATGATCTCAGGGTCCTGGGATCGAGCCCCACATTGGGTTCTCTGCCCAGTGGGGAGCCTACTTCCCGCTCTCTCTCTGCCTGCCTCTCTGCCTACTTGTGATCTTTCTCTCTCTCTCTGTCAAATAAATAAAATCTTAAAAAAAAAAAAAACCCACATGTGCCAAAATGTGAATATGACAAAGAAGGAAATGAGTAGGTCCTAATTTTTACCCCTGGACGATTATCTGTAAAAACAGGAAGTGAAGACTAAGACAGAGTTGTAAACTGCCATAAAGTTAAGATATGCCTCAAAGTGCAAACAGGGCCACTGTAAAAATGTGTGAGACTTATTGATTCAAGGCACTTAAGAAAGTCTCAGTGTAAGAATTAGTTGGCCATTAAGTTAACAATAAAGCAATATGTGTGACCCCAATTTTTGATATGTTAGCAAACTCTTACATATTATGGGCTGGGCTTTTGAGCATGACTTTGTAATGTATGGTGGTAGCAGAAAATGATCAAGTGCCAGGATTTGTTTGATTTGTCTAAAGAATTTTCAATAAAATAATTGAGAATGTCTAAAAAATAATGGATTCTTATTTTCAATTGATTTAAGGGATTTTATTTACTATTTTTTTCCTTCACACAAAATATTTTGAACGTAAAATTCATTTGCTTTGTGTAATTTGTAGTAAACATTTTTTTCCAAATATATTTGTAAGAATTAGCTATTTACCTATGCAGACCTGACTGAAAATGAAAAACATATGTATTCACTTTTGAGTTTTCTCTATAGACTATCACGTTATCTGCAAATAATGAAAATTTTACTTCTTTGCTGATTTGGATGGTTTTATTTCTTTTTGTTGTCTGATTGCTGTGGCCAGGACTTCTAATAGTATGTTAAATAACAATTGTGAGAGTGGACAACCCTGTCTTGTTCCTAACTGTAGAGGAAAATCTCTCAGTTTCTCCCCATTGAGGATGATACTGGCTGTGAGTTTTTCATGTATGGCCCTTATTATGTTGAGGTATGATTCCTCTAAACTTACTTTGATTGGGGTTTTTATCATGAATGGATGCTGTACTTTCTCAGATGCTTTTTCTTCATCTATTGAAATGATAATATGGTTCTTATCCTTTCTTTTATTAATGTGATTTATCTCATTGGTTGATTTGTGAATATTTAACTACTCTTGCAATCCAGGAATAACTCCCACTTGGTCATGGTGAATAACTTTTTAAATGTATAGTTGGATTGAATTTGCTAGTATTTTATTGAGAATTTTTGCATCCATGCTCATCAAGGATATTCTCCTATACATCTTATACACCTCTCTCTCTCTTTCTCTCTTTTTTTTTTTTTTTGTATTGTCTATCTAGTTTTGGTATCAGGATAAATCTGGACTCATAGAATTGATTTGGACCTTTCCTTCCTTTTCTATTTTTTGGAATAATTTGAGACAAATAGGTAATAACTCTTCTTTAAATGTTTGGTAGGATTTGCCTGTGAGGGCATCTGGCCCTGGACTTTTGCTTGTTGGAAATTTTCTGATCACTGATTCAGTTGCATTGCTGTTCATTGGTTTGTTCAAGTTTTCTATTTCTTCTTGTTTCAGTTTTGGTAGTTTATATGTCTGTAGGAATTTATCCATGTTTCCCAGGTTGTCCAATTTGTTGGCATATAGTTTTTCATATTCTCATACAATTATTTTTATATCTGTGGTGTTGGATGTTATTTCTCTATTCTCATTTGTGATTTTCTTTACTTGGGTCATTTTTAAAAATTTTTGATAAATCTAGCTAAAGCTTTATCAATTTTATTAAGTTTTTCAAAGAACCAGCTCTTGGTATCATTGATTTGTTCTACTTTTTTTGTTTGTTAGTTTCTATATCATTTATTTCTGGTCTAATCTTTATTTTCTTCCTTCTGCTAGTTTTGGGTTTCATTTGTTGCTCTTTTTAAACTCCTTTAGATGTAGGGTTAGATTGTTTACTTGAGATTTTTCTTGCTTCTTGAGGTAGACCTGTATTGTTATACACTTACCTCTTATGAATGATTTTGCTGCATCCCAAAAGTTCTGGACCATTGTGTTTTCATTTTCATTTGTTTCCATGTATTTTTTAAAAATTTTTTCTTTGATTTTCTTGTTTTGCCATTCATTATTTAATAGCACATTGTTTAACCTCCATGTATTTGTCTTCCAAATTCTTTCATGTGATTGACTTCTAGTTTCATAGCATTGTGGTCAGAAAGAATACATAGTATGAATTCAATCTTTTTAAATGTGTTGATGTCTTTAATGTGACCTAATATGTAATCTATTCTGCAGAATGTTTCTGCAGAATGTATTCTGCTATTTCAGGGTGGAATGTTCTGAATTTATCTATTAAGTCTATCTGGTCTGGTGTGTCATTGAAAATGATTGTTTTCTTGTTTGTTTCCAATTTAGATGATCTGTCCATTGTAATGTATGTCTGTGTCCTATTATTGTGTTAATGTCTGTCTCCTATTATTGTGTTACTATCAATTAGTTCCTCTATGTTTGTTATTGTTTTATATATTTGGGTGCTTCCATGTTGGGTGCATGAATATTTATCATTGTTTTATTTTCTTGTTGGATTTTCCCCTTTATGATTATATAATGCCTTTCTTTGTCTCTTTGTATAGTCTTTGTTTGAAAGTCTACTCTATCCATATAAGTATTGTTACTTTGGCTTTCTTTTGACATCCATTTGCATGATGAATATTTCTCCAATCCCTCACTTTTTTAAAAAAAGGACAATCTGAGGGTTTTGAAGGGGCAGGGGGTGGGAGGTTGAGGGAGCCAGGTGGTGGGTATTACGGAGGGCACGTATTGCATGGAGCACTGGGTGTGGTGCATAAACAATGAATTCTGTTACACTGAAAATAAATAAATAAAAAGGAAAAAGAAAAAGAAAAAAAAGGATTTTATTTATTTATCTGACAGAGAGAAAGCACATGCAGGGGGAGTGGCAGGCAGGAGAGGGAGAAGCAGGCTCCTTGCTGAGCAGGGAGCTGGGTAAAGGACAACCTCCTCACTTTTAATTGACAATTGTCTTTAGGTCTAAAATGAGTATCTTGTAGATAGCATATATATGGGTCTTTTACATATATATATCTCCATTCTGACACCCTGTATCTTTTGATTGGAGAGTTTAGTCCATTTACATTCAAAGTACTTATTGCCAAATATGTATATTTTGCCATTTTATTACCTGCTTTGTTTTGTTTCTGGAGATTTTCTCTGATCCTTTTTTGTCTTTATCATTTTTGGTGTCTCCTTTGTACTCAAAGAGTCCCCGTTAACATTTCTTGCAGTGCTGGTTTAGTTGTCATGAGCTCCTTTAGTTTTTGTCTGAGAAACTCTTTGCAACTCCTTCTATTCTGAATGATAGCCTTGTTGGATAGAGTATTCTTCATTGCAGATTTTTCCCATTCAGCACTTTAAATATATCATGCCACTCTCTTCTGGCTTGCCAAGTTTCTGTTGAGAAATCTCCAGCTAACCTTTTGGGTTTTCCCTTGTAAGTTAAGGACTATTTTTGTCTTGCTGCTTTTGAAATTTTTGTCCTTTATCACTATATTTTGCAAATTTAATATCTTGGTTGTTTGCCTTCTTTTGTTGATTTATATGGGATTTCTCTGGGCCTTCTGTATATGGATGCCTATTTTCCTTTCCCACATTAGGGAAGCTTTTGCTATTATTTTTGAAATAAATGTTCTGCCCCTTTTCTCTCTTTCTTCTTCGGGGACTCCTATAATACAAATGTTAATATGTGTGATGAAGAAATTGAGTTCCCTAATTCTATTCTTGTGTTGCATAATTCTTTTTTCTTTCTTTTGTTCAGCTTCATTTTTTTCTATTATTTGTCTTCTAGGTCATTAATTCATTCCTCTGCTTTTCCAGCTTGTTGTTCATTGCATCAAGACTGTTTCTAATCTCATTTATTGCATTCTTCATCTGTGAATTCTTCATCTTTTGTATCTGGAATATATATTATCAGCCTCCCTGATGTATTCTATTTTTTCCTCAAGCTCAGTGTGTATCCTTATGATTGTTGATTTAAATTCTCCATCAGAAAAAAAAAAATAAATAAAAATAAATTCTCCATCAGGCATATTACTTATATCTGTTTTGCTTAGATCTCTGGCTTGTCCTTATGTTGTCCTTTCATTTGCAATAAGTTCCCCCTTCTTGGCATTTTGTCAAAGTATCTGCCTCCTTCTTTGTGTTAGAAAAGACAGTTATGTATCTTGCTCCTGAATCTAATTGTCTTATGAGGAAGAGGTCATGTAATGTCTATGGCCTGTGCTCCAGGGAGTGTCTCTGGTATGTGTGGAACACGCTGTTGTGTTTTCACTGCTCTGTCATTCAGGCCAGTTGTCTCCAGAAGCTCTCCTTGCCTTCTGTGGGCAGTGTTTGGTCCTTGGCCTGAATCTTGAATTTCTAACTATATGTGCTCTGATCTGCTTGTGAAATGAGACCTGACACTCATTCCACCAGAACTGAGGTGCTTTAGAACTCTCTGGTCAGAAGACATGGTGTGGGAAAGGATTTGTGCTGGTCTTCTGGAAAATGGGCCCACCATGCTGGGCTGAGGCAAATTTAACTAAGAAGGGCAGTCCTGCCTGCCAGAACATAATGGGGTGAAGCTTGGTGTAAGCAAGTTAGGTAGCCAATGTCTGCACTAACTCCTTCCCTCAGTGGCTTATTGATTGTAAGAGCTCATGAAATTCAGCCCCTTTCATTTTCCAAGTCAATGTCTTTGGGGAAACATTTTCCTTGTTCATTTCCTTGTGTGCTCCTTTCTCTTGCACTTCTCTGTGACTGTGGCTCCCTCCCCTCACAGCACTGGGGATATGTTTCTCCCCTAAACCGTGCCTCCATACTTTCCTACTTTATTCAGTGTAACCTCTTCTATCCCTTTAGCTGTGAAGTTTGTTCTGTCAGATGATTTGATAGCTACCTACTTGTGTTTGTGGGACAAGATGAGCCTATGGTCCTCCTACTCCACTTCTATCTTTCTCTCTCCTCTGAACATATTATTAAAGTATAACATATCATTAGCATGCTTTGAGAGTGAAAAGAAAGCAGTTGGCAATTAGAATTATAATTTCAAAGAGAAAATAAAAATTCTAGAATTATTTTATCTTCTATGGAAAATAGTGGTTTTTGGATTCACCAATAATATCACATCGGAATATCATAAGAAGCTAAAATTCATATCTACATAATGAAATTTTATTATCATTTTTGAAGTAAATCTAGATAGTCTCAAGAATAAAAGACATACAGATTTCAGTGTTAAATATCCATTAAAATACATTTAATACACTTTTCTATAGACATAGTTTTGCTTCATTTAATCATGATATGCATTTTTCTGCACAGAAACCTTCCTCCACTTTACATGTAGCACTATTTCCCACTATTATGCTTCTAATTAAAATTATGATTCATTAATTATAACCTCAATATTATTAAACATTAAAGCAACTCAGTGAAGGTACTCATTATTCATGGGAAAATCCAACTTACTTTTAACATCAAAATCATACTGTTTCTAAATCTGGAAATTAAAGCACTTCTAATCAAGGACATTAAAGATATATTGATCCTTTACACATTTTCAAATGTCTGTGCTCCTTTATGTGTTTCCCCTTAAGTATTTTAACATGATACACATTTTAAAAGTGAAAAAAAAATTCTGATTGGCAAACAAAATTCTCATCTTTGAGAATAGATAGTTAATAGAAAAACAAAGAGATGATCCAATATAGTTTTAGATTTCCAGGGGAATACATACTTTGGCTGAAAATGTCACCAACTGAATTGCCAAAAATTATAGTCATAGGTGTAGTAATGCAAAAAGACTAAAGAAATGTTTGGGAAGACAGATATGAAGTCTTCTGTGAGGGACAAAGAAGGAATATCACAATGTCACATCAAAAAGTGAATTTCAGCATATAACTTCATTTGTTGCCACCTTATCCTTGTCATATCACAGCTACCAACCACCATCACTCACTGAACCCTTCTCTATTTGATGATATAACTATTTCTATCAATCTGCTCTTGGAAAGAATCCTCATTTAACCCTTCTTCACTTGCTAACTCCTTTTCCCACCATTACTCTTTAGTCTGAACACTTCTGAAGAAAAATGAACTGTGTTTGAAGTTAATATCTCATTTCTGGCACATGTAGAGGGTCAATTACTTTGAAACAAGGTGCTGTTCTTTTTCTTTTCTTTGTCAATGGTCTTGTGCATTTTGTACTGTAAATATCAGTTCCTATGTTATTTTTTGTATTTTTAAATTTTTTCCATTTCTTGAAACTTTTTATTTTGCAACAACTTTATGTCTAATATCTTCAAAGTAATAAAATCATTGAAATCAGAGTTGTTTTTCTCAATCTGTAAAAAAAATATGTGTTTATGAAAACTAATAAAATAATAATTGAGGGTTTTTCATGGTTAATTTTATATATGATAAAGTTTTTGGAACAAAGAAATTCAGATGAAAAGGAAAGTTCACATTTTTTTTTTTGAAAAATAAAGGATCTCATTTTTCTTTAAGTAGAAAAGTAGTAAGTTGTACTTAAAACCTGTTTGAAGTTTTAAATTTTCCTTAAATTGATACAGTAAGATTTAATTTCATTAATGTTTCAAAAATAACACTCATTGTAACCAAATAATTGTAATTTCTTTTTGTTATACAATTGAGTTACTCTTCTTTATAAGTTCCCATTTTTTTAAAGATTTATTTATCTATTTGAGAAAGAGGGAGAGAGAGTGCAAGCAAGCTGGGGGAGGGACAAAGGGGACAGAGAGAATCTCAAGAAGACTCCCCCACTGAGTGTGGAGCTTGATGCGGGGCTTGATCTCATGACCCTGAGATCATGACCTATGCTGAAACAAAGAGTCGGACAGTCAATGGACTGAGGCACCCAGATGCCCCTAAGCTCACATTTAACATATGGTTAAATTAACATAAGATGAATATCTAGTCTTTCAGGTTTCCTGGCTCCCTCTGATCTTTATTTTTCTAACATGGCATCTGGAAGTTAGGAGGGATATACATTGTATGATGTTGTTGCAGAAGAGGACCCTGAGATATATCTGCAAGTGCCTATAGTATGTTTTAAGTCCTTTAGGATATTCTTTCTTTGCTTTGTTGTTGACTGCCCAGTTCTTAGTAGGGAGGATCCCACATGCTGCCTTGACATGGTCCCATCTGAATTCTCAGAGGCTCTGTGTCTGTGCTGAGCTAGCTTCATGGATGTGTGTAGTCACACAGGGCCCAATTCACAATGGTGGTACTTTACATTTAATGCTCTGCTGGAACCAACTTGAAATGCTCTTAAAAATTTTTAAAGAAGAATCGTATTTTAATTTTGTACTTAGCCCCATGAATATGTTCCCTGTTCTGTGTATGAGTTTGTGTTCTAGCAGTGACTTGTTTTTCAGATAGAGCAAGTTGTTCTTGAGTTCCCAGTCTCAGAACACTTCAGGTTCTCCCTCAAACAGCCTACTCCTAACACACTGTAGCACCTTAAGGAGTCCATAGTCTTTGTCTCTTCACAAGGAGAATGGTCTCTCTGGGAACTTTTCAAGCCACAAGAGAATTAATTGAGTGTGGTTCAGAAGGGCCTGCTTGAGCAGTCTCCCTAGCTCTATGTACCTGTCAGTAATCCTAAATGTTCCCTTCAATCTCTTCTGAGTTTTTAATTTTGATATTTCAGTGAATGTGCAGGATTCTAGTCTGGCAATTAGTTCCTCTCCCTTTTTTCTTCTGTCCACAATTCTGCAATTCTGAAAGAATAAGTTTTCTATATCATATGTATTATTTTTATTTTTTGTCCACTTCTGTGTAGAATTTACACTCTGATTTAATTGACTCTGCATTCCTCTTAGTATACAATGGCTAATTGAATTTGAATATGATTATTCTCTCGTAATAAGGGGAAATTTTCAGAATATGAAATTTGCTTAAATTAATATGTTAGTGGTGAAAGGGTGAGTACTAACATTTCCAATCTCTGTATATTCACACTTCAACAATCCAAAAGCCATCACCTTCTATCTCCATGCATCCATCCATGTAAACAATTGCTAGAGTAAGCTGGAGAGATTGTTTTAACTGAAATGTTTTATGTAGTGAACTAATAGGCATGTTTTGAAACCTTAATAATAAAGTCATTAAAATATTTAATTTTTAGAATTCAAATCTAGACTACTAAGGGCTTACATTTCAGGCTTAAAAGATTATGTTGCTTGATGATATAACATTATCTTACAAAAATACTGTCTTTTGTATATATAATAAATATATTTATAAGTATAAATTTATAATAATAAACTTATTAGTATATATTTTTAAAGTATAAATATATTTATTAATATAAATTCTCATACAGTTTCCTTCTCCTTTTGTACTTTATGAAGTGACTACAAGGGGCGCCTGGGTGGCTCAGTGGGTTAAGCCTCTGCTCAGATTGTGATCCCAGGTCCTGGGATCTAGCCCCACATCTGGCTCTCTGCTCAGCAGGGAGCCTGCCTCCCCCTCTCTCTCTACCTGCCTCTCTGCCTACTTATGATTTCTGTCAAATAAATGAATAAAATCTTTAAAAAAAATGAAAAAAGAGAAGTGACTACAAAATAAAATTGTTTTAATATACTATTTCTAATTGTCTTCAATTCCTAGTAATCAATTTGCTATTTTTTTTTATAAATCATTAGGCTCCTCACATTTTACAAATGTTCTATTGAAATGTGTTAGGTCAATTGAAAAATGTAAATGGTAATGACAGAGCTACCAGGTGTATCAGGATAGAGCAAATAAAAGTCACAAATTAACAACAAAATAGTTTATCCAATTACAATTCCATACTACTCAACTCTTTCAAATTTTTCACATTCAAGTTACTTGGTAGAAATACTTTATTTTTCAACTTGCCAGAATTGATTTTCATAAGCACAATTCTTTAGAGATGAAAAATTATTCATTTGCTCATCTTAAGATTTCATTATGTTCTTTTAAAAGCTTTGCTAATACTCTATTATATATTGTATTATGTATTGATATATATTTCCCCTCAGAAAAATAAAGTAGAAATTAAAATAAATGAATAATTTTGATAGTCAAGTTATAGGATTAAATCTACTGGAAAAATAAGTAAAGCAAAGGTTGTTTATGTAAGAATGAACACTGATGAATCAGAAAAATAAAAAGCCAAAAAACAATGACTGAATATGAAGAGGAAGGATATTAAGTTAAAATGTCTTTCTAGAACAAATATATATTTAACTACATAGTGCTTATAAATATAACATTATATTTATCATAATCAAGTAAATAAATTCACCAAAACTTATCGAGCTCGTAAGTATAATCAAATTTCCTCTATTATTGTATAAAATGCCACTGATTTATACATACCTTCATAGCACCAAGATATTTTGACTTTTCACTACTGACAGAACTGAATACTTTTCTTCCCCACTGCACTACTATGTCTTGCAAAAATAAGTTAGAAAAGCTAATGCCAGGCTACAAAGGTGTTGTTTTGTTTTTCTTTTTAATTTTTACAGTAGTCCTATTTTTTTCTATTCCAAGAATCTGAAATTAATATCAATATTACAACTAATAGTCATCTTCTTAGCATACATTTGATGTGATTATAAATATCACAAAGAGTCATGTGAACCACTTTAAGTTCCCAGTTGTCTTCTCTTGTCTTGAAAGTTTGTTGTTATTTTCCTTAAATAATTTTCTCTTTCCTACAGATTATAGAAACCCTACTGTTTGAACTTTTAGATATCTGAACTTGTCCTTTTTGTTCTTCTCCAAAGAGGGGCATATAATTCTTAGCTCACAATCAATTTTCCTGCAAATATCTGTATATAATGTTGAAATGTCTACTAGTTTCTAGTGTTGAAGATAAAAAGGCCAAAACTTATGTCAGTCTTTTCTAGATAAGATTTTTAAAAATACATTATTGTTTCAGATTTTATATTTCTTACTTAGATTCATAAATGTCACCAAAGTTCATCTGGACATATATCTTTTCTATATAAAATGCCAAGAACTCAAGCTACATTTCAATTTTAACATTCCAATATTTATTTCATTAAGAGATATTTTTCTATTAGTTATTAGGATGTATTAGTCCAACATTTGTTTTATCATTCTAACATTCTTACTTGCTCAGTAAGACTCTAGGATCTTTGTTTTAAAGCATCTCTATTCAGTTTTGGATTCTATTTCTTTATATTCTTGCTTTGTTGTGAAATATTTTATCTGTTTGATATCCATAGGGTTAATTCATTTCTAAGAAATGACTTTTCATTCATTGCTTATATTTAAAGTTTTAAGTATGACATTGTTTTATTTTTAGTTTCATAAAGTTGTTTTGGCTTGAAATAGTCTTCTCTCCTATTTAACATAATTTTCCAGATTCTTCTTTAACTCTACTGAGGATTCTGATTATCAAAGTTCCGATCTCACAGAGGCACTATCCTGACCACCTTATCTACAAAAGTACTCCATGTCTCTTGCAGTCATGTTAAGAACGATTTCTTTCTTTTTTTTTTTTTTTTGTCGGAGAGAGTGAGCACAGGCAGGTAGAGTGGCAGGCAGAGGCAGAGGGAGAAGCAGGCTTCCTGCTGAGCAAGGAGCCCGATGTGGGACTCGATCCCAGGATGCTGGGATCATGACCTGAGCCGAAGGCAGCCGCTTAACCAACTGAGCCACTCAGGCGTCCCTTGAGAACGATTTCTAATATTTACTTTTATTAGTAACATTTATATATATTTCTTACCTTATTAAGTATTTATTGGTTTGCTTTTTTTCCACTCCTTTAACAAAATACAAGCCAATTACAGCAGGGAGTTTCTCTAGTCATGTTGCAGAAAAATATTCATTTAGGAAATGAATAAGCACCTTGAAAATTCTTTTTTTTTTTTTAAAGAGTATTTATTTATTTATTTGACAGACAGATCACAAATAGGCAGAGAGGCAGGTAGAGAGAGAGGAAGGGAAGCAGGCTCCCCACCAAGCAGAGAGCCCAATGCGGGGTTTGATCCCAGGACCCTGGGATCATGACCCGAGCCGAAGGCAGAGGCTCCAACCCACTAAGCCACCCAGGAGCCCCAAGCACCTTGACAATTCTAATTATTTTTGAAATTATAATTATTTTGCTCCTTATTTATTTCTCCAAAACAAGTTCAGGAAAAGCAAATCTTGTCCATACAGAAAGGATAAGTTTTATTTCACTAAAAAAGAAAGTCTTCTGGTGTAAGTGTTTCATAAGTTAGCCTCCCAAACATACTCTTAAAGCCATTAGGCAGCATCACCCTCCTCAACATAGCACAAAGGGGATTTAGTACACCTGCCAAAACTCTCATGTCGCTTGATAAATTTATGTCTTTTCCACACCCACCTGGTTTCCTGCATTCTCAGGTAATGAAAAGCACTCCGATGCTCACCTCTAGAGAATCTCTTGACAAGCTTAGATTCTATCTCCCTTAAAATAGAATGCTTAATTTGTTGAATCTTTTAATTGATAAATTGGAAAAAAAGAGCTTACATCTTTTTTGACCTTTCTTCTTGTTGCTTTTGAGATCACTATATATATATATATGTATATATATATATATATATACACACACACACACACACATACACACACACACACACATTAGTTTTTGATGTAGTGTTCAATGATTCATTAGTTGTGTATAACACCCAGTGCTCATCACAGCATGTGACCTTCTTAAGGAGGTCACTATATTTTATTAGAGAGTTCTGTTTAAAAATATTTTAAATATTTTGTATACTTGTGATATTTTTTAATTCAAAGAAACATCACCAAGAGTTAGTTTAAATTTTATTTTGATAAAAATTTGAATATCACTCCAAAGAAATTTTTAAGACATACAGTGCAATAACTCTATTATATAGATGAAAAAACTAAAACTAGGACAGTTTAAGAGACAATTGCTAGCTCATTGCAGATGTGAAATTATAGAACAGAATACCATTTGTCCAACATTGTACTCTGCTCAAACACTGAATTGAATCATAATAAAATAATTTCATTGTAGATACACAGATAATGAACATATAGAGATATTTGTTGAGTTAGAATTTAACTTTTAAAGCTTTTAAAATTGTTACTTACTTTTTAATTATATATAATTAGCTTAGTGTTGTGTTAGTCTCAGGTGTACAATAAAGGGATTCATCAATACTATATGGAAAACCCAAAAGACTACACCCCCAAATCACTAGAACTTATACAGCAATTCAGTAATGTGGCAGGATACAAAGTCAATATACAGAAATCAGTTGATTTCTTATACACTAACAATGAAAATACAGGAAGGGAAATTAGAGAATCAATTCCATTTACTATAGCACCGAAAAGCATAAGATACCTGGGAATAAGCCTAACCAAAGAGGTGAAGGATCTGTACTCGAAGAACTACAGAACACTCATGAAAGAAATTGGAGAAGACACAAAAAGATGGAAGACCATTCCATGCTCATGGATCGGAAGAATAAGCATCGTCAAAATGTCTATATTGCCTAAAGCAATCTATATATTCAATGCCATTCTGATCAAAATTCCACTGGCATTTTTCAAAGAGCTGGAGCAAACAATCCTAAAAATTGTATGGAACCAGAAGAGGCCCCGAATTACTAAGGAAATATTGAAAAAGAAAAACAAAACTGGGGCATTACGTTGCCTAATTTTAAGCTTTATTACAAAGCTGTGATCACCAAGAGAGCATGGTATTGGCACAAAAATAGACACATAGACCAGTGGAACAGAGTAGAGAGCCCAGGAATGGACCCTCAACTTTATGGTCAAATAGTCTTTGACAAAATATACAGTGTAAAAGAGACAGTCTCTTCAATAAATGGTGCTGGAAAAATTGGACAGCTATGTGTAGAAGAATGAAACTTGACCATTCTCTTACACCATACACAGAGATGAACTTGAAATGGATAAAAGGCCTCAATGTGAGGCAGGAATCCATCAGAATCCTAGAGGAGAACATAGGCAGTAACCTCTTCGACATTGACCATAGTGACTTCTTCAAGATATGTCTCCAAAAGCAAAGGAAACAAAAGTGAAAATGAACTTTTGGGACTTCATCAAGATCAAAGCTTCTGCACAGCAAAGGAAACAGTCAGCGAAACAGAGGCAACCCATGGAATGGGAGAAGATATTTGCAAATGACAGTACAGACAAAGGGCTGATATCCAAGATCTATAAAGAACTCAAACTCAACACACACAAAACAGATAATCAAATCAAAAAATGAGCAGAAGACATGAACAAACGCTTCTCCAAAGAAGACATACAAAAGGCTAACAGACATATGAAAAGATGTTCACCATTACTAGCCATCAGGAAGATTCAAATCAAAACCACATTGAGATACCACCTTAAACCAGTTAGAATGGCCAAAATTAGCAAGAAAGTAAATAATATGTGTTAGAGAGGATGTGGAGAAAGGGGAACCCTCTTACACTGTTGGTAAGAATGCAAGTTGGTGCAGCCACTTTGGAAAACAGTGTAGAGATTCCTTAAGAAATTAAAAATAGAGCTTCCCTATGACCCTGCAATTGCACTACTGGGTATTTACCCCAAAAATACAGATGTAGTGGAAAGAAGGGCCATCTGTACCCCAATGTTCATAGCAGCAATGGCCACAGTCACCAAACTGTGGAAAAAACCAAGATGTCCTTCAATGGATGAATGGATAAAGAAGATATGGTCCATATATACTATGGAGTATTATGCCTCCATAAGAAAGGATGAATACCCAACTTTTGTATCAACATGGATGGGACTGGAAGAGATTATGCTGAGTGAAATAAGTCAAACAGAGTCAACTATTGTATGGTTTTGCTTATTTGTGGAGCATAAGGAAGACATTGGGAGATGGAGAGAAGAAATGAGTTGGGGGAAATAGGAGGGGGAGACAAACCATGAGAGACTATGGACTCTGAGAAACAAACTGAGGGTTTTGGAGCAGTGGGGGGTGGAGGGTTGAGAGATCCTGGTTGTGGGTATTATGGAGGGCACATATTGCATGAGCACTGGATGTGGTGCATAAACAATGAATTCTGGAACACTGAAAAGAAAAAATAAGTAAGTAGAAATTTTTAAAAAATACTGTACTCAGTGTACATGATAAGTACCCAGTGCTTATCATGTAAGTGTATTCTTTAATCTCCTTCACTTATTTCATCCATCGCTGCCCACCTACCCTCTGGTAACCACATTTGTTTTCTATATTTAAGAGTCTGTGTTTTTGGCTTGTCTCTTTTTTTTTCCTTTGGCCATTTGTTTTGTTTCTTAAATTCTACGTATAAGTGAAATACGGTATTTGTCTTTCTCTGACTGTTTTATTCTGCTTAGAATTATACACCCTAGATCCATCCATGTTCCTACAAATGTCAAGATTTCCATCTTTTTTTTTAATGACTGAGTAGTATTCCATTGTTTTTCTATACCACATCTTCCTTATCCATTTATCTACCAATGGACACTTGGGTTGCTTCCATATCTTGGCTATTATGCTGCAATAAATATAAGGGTGCATATATCTTTTTAAATTAGTGTTTTTGCTTTCTTTTGATAAATACCCATTAACAGAATTACAGGATCATATGGTAATTCTATTTTTAACTTCTTGAGAAACTCTATACTGTTTTCCACAGTGGCTGTACCCGCTTGTGTGCTGTTGTCTCATAATTTTAAATCAATGCTTTAAAAAGTATAATGAAATATACAAGGAATTGCATGAATAATCTATTTTTGTTGCATTTAAATTTGAAAATGTCTTGTTTTAAAATCTTACCAGAGAAACCATGGCAATTATTCTAGGAAACACTGTGTGTGTGTGTGTGGGGACGCGTGTGCACATGCACACACATACACACTAAACAGCACTGCAATCTTTATCATTTATAACTTTCAGGTTTTTTAAAGCAGATAACTTGACTCATTCTACTTCATCACAATGGAGTGAGGGTGTATGTATTTCATCCTTTTAAGCTCTCACTTTAAGTCTAACTTCAGAGCTCCTTAATCATACTTCTGAGTTTTCTTCAAAGCCCTTTCCATTTGTCAGCATCTTTATGACACTGAAGTGTCTCAAACTGAAAACAGTATTACAGGTGTGTGACCTTATCAGCCTTTTTATTTATTGCTTATTTTTTACCTGTCACAAAAATATAATGGAAACCTGATATGACAGAACACTTCCAATGTATGGAATGGCACTGCTGTATTTATTTATTTTATTTTTTAATAAGAAGTTTACTTTTTAAAGATTGTATTTATTTATTTGACAGAGAGAGAGAGAAAGAGAGAACAGCAGAGGGAGCATCAGGCAGAGGGAGAGAGAGAAGCAGGCTTTCTGAGCAGGGAACCCAATGCGGGGCTTGATCCCAGGACCCTGGGATCATGACCTGGGTTGAAGGCAGACACTTAACAACTGAGCCACCCAGGCGCCCAAGCACTGATGTATTTAAACAGAGGACCTCTATTTCCCCCATGGGATATGTAATTATAGCACATCTTTAAAAATTATCATCACGTGTACCATGACACAAATCCATGACATTTCATATAAAATTTAGATTTTTTTGTTTGAGTTCCCATAAGCTGAGTACTCTCAGCTAACAGTTAAGTTCCAATGGTAACAGATTTCAGTTCCGCAAGGTTACTCAAAAGGTTTCCAAATGTTAAATTATAGCAATTTACTATTTACACTGAAACATAACTAATTCTTGAAAAGTTGGAGCTTTTGTGGAAAAAAAAAACATTAGAGTTGCAAGCAACGTTTTATTATGATATCTGGAACTAAATTATCAGTCCTTACTAAACACATGAGTATTTGACAGGAGGAATGAGGAAAATGAAATGGCTTGTGTTAATTCCTTCCAAAGTATAAAATCTGAAAGTAGCTTGGGCAAGGGCAATATTATACCCCCTTCAAGGAGAGAAAGAGAGAGAGAGAGAGAGACAGAGATTGAGAATGAATTGAAGAAAGTAGCTTTTCTTTCTCTAAAGTGGAAGGAGAGAACTTTCTATGACATGCATAGGTGGTCGTTAAAGTCCTGGGATGTTCCAGAAAGCAGAAGGTTATCAACTACTTTTTGACAGGCTATAAAATAAGCATAAAATAATGCTTTGATAAGACGAGTGTCCCTAAAAACTCTTCATGGTCTTCATGCAAGAGGACCCAAAGGCATGTAAACCATGGAAAGTGCAGAGTAGAGGGTGTGTTGATAAGCAATCCCAGAAGTAGCCTAGCTCAGGGGGAAGAGGATGCAGTTTTCTATGACTGGCAGCAAGTCGTGCATCTTCAGCATTCATTCTACTCTTCACTAGTAGAATAGAACCCTGGCTTCCTTGTCAGGTGGAAGCAGGCTACAGAGTTTCCTCTTACTGTCCAATGCTCCCCTCCCACTTCCCTTAACTACCTGACTCAGTGGTCTTAATGGGGTCAGGAACCAATTTTTTGTCAGGCTTTTCCTGTATGGAAGCATACTTCTACCTTGAGGGTCATCTCTAGTCACTGGAGTGTCATCGGTGTGGTGGTCCTGCAAATCTAATTCCTTAGGGGAGCCTGACAGCAGTGGTTCTTTATGGGGAAAATTTATGAGGATGTGCCATCAACAAGAAAGGAAACTTTATTTTCAACCCTTGGAGAGTTGAAGGAGGTCCATGCAGCCCAATCTTGACTATATGAAATGATATTAAAAGGTCTTTTTGTTTTTTGTTTGTTTTAATTTCCAAATTGACAGCATTGAAATTTATTACTTTGTTAATTCATTAAATTTTTGTGAATGTTGTATTATTTATATTTGGGTATCTAATGTTAGTTATACAGGTGGTCTAATAAAATACTTTAAAAAATGCTTCATCTTCACTTTTTTTTTTTTTTTTAAAGATTTTTATTTTATTTATTTGTCAGAGAGAGCGAGCGAGCACAGGCAGACAGAGTGGCAGGCAGAGGCAGAGGGAGAAGCAGGCTCCCCACAGAACAAGGAGCCCGATGTAGGACTCGATCCCAAGACGCCGGGATCATGACCTGAGCCGAAGGCAGCTGCTTAACCAACTGAGCCACCCAGGCGTCCCGCTTCATCTTCACTTCTAAAAATATATGTAAAATCTGATTTTCAGGATGTAGATCTCTTTCTATCTATATCTCTTTATCAGTCTGTATACCTAAATTATCTCTATGATTATACTGCCTATCTTGTGTAAATCTTAGTTGTTTGTCTAGATCTGAGAACTCTGTTAAAATCTAATTTACTTTTCATGTATCAGTCTCCATGGGCATCTCCCAATAGTTTCTGCTTAATGAAAGTTTTACTTTATTATATGTTACTTTATATAATTATTATGTTACATAGATATAAATAAATGTTATATATTTATCATAAATTGTAGTTACAACAACATTTCTCTCTCTCTGTTTTTTTTTTTTTTTGAAGAGAGAGAGGGAATGTATAAGAAAGACAGGGAAAAGGGCAGTGGTAGAAGGACAGGGAGAGGGAGAATCTCTGAAGCAGACTCCACATTGACCGCAGAGCCCAACGTGGAGCTCCATTTTGCACCCTGAGATCATGACCTGAGCCAAAAATGAGAGTTGGATGCTTAACTGACTAAGCGACCCAGGTGCCCCTCCTCTTTATCTTTTTTAAAAATATTTTTGTGACTAACTATTTTATCCAGTATTGATATCAGGTCCCTTGTTACATTTTTATTTAATCATTTTTATTTAACTTCTGACCCATTAAATTTGTTAGCCCTTGTAAAGCATTATATTTTAATGTGCTTTTTGTATACAACATGAAGACAAATACTATTTTACTAGGTGAACTGGAAATTTTCCTTTTTAGTAGATGAGTTAAACTCACCTACATTTATTGAAATGTCAGATTTGTTAGATCTCAGTTCTGTAATATTTTAGTGATATTTTCCTTTCCTTTATTTTTCTTGCTTTCTTTTCTAACTTACTTGTTTACTTTCACTTAATATTTAGCAACACATGTATTATTTAATTTGTTTACCATCAGGGAAACTAAAATCTAGTTTTAGCTAACCATATATGGAAAGGCCTCAAGAGCAGGAGAGAATATACTTAGAGAACAGAAATGATAGAATATGTAACAGAAGGTATTATATAACTCTCAAATCATGATAATTATAATCTATCCTTTCTTTTATTCACATTATTTAAATGGTTTTGATCCATTCCAGTATTTTTTTTCAAGATTTTACTTATTTATTTGACATAGAGAGAGATCACAAGTAGTCAGAGAGGCAGGCAGAGAGAGAGGGGGAAGCAGGCTCCCTGCTGAGCAACAGAGCCCGATGTGGGGCTCCATCCCAGGACCCTGAGATCATGACCTGAGCTGAAGGCAGAGGCTTAACCACTGAGCCACCCAGGTGCCCCTCCAGTATTTATTTTTTAAAAGTATAAATAATATAGCAAACAATAGTATCTTCTAATCAATGTGATCTCATTTCTATGTCATTTTCTATCTCCAATAGCTGCAGGAAGGGTAAATACATCAGCATTATTCCAGTTGTATAGACAGGATTTCATTCTATTTTCCCAATAAGGAACATCACAGAATCCCAGGAACACAATGATGTAGTACAAGTTCTACCATTTTGCTATATATAATACAAGTAAATCTTGAATCTCATTGCTTCCCCGCTATATCTATAAGAACAGCTTAAGTATCTATCAGGTATAAAAACCAGTACAGTTTAATATGCATGGGGACAGCATTTATGTTTTTAAATTATTGACCCCAGCCCATTCTATGCCACAGGCATGCATTGGATTATTCCATCAAATGCTGTTGGACAAACCATGTTTTGAGGTGTGAAGGCTATGGCTCTCAACATTTTGATTTGAAATAATATATAAATATTTGGATCAAGTTTTTTCAAAAATTATTTCATAAGAAGGAAAATTTTACATATCACAAACATGAGAAATGAAGTGTTATGTTTTATAATTTTTATGTAGTAATTTGGTTATCAAAACTATATTCAATTCTTATACTCCAGAAGGAATTCTCTTGGGAACTATCACTGACCAAGTAACAATAAAGATTTGGTGGACCTCAAGAGCTTACTACTCCACAAAGGAGGTAGAATTGATGCATATTCAGGTTTTACAGTATAAGCCAATACATTTCCAAGTTTACTAACAAAAAGAAGAGTTATAATTTTAAAGAAAAGTTAACAAAGCTGAAGTGAGACTCATAACAACTTCAAATGAGTGCACTTAATAATGAATCATAATAATATAATATAGAACTAATCCAAGTAGTTGTAAAACTTTTCACTGTATTAATGAGGAAAAAAATTGAGATTATCTAATGAAAAAGAAAAAAAAAAACACTATCTATTGAGTTCTGTGGTTATAAGCCATAATAGCAGCTCAGTTTATTTAGAAGGGAATATTAAAAAAAGAGGGGAATATTAAAGAGGTGTGTGTGTGTGTGTGTGTGTGTGCGTGTGTGGTGTGATTGTGTACATATCTTGGAAGCATGGAAGTTATGGGAAATCAGTTTTGATAGAAAAGCAAGAAACAGGAAATAATCTATTCAACCATGAAAACACAACACTAGAATGAATAAATGTAGGATTTCTAACCTGGAAAATATACACACACACACCACACATACACACATAATATTAAAGGCATCAGCAACATGAAAATTACCAGTAAAGGTTGCAGTCAGAGAATTTGCAATTTATTTCAAAACTCCAGGTCATTTTTCAGATTTCTCTTGTACACCACCCATTACTGTACCTGGTTGATCCTTGCCTATTCTAGGAACCAAGTCATCACTTTGAGGAAAATGAACTTGTAGTGGACTTACATGATATCTGATGCAATAGTCTTCTATTTATCCTTACCTTTCACATTATATTAGTTAGTTGAGGCTGCTATAACAAAGTACCACAGATCAGGTGACTTATAAACAACAGCAATTTATTTCTCATACTTAGAAGTCCAAGATCAGGATGCCAGCACAGTTGGGTTCTGGTGAGAGCTACCAACTTCATACATCTTCACATGGTGGAGAACAGATCAGAGGAAGCAATCTCTATCATAATTCTTATAAATATATAAACCTCAGTCATCAGGAATCCACTGTGATGAACTCATCTAGCCTCAATTTTTCCCTAAATACCCATCTTCTAATATCGTCATACTAGAGAGTAGAGTTTCCACATATGAATTTTGAGAGAACACACATTCAGTTCATAACAGGAATATATCACCAAGATATATTCCACTATTGGGGCACCTGGGTGGCTCAGTCATTAAGTGTCTGCTATAGCTCAGGTCATGATCCAGGGGTCCTGGGATTGAGCCCTACGTCAGGGTCCCTGCTCAGTGGGGAGCCTGCTTCTCCCTCTTCCTCTGTTCACCCTGCTTGTGTTCTCTCACTCTCTCTGTCAATTAAATAAATAATATCTTTAAAAAAATACATATTCCACTATTGGGACATGTAGGTGGCTCAGTCGTTAAGTGTCTGCCTTTGGCTTGGGTCGTGATCCTAGGGTCCTGGCATTGAGCCCCACATTGGGCTCCCTACTCTGTGGGAAACCTGTTTCTCCCTCTCTCACTCCCCCTGCTTGTTTTTCCTCTCTGGCTGTCTCTCTGTCAAATAAATAAAACCTTAAAAAAAAGACATATTCCATTATTATCTTAAAAATTTTCAATAAGTTCACCCAACTCCATTGTAAAAGATGGTGAGAAGTAAAGATATGAAGGAAAAAAAACAAAATTGTTATGTTCTAATCATCTATTCATAATTTTTGTTGGTATGTGATATAAATAGGGATTTAACATTTTTTTCCTTTTCTTTATTATGTTTAGTTAGCCAACATATATAGATTATTAATTTTTGATGTAGTTTTCAATGATTCATTAGTTATGTATAACACCCAGTGCTCATCACAACACATGCCCTCCTTAATACCCATCACCTAGTTATGCCATCCATCCCACCCCCCTCCTCACTTCTGTAACCCTTTTTGTTTCCCAGAGTCCAGAGTCTCTCATGGTTTGTCTCCCCCTCTTATTTCTTCCATTCAGTATTCCCTCCTTTCCCCTGTGGTCCTCTGTGCTATTCCTTATGTTCCACATATAAGTGAAGCCATACAATAATTGTTTTTCTCTGCTTGACTTATTTCACTTAGCATAATCCCCTCCAGTTCCATCCATTTCAATGCAAATGGTAGATATTCATCCCATCTGACAGCTGAGTAATATTCCATTGTATAGATGTACCACATCTTCTCCATTCATCTGTTGAAGATCAACTTGGCTCCTTGCCATAGTTTGGCTATTGTGGACATTGCTGCTATGAACATTGGGGTGCATGTGCCCCTTCTTTTCACTACCTCTGTATCTTTGGGATGATAGATACCTAGTAGTGCAATTACTGGGTTGTATGGTAAAATTATTTTCTTCAAAAGAGAAGAACTACATTCTAGGAAAATCTATTTCAACTGCTAAAATATGAAACCTTAATTATTCTTCTACAGTGAGCTATTACTACTGGGTCTAGGCTCTTCTTTGCTCTTAGTCCAGGATTTTGTCTATTTTTGTAGAAACTAATATTATTTTGTTTTTATTACTTTAGCCCTACAGTTGTTTTCTTTGTCTATTGATGGGTTCAATTGTTATTCCCTTCTTTTTGAAAATTTTATTTCTATATAGCAATTTAATTAATTAATTTATTTAGTATTTATTTATTTGAGAGAGAGACAAAAAGAGAGAGAGAGAGCATGCATGTGAAAGGAGAGAGGAGCAGAGGGAGAGGGACAAGCAGACTGTGCTGAGTGTGGAGCCTGATGCAGGGGCTGATTCCACAACCCTGAGATCATGACTGAGATGAAATCAAGAGTCAGATACTCAACTGAACTCAAGACCCCTGATATATAGTTTTTTATTGAAAACTTTATATACTGTCATAAAATTTAAAATATCCTGCAGCTTAAATACTTGATATCCCACAACTTAAGTACTGAGATTTAATTGAATTAATATGTCTTATGTCAATTTATATAAGGATAACATAGGGAAGAAAAAATATGTGCCATATATAAATATATTCATAACTAATATATTCATATTGCCAAGACAAAAGTACTCTTATAGTCCCAATTCTGTACCTGGTTACATGGCCGTAACTTGCATTTATAAGTATCTTCTTTTACTACCCATTCCATAGTCTTTTTTTCTCAGTAATTACTTCAACTGGTCATAGTTTTTTGCATATGGGACAACCAAAACTTGTATTCTTCAAATAGATGGGTAACTTAGTCCTGCCTTAATTGAACTGTTATAATTTTCCATTAACATAATGTCAGAGTTTCTATTGTCAGTGTTGTTAACTTAACTGGAATCACTCGCCTCACCTTGATAAAATTTTGTCAGGATAAATTAAAATATGTCACCAAAAAATTTCACAGTGTGCAGTACATGTACCTGAAATTTATTTTTGAATATATGTAATGATAACTGTGTATACACACACACACACACACACACACACACACACACACAAGTGACTGTTGGCTGTAGCAATGCATATGTTGCTAAAACATAAAATAATACTGTAATGCAAACTTGAATGTCCATCTAAAGGAAAAATACAAAATGAATGGTGTTAGAATGAAAAAACAAAAACAACAGCAACAACAAAAAAACCTACTTCTTGAATGGCTTATGATTGCCCACTAGTTTCCATTGTTATTGTCCGCCCTCGCTTTTTTGCAGCTTCTCATGCTTGCTACATGTGCCCATATATAGTCTTCTATTATACTAAAATAATTGCTGTTCCTTCACTACTCCATCATCATTTTGGTCTCTGTAATGCCCCCACCCTTATCTACTAAATTACTTTCTTTATACACATTCTCATTTTTTTTTAGTGAACTCATTTTTAAAATTGCATTGCATGCTTCTCCATTGTGAAATCTCCCATGAGTCCGTTTGACAGATGTATATTCTTTTTCCTTTGCAATATCCCTGTGTTATAGGATATTTCATATTTTAGAACAACTGGCATTTATCTCTTATATATTGTGTTTCTTTTAGATACTAATGTTGTATATACTGAAGTTGTACATCCAGCACAGCATCATATGGTAGGAACTTCCCCCAGAAAAATGAATGTTTATAGATAAGCTCAAAAAATTATATGAATAGGTCATACATATTTTTGTCACTTTTAAATTTCAATAAATGCATTTTATATGTGCATAAAATGTTGTTAGAATATTAGTGAAACATATTTGACAAACTAAGAGTCATTATATTTTCATGATAGAGTGGCATAACTATTTTGGGTTCGTAAGTTTTACATAAATCAGAATTAGAGGGGCACCTGAGTGGCTCAGTTGGTTAAGCATCCAACACTTGATTTCTGCTCAGGTCAGGGTGGTGAGATAGAGCCCTGACTCAGGCACCATGCTCAGTGGGGAGTCTGCTGGAGATTCTCTCTTCCTCTCCCTCTGTTCCTCCCTCCTGCCCTGCTCATGTGGGAATTCTTTCTCTCCCTCTCTCAAATAAATAAGTAAATCTTTAAAAAAAAAATCAGAATTAGAATTATATAATTAAGTGATAAAGCATATAATAGAAATTGAACAATTTATAAAATATTATTCTGGAAATATAAATCAATAGTAACTGGGTTTCTGCAAATAATCACATAAAAAACATATGAATAGCATGCATGCTTACCATTTTACATTGTCTCTATGACACAAAATGTTTTGAAATGACATTTATCCGACCATTTTTCTGTATTACACAGATTATATATTAAGACTTTTCTAATTTTATCAACATTGTGGCTGTAGAGTTAAATAATTTGATCATAATATTTCTTTCTTTAAAAATTTCATGGATCTAGAGCTAAATCAACATCGTCTTAAAACCACTGAAAACATCACTCTTGTAGCTGGGTTTATGCTTACTAAGTTCCAGGAATATATTAGGCCCTTATATTAATACCTAATTTTACAATACATTTTTTGTATTTATTTTTGTTATTTTTTTTAGATGAACCAGTTGATTGTCACAGAAATTAATTAGTTTGCTTAACTTCAAATTACTTTTGCTGTTGCAGCCAGAAATAGAGAATGCCTACAAGACTGCAGTCAGGCCTATTTCCTAGAAACCATGTTTTATTTTGTTTGTATTTTGTTTATTCAAAAAATGCCTTAACCTAAGTCAAAAATTTATATAAGATAGTTTGCTAATAAACATGTGGGAATTATGTTATCAAAAAATTTTAGAAATAACAAAAGACTATTACAGATTCTCATTTTATAGAAATTGAATTCTATAGAGGTTAGGTGGTGGAAGTTTCTATTTAGCAGTGTATTTTGTGAGTGACTTTCAACTTCTTGACATATTTGTAGAAAGGTGGATAAATTTAAGAATTTAACTAAAAAAACTTTAGTTAACATTTATTTGTAAATTTGTCTTAATTAGGTGATTTCTCTTTATTGCATTTTGGGTGAGGTATTGTTGACAAATTATTTGTGATATTGGTTTCTACAACGTTTCTTTAAAAAAGTTCATAGTTATTATATTTGTATCAGTCAGTAAAATTCAGTTAACACATGAAATACCATGTTTAATGATTTTAGGGATTAAAATAGGTGACTATATGGGTCCTTGTTTCTACCATGTCTATGCCAAATTTATAGAAATTATGATAAATTCTGGAATATATACAATTAAAAGAAAAATGAACATTTTGCCAGAAGGGTAACAAAATGTCTTTGCAGTTCTGAAAACTTAATATCAAAGGTGAAGCCTCATGTTCAGGCCTCAGGCTAACTTCCTTTGAGTTTGAGAAGGGTCAAGAAGTACAAGAGAAAAGACATTCCAACTGGGAGAGAAAAGCAAGAGCAGCCATTGGAACACAGGAAGCTGTCAAGAGTAGCTTCCATCTGGAATGTCAGCACTGATGGACAAATGAGAGAAATGTTTAAAATACCATGATAAATTAGTTAGCAAGATCTATAGAAGTGTGAATATACAAATTATCATAATTGCTTTGTTTCAATAATGAAAAAAAATCTACCTTTTTGTACTGAAAAAAAAAAAAAAAAGAAAGCCCTGATCCATATAATATAAAAATATATCATTTATAAAAATATATCAATGACCATACCAAAGAATTAAGGATGCAGATGTAAAAAAAATAAAATATTTCTGATCAAAGTACTATATTGGTAGTGAAGGAGTCCAGGTCTGGTTTGCCGATTAATGACTGGAATATGGGGGATGGGTTCTATTGTTGTTGAGAAAGCTCAAGTACGATAGAACACTAAAGCAGCAAGCAGGCCCCATCTACAGGGTCAATTACTAAAGGGAAAAAGTGGGGTTGCCAAAATTAGGAGCTTGGAGAAGGGTCCTTTCGATTCATGTCCTGGATTCAGAGTGCTGAGGGGCAGAGACGGTTCATGCTAAGGTACCTCCGAGGAGGCTTAGAGCGCTGATGCTCGAAGTGCAGAACATAATGAACACCCAGCAAACCTGAAGGCAGGAGAAATGCTGAGAGATGTAGAAACAGGGTTGTAAGGTCCCTTATCCCCCTTGCCTTCCACCTGCCCACCAATGTTTTGCATGGACATAATCCCAAGATGTGAATAGCAAAATAGTTTGAAAATAGATAACCAGATTTCAGGCCCAGTATCAGAGAGCAGGGCATAAAGGGGACCATAAGCTTGACTGGCAACAGGTAAATAACCAGCACAATCCCACTCCTTGAGATTACAAAATAGTATGGATTATCACAATTAGCATTAAGTATCTTTAAAAATAAGTTGCCCCATAAAAATTTGAGAAGGGTGCCATATCTAGCACCACCTACCTCTAATGTATTACAATGATATTTTTAAATTTGTTAGAACAAGCAATATTTAGCAAATATGTGTTCTCTCAAATGAAGACTAAATTTTCCCACAAGGATCTGAAATTCAAAAATATATTTAAGTTGCTATTTTTTTCTCTTTTTCTCTATAACTCCCACCTCATTTTTCCCCAGAAAATTAAGCTTGTATTATATGCCTATTCATTCAACAGATATTGGTATTTAATTGCTTCATACAGCCTAGGCACTGATAATGTGGTGATAAATTAAAGAGTCTGTTCTCACATTTGCTTACAGAATTTATGGAGGTAGATGTAAACAAATGAAGGTGTAATTAAACATGCAGTTGTAATTGTGGTAAGTACTAAAATGATCACATGCAAAAAAGTCCTGACTGCAGAACATATGCTTACTTTCTTCTGTGTCACATTTTAGGTACCCAAAATAGTACTTAGTACGGCGTAGTCAATAAGTATTGTCCTAAAACAAATGATTTAAAAAAGTCGAGATGTGGGCATCTGGGTGGCTCAGTCAATTAAGTGTCTGCCTTCAGCTTGAATCATGATCCCAGGTTCCTGCATCAGGCTCTCTTCTCTGCAGGAAGCCTGCTTCTCTCTCTCCCTCTGCTGCTCCCCCTGTTTGTGCTCTCTTGCTCTCTCTCAAATAAATAAATAATATCTTTAAAAACATATAGTTAAAAAGGCAAGATGTCATTTAATTTTCAAAAGAATATAAAACTGAGTGTCTTCTATTACAGAACACACTGTCCTTCTATGGAAACAAGACTAATATAAAAATTAAAGAACAGTCCAAATTAGGAGATAATTTATTTCAAAAGAATAGCAAAATGTAAACATAAGACATTTCTCAAAAATTAGGCCTACATAAATTAGTGTGAAATTACTTTCTCTGGCATTGTAAAGTGAAGAGTTCTGTTCATATTAAAAGGTTGAGGAATTGGTTGATTCAAAAATTGGGGAATTTGAGTTGGAATTTGATGGCAAAGAATTTAAGTGAGTGAAGTGGACATTACTGTGACCATTAAAATACTAGAAGGGAAAAACAAATCTAAATAGACCTGATAGACTTAAACAATAAAATTGAGAGGTAATAAAATGATAATTTTACATTATGTTGCTCCTGCTTGAAGCAAAATTTTCTAATAAATTAGAAATATCTGTAGAATAAGAGAATTAATCATTTTTACATGGCAGTCAACACATTTTCTATCAAAGCATGGTATTATAGAATGGATGTTTGTGCCCCCTCCAAAAAAAAAAAATCATATGTTGAATTCCTAATCCCTAGTGTAATGGTATTAAAAGATGGGAACTTTGAGAGGTGATTAGATCATGAGAATAGGTTCTCATGAATGTGATTAGTGCCCTTATAAAAGAGATTCCAAAGAACTCTCCTGTTTTTTCTTACCATGAAAGGACACAGTAAGAATGGGCTAAGACATATGGGAAGCAAATTTCTTCCATTAAGTAAAACCCTTAAGCATCACAAGGTGAAGATAACTTGCATTGTATATATGAGGTGGCAAACAGTGAAGAAAAAATTAGCTAGCCTTATAAAGTTTATGAAAGCCCTATACCTTAAAGTATCAATGGAGGTAGAAGATCAAAAAGACTGAAAATAATCTATCAACTTTAATGGAAGACTAATAAGGAAGAATGGATGATATAGAAGAGATTAAAATAGAAAATGGGCAACTAGGAACAAAGCAGATTTCCAAACTACAGTTAATTTATAGAACAGTTATAAATTATAATTTGATACAATGATGACGCTTTTATACAACAGTTAAAACAGTGTTTTTAAAGTATTGATAACATAAGAATTTCATTATTATTGTATCTGGCTTTGTAATCTATTTGTGTTAAACTGTTCCTTTAATTGTATGTACTTTATTTCATAATATAACATGAACCTCAATGAAAAATAGCGCCAAGTGCCAGGAAAGACTTTTAAAAGCAGATGTATTTAAACAAGTGGTTCAAAGAACAATTCCTGAGAGTTCTTAAACAATGTACACAGCAATATTTACAGTGCGGTCCTTGAAGAAAAAGATTATGTATCATAGAGCATTACACTTCCGTGTAGAGACCCAGAACTTTATACTGTATATGTCATCCTGTAAACTTAAACAATTTTTTGAGCCTCAATATCTTCAAATTAAACATCTTTAAAAGCAGCAATTCATATTTGAGAATCTAGTTTAAGGATCATGCTCAATAAAATATTGCATCCTGGCACATAGTGTATGCTGAAGTTGAAGTGGGGTATTGGGTGCAAAAACCAAATTCAAGAGTGAAAACAGAAAATAGTGTTGGGGAGAAACAACATCCACATTAGTTTCTGAGTTTGAACTCACTTTTATACAAGGCTAATACTACTTTAGAAAAGAGAATTGTAGTTTTTATTACTCTAGGCCACTGCTATTTAGAGTCAACGTTGACTTTTTATATGTCCTCTTCAACCTTTATAGTAAAAGTTAAATAAAGAAACAAACAAAATAGTAAGTTTAGTGTTATTTATAGGCTCAAGTTCAAACTCAATGTTCTTCCAAAAGATAATGCTTGTCAATCAGTCTAATGTAGTTACCCAAGTTAACCTTCATGTTGCCCATGTCATGGGCTTTGCATGTTTTCATATGTTTAACTTTTCTCAAGTTTTATGGTATAGTTTTAATTTTCAGAGTTACTAATGAAGCTTAGGAAAAAACAAAGTTAAATGTGCATTATTTGTGATGTTTAGATTTAAAAAAATTTTTTAAAACACTGATCATTAATGGTTATTTTACAGAGTTACTGTATGCCTATTGTTAAACTAACCTTTCCAGGATTGCACATAAAATCATAAACAGAAAAAGAAGAAAATGTTTTTCATTCTTTTTCAATAATTAAGTTTTGTTCCCAAGATTTTCCAGTACCAAATTTTTGCTTATGTTTACATACTTCTGGATTTGAATCATATATTATTCATGTAGACCTTAAGGGAAAACTGCTCCATTAAAATAAAAGTCCAGAAAATCTAATTAGAAAATAATTACCAAGAATGCAAAGAAGTAAGAAATATTTCAGGCTTTGAAAAAATCCTTTCTCTATATAAATCTTCCATTTGGTTATCACTATTTATTGGGAGTTTCAATATTTAATGTGGATTTACTACACATAATAAAATTCTGGAGTCAATTTCTTTTTTTAGATGTAACTCCAAAAGTGTTCGCTTGGGAGTTGGCCCTCATTCATATTTCACTAGGGAAACAGGAAGGTTATCAGAGAGCATCTCTTTCAATTCTTTGTAAAGACCCATCCATTTTGACAATAAACTGTTCAGTATTTTAATTCTAACAAGTTAAATTCATCTCCATTGCAAAGGAGAACTTATTTCATTTCATACATGAGGGTAACATTATGGAAAATAGATTATACAAAGCAAGAATACATATAAAAGAAAAAATTAATTCCTAGCTTATGAAACATCTAAAGCAGCTATATTTGTTGGGGAAATCAACAAATTTGGAAACATGGCAATACCAAAAATTTTGAACATTTGTAAATATTTTCTTACACTCAAACTTAATCCAAAAAGTGAAAAATAATTTTGACAGGTTTCACTTTTTTCTTAATGTGAGAAGAAAATATGAGCCGTTCACAGTTTGTTCAGAGTCTATGATTGCCTCGTGTAGAGTAATGATAAAATAAACATATAAACATTGTATTTGTAGAGAAAAAGCTAACCTTACAAGGTCTTTCCTTGATGTGCTGTGTGTGTGTGTGTGTGTGAGTGTGTGTGTGTGTGTATGTGTGAGCTCGCTCTCTCTCTCTTTTCCTCTTCTAAGGCCATTAATCTCACATGAGGGCCCCAACCTCATATCCAATTTAACTCTACTTACTTTTAAATACTCCATCTTTAAATACCATGACAATGAAGGTTAGGGCTTCCACATATGAATTTTGAGGGAACACAAATGTTCAATCCACAACAAGAGTTCAAAAGATTGGGAGCGGGGAAGCTAGGTCACAAGCATTCCTATACTCTAAATGAGATACCAGTTGTCCTACAGGTAATTAAGAAATGCTCAAACTCTTTATTTTTTTATTTTTAAGTCTTATTTTCTTAATTATTTCTACCCTTAGCCTGCCTCCCTCTTGAGGATATAAAGAGGCTGAATGAAGTTAAAGAGGATAGAACAAAATACATTTGGAAGGAAAAATGAGATTTTTCCTCTCGTTTTCCTTCCCATCACCATGGAGAGAAGTGGAAGGGGAAGTAGGGAATCTGTCATCATGCTGACAGATCTCCTTGGAATTTGGGAAGAGCAAACAATGCGTAGTTCATGTATGAACAGCCTGAAGTTTTTGTATCTGTCTGAGATGGCAAAACAGGAAGAAAGAAAGACTTCACTGGGACTAGATACACTTGTGTAACTGGATTATTTCTCATGTACCAACAGAGAAAAGGCCAGGCTGATGCTATTGACAATGCTGCTTCAAAGGACCGTCTGGAGGGGTCATATGATGCCAACAAGGTGGCTGTCTGGATGAGCAGGCTCTGAGGAAATCATAAGCAATCAGCCTAAGAAAATTCACTACCTTAGTCAAGAAAATGGAATTTCAATATTCTCTAAGCAGTCATGTTTTAAGTGAAGAAACTGAAAATGTACTCTACTTGAGTGTTATCTTGATTGCATTCCAAACACCAGGAGAGCCAAAATCAAGCCATTATACAACGAGGTGAGTAAAAAAAAAAAAAAAAAAAAAATGTTTCTGCCCTTTAAACTTCCTTTCTAACCTCCTTTTTCACTGTTTCCCTGGGGGAAATCATACTCCATGCTCCAAAAGCAAGGGAGAAAAATAAAAGAGTAAGGTAGGAAAAGAGAAAAGGTCTGCCAAACATCCCTTTCCCACTTAGGTCTCCAGCTTACAGTGGGCTCAGGTCAGTGAAATGAAGAATCTTTACTTTAAATAAAGTTCAGTTCTGCTATTCCACAGGATAATTTAAGTACTGATTATATAAATCTTTGGTGAAACTGAAAGTGACAGAGCTTTTGTTGTCTTGAGTAACCACAAAAATAATGACAAATTCCTAGAATTCTATCCAAGAAAAGGGAAAGAAGTAGGCCCTCAACATGGATTTGTTCAAGAAGTATGAAAAAATAGAATGTTTTTTCTTGCAACTTGTGGAACCCAACTCTAAATCTTAACTCAGCTTGAAGTGAAGAATATTGCACAATTCTTCTGATACATAAAACTTCAATGTTGTATAATTATAATACACCTAAGCAATAAACGGTGGCATTTGGGACTCAGATATGATTTGAGTGAAAAAAATTCCCTCAATTTCTAGTGCTATTCTTTTTCTCCTGGGATCTTAGACCTAATTACCGAACTTGACTGAAGGCTTTCTAGAAGCCTAGCAATCTTCTATGACATTCACACGTATTATTAGTATTTTAATCTTCAGAAGAATGGGTATATGTGAGGAAACTGGGACAAGGAAAATTAAGTGATGTGACAAAAAGTAGAGGTAATTATCTGATTCAGGATTTGGCAACGGATGTGTAGATTCACAGCTTTGTCTTAAATGCTATGGTTTACTGTTTAATTTGTGATATCTGATAGTCTGGATTGGTTACACAACTCTTAAGGACCAGATTTTGATGTTCCTTTACAGAAATTCACTCTTTCCACTTCTTTCCTTAAATTCATCACACAGTTTGAATTCATTTGAACCATGTTGGGAAACTCTTTTACAAACTAACCAGCAATTACCAGCAATGCATAATATTTAAGCTGTAGATGATTCTCAGATAAATTTTTTATTTTTCAAATTCTTATTGTCTTCCCACTTTATTTGTCTAATCTGACACAGGTTGAGACATTTTTTTAAAATTCCCTATCAAAATTGTTTTTGTCAGTTCCAACATAGTTTGGAAAAATTATGATTATTAAGATTGCAAGGGGCACCTGGGTAGCTCAGTTGTCAAGCATCTTGTCTTTGGTTCAGGTCATAATCCCAGGGTCCTGGGATGGAGCCCTGCATTGGGCTCTCTGCTCAGTGGGAAGCCTGGCTTCTCCCTCTCATACTCCCCCTGCTTGTGTTCCCTCTCTTCCTGTCAAATAAATAAATAAAATCTTTTTAAAAAAGATTGCAAGCTATTCATATTTTAAAAGTTGGACTATTAAAGTCCTTTTAAGAATTCTCCCTTCTACCTCTGCATAATGATCCTCCATTTCATAAAATACATTTTGGTTAAATTCTTGACTGGCTGATATGAATAACACTCATTTGTTTGCATTTGCCTGACATGTTGGTAGCATCTTTGAAGAAGTTGTTTATTTATGAAATATTCCATATACATCAATAATAGTTTGATTACTGCCTCATCAAAGATGTACACACCCTAAACCCTGATGCTGCATCTGTGAATATCTTAATATCACTTGGGAAAAGGGAATCAAAATTGCAGATGAAATTGAATTTCCTGATCAGGTAACATTAAAATAGGGAAATTATGCTAGATTACCAAGTGGTCCCAATGTAAACACATGGGCTTTTAAGAGCGATTCTCAATCCTCTATGACACAAACCTATTTCTTACTACCATATAAAGATTATGTATTTCACAGGAGATAGTGAATTCATGCACACTTGCAACTGTCTACACAAATTCAGTGAAAGGGTAGAAATGGCTTCCCACATGATTCTTCAGAGAGAGAGAGTAGATGGCATGACCAGAGACTGGGATTTTTTTTTTTTTTTTTAAATGATGATGGTTTATTATGTAATCCATATTTATGGATACTCCCATTTTATTTTATTTTTAAAATATTTATTTATTTACCTAAGAGAGAAGAGCAGGAGTGTGGGAGGGGCAGAGAGAGAGAATCTCCAAGCAGACTCCCCACTGAGCACAGAGCCTGACACAAGGCTTGATCTCAAGACCCATGAATCATGACCTTAACTGAAACCAAGAGTTGGATGCTTAACTGACTGAACCACCCAGGCACCCTTGGATCTTCCCATTTTAAACTATGGATTCAAGCTGACAGGCATAGTCTTTAAGATATAATTTTTAAATACAAAATTATGAGTTTTTCTAATCAATATTATTTTCCATTTAAGTGGAAGTAACATGTATATAATTCTCAGAGAAATAATCACATATTTGGAATTATTCCTAGATATACAGTTGAAAAATTGTGACTGTAATGCATAATGAAAAATAAAAGTCACAGTCTAACTTTTTAATACAAATGAAATTTAGATTTTTAATGCAAATTTTAATATTTAAAGCCATATTTATTTTTATTTAATGCTTATTTTTTCAATGTGATAAATGTGTGTATGTGTGTGTACACACACACATACACACATATGTATGTGTACATCTTCAATATTTTTGCCCAATATTTCCACTATCTTTCCTTAAATCTCTAACATGAAAATTCAGAGTATGTATTCCACAAATAAAAGTGAGAAATTCCATTTAGAGCCAGTAGGATTACCTGAAGCTATAATAGAAGAGAGATTAGCAAGCAGAGGAGTGGGGAGAAAAATTAAAACACTGGTGAGGACACATTATTTATGAAATATTGCAAATGACCTACTATGAAAAAGATATAAATACCTCTAAGTAAGCTTAATTTATTTTCACTAATGAAATTGAATTTTCTATATCAAAATTTCTTTTGGTCAATTACTGTTATAATCCAACTAATGAAAAATTCAAGGCATGGACATTTTAAATTCTGAATGAATTTCATTGGTAATGCTATATGAGTCTACTTTTGAACCCACTAAATGGAATTTCTCAGTCTCAGATTCAGTAACTCAATGTATTTCCTCTTTACTCCTACATAGCCCAGTATCCAGGCAATTAAAAATAAATTTGTCTAGGGGCGCCTGGGTGGCTCAGTGGGTTAAAGCCTCTGCCTTTGGCTCAGGTCATGATCCCAGGGTCTTGGGATGGAGCCCCACTTCGGGCTCTCTGCTCAGCGGGGAGCCTGCTTCTCCCTTTCTCTCTCTGCCTGCCTCTCTGCCTGCTTGTGATCTCTGTCTGTCAAATAAATAAAATCTTAAAAAAAAAATTTGTCTAATGCAGAAAATCTTCATTTTTGTTCATTAATTCAACAGGTATTTACTGAGTACCCATTAGAACAGACACAGGAATATAGTGATGAAGAGAATATTTTTTTATGAAGCTTACTTTCTACTGAAAGAAGTTGAAAATAATCAAGGTAAATAGGTAAAATGTCCAACACATTGTCTCGTCATATAAAGCAGGGAAAAGAGAATAGGATATGTTGGAGAGGTGTTGGAATAGCTCCAAATTTGGAACCTTAGCTGCTAGAGATCAGGTTTACCATTTACAAAAAAGTAGAAGACAGATTTGTGGAGAATATCAGCAGATCAGCTCTAGGTGCATTAAGTTTTTAATGTGTATTTGATTTTCACTGGGGTTCATGAGTCTGTTGTTCAAAGGAGAGATTTAGGCTAGAAACAGAAATTTGAAAATAAATAGTATATGTATGTATATGGCATTTAAAACCAGGGAAACATATTACCAAAGGAGTAAACAGAGATGGAGACTCAGTTCAAGGACAGAACAGATTATAGTGTTATGATGGTGGGATATTTAGATGAGGGGAATCCAGCCGAGCTTACTGAGGAATATTGGCTAGAGAAAGAAGGAAAATAAGTTTCATCTGGCAAACTAGAAACCAAGTGAAGAAATGAGTTCCAATGAGAAGAGGAATTAAAATGACAGGAGAAATGTGATTTTTATATGTATAATGTATATATATGTGTGTGTATATATATAATGTGAAGTCTGATTATATGTGTGTATATATGATTATATGTATACATATACAGATGATATACAGATATACAGATATATATGTATGTGTGTATGTATATATATGTGTGTGTGTGTGTGTACATATATATAATGTGAAGTCTGATTATATGTGTATGTATATATGACTTTATGATAAGTAAAGAAAGATGAATATACAGCAACATGGATATTGTAAGTGGAGTGGGTTCAAGGGAGCCTGGAAAGAATTTGACACACTTTACACAGGAATCTTGTGTGAAGAAAAGGATAAGGCTATAAATGGTTAGAAAATGCAGTCAATGGCAAATTTTTTTATTTTTTATTTTTTAAATTTTTTGGTTGAGTGAGAGAAATTAGAGCACATTTGTGCGTTTATGGAAATCATCCAGTGAATAGAAATACTTGATAGTACTGAAGAAAGGAAGGAATGGTATTGTAATGGTAAATACACATTTAAAGAAAAAGTAATCCTTTTCCCATGCAAAAAGGGAGACACCCAGTCTCTTACCTTTTCTTAGAACATTTTTCTTCAGATAGCATTTTCTTTAGGCAATTATAAATTCCTTCTCTGTCTCTTTGATATACGTATACAAATCATTTAAAAGCTAAATAAACCTCTTGCTGGTCTTATAGCCCAGGAATGTTTTTCTCAAGGACTTGAGAAGCTTCCCTTTGAAAGGAATTTAAAGCCTTTATTTCACAGTTTCTGAGAGAAGATAGGGGCCTCACTTTAGTAGGTGCCTCACCCCAAATGCAAAACTACCCTCTGCTATAAAGATAGAGGTTTATTTTTCCTTTGGATAAAGCCACTTAGCTAACACAGATGGTCAGAATTACAGGTGAATTTAGGATGAACTATGTGTAACTAAACGTGCTGTCAAGTTCTCTTACTTAAGAAGTTTGTCTTAAGAACATGTATGTAATGGTTGTATCTGCTTGAGTTACATAAATGGGAGGTTTTTTTTTTTTTTCTGTCTTTAGTGGACTCCTTTTCTGGTTTAATGCTTATTCAATAATAAAATTGTTTTCTTTCTCCTCTTTTGGGAAGAGGTTTTCTGGGTTGGCAGGAAATTTCGTTTTTAATTATATTTCTGCAACACTACAGTAACCAAGTAGAGAGATCGGCCTTAGCTAGTTGCTGAGGTGGTCCATCTTTATGGGAAGAGAGAAAGTACAATCTATGGCCATAAATAAGACAGATGTTTCATATTAAAGACAGGACAGCAGGCCCCAAAAGGAAATTTCCTATCCCATGCACCATATCACCCAACTGTGACTTAGGGTAATTAGAGTTTCTGTTCTCCTAAAAATGGCATCTTCAACCAGTCAGTCAGGAATCACCTGATCAGCTCTAGTTAGGCAATCCACCTGATAGACCCCTGCAATAACCAATCTGCTTTTTTGCCTAATGTAAATTCCTTGTCCTATACCCTTCAGCCTATAAAAGTCTTTCATTTGTACAGCTCCTTTGGAGCTCCATTCTCTCTGCTAGATTGGATGCTGCCTGATTCGAATGAATTTTTGCTCACTTAAACTCTTAAAATGTTCCACGTGCATCAGTTTTCTTTTAACAGTAGAGATGGTGGTGAGAACTCATGGAAACTCTCTTGATTATTTTTCTTTTCCTGGCGATAAAAAGAAATGAGGCAACAATGAGAGATAAGATGTGATTTTTGAAGTGCCAAAGTCTAAGATCACAAATGGTCACCTAGGAGAGTGGGGAGATAAAGGTCAAGAATACAGCACTTTTTCTAGGCATTGTTAAGGTCCATGCAGGAGTAATGTTGATTAATTTCACTGAGTCAAGTCAGCATGGAGGTGTTTTTCTCTAAATATCTTAAAGCGCAATAGCTCTTGTTTGAACTTGGCAGAGAGTTATAGGTTTGTGTTTCGGACAAGTAAGCATGAGGAACAATGAATGGAAAGAGGGTAAAGTCATTGAGGTTTTAGGCAAAAGAATGATTATAGTGATCAACTATGGAATTCGATTTGTGATGACACAAACATATCAGTTACTTAAAACATATTAATTACCTAGTAGAGACCAGACACTAAAATAAAACACGAACAGGAGAGTGTCCTTTGTGTTTTATTAGAGAGACCACTATAAATTCATGTAAACACATACATAAGTTAACTATTATCAGAACTGTTAAGTGCATGGAAGAATATAAAATAGGTAGATAGACATAGAGCATGTGGTGCTTTTTTTGAGCCTGGAAATCAGGGTAGGCCTGACTGCAGAAGGTCTGAATTGAGACCTGAATTGAGACCAAAGGCACCTTGCAAAGATTTGAGGGAATCACATTAAAAAAAAAAAAAAAAAAAAAAAAAAAAAAGGTGCCGGATGAAGAAAAAGGTAGAGTGAGCTTGACACATATGAATGATCAGATGTTGGCAGCATAGTTAATGAGGGTTAACTGGTTGAGGGGTCAATTTGGAGAGCTAGGTAGGAGCCAGATCAATGAAGGGACCACACAGGATTTTATTTTGATTACAGTGGGTAGATACTGGAGGAATTTAAGCTGGAGAGAGGTCTTTTAAAAATGTACTCCTTGAAAATATAACTATGGTCATTCTGTGGAGAATGGATGTGGGATCTAGAAGTGGAGCCTGGGAGATCTGAGCAGGATTGTTATGGGGATGCAGGTGAATAATGATGCTAACTGAGAATAGGACTTTGGAAGTATAGATGACTAAATGATCAAATTTGCAGAGTGGGCCCACAAGTACTAGTGAATGGAAATGGAGGTAAAGTAAAGCAGGGGATGGGATGAAGATGACGGATAAGTGTTGTCCTCAGCAGTTAGTGCTGAGGTTTTGTTAGTGCTGTTTTCCTGAGCCCAGCAATACTTGAGATATGAGAGTCAATAAGGTCTCAGTTTCACATTACTTTTTCAACCACATACTGAACTATATATATATTTTGTTCTCTTTGTCAAACCCTCACCTAGGATTTCAGTTAGAGTTTTTCATATGCTGAACAAGTCCTACCTCAAGAATGTACATCTCTACTCTTTTCCTCTCTATGTCAGTATTTCTTGAAAGTTCTAGGAGCCCTTGTCCTCCATATAAGAGAATCTGGAAAATTCAGAGGAATTAAAACACTTAGAGACAGTCCTCAATTGATAGATAGTGGAAGCTGTGGGGAGATATCCCAGCCTCCTGTCCTACAGATGAACAATCATGAGAGTCAGCTTGTGTTCCTCACAGAGGTCCTGATAGAATTGACTACCCAATGGCTCCATCAGCATTCTCAGTTATCTACCCCATTTTACCTTTCCCCCTTTCTGTCTCATGCTCTCTGCTTCCTTACTCTTGCTTTATGGTACCATCTTCCAAATAAACTAGCTCTATCTCAGTCTTTGTCTTAGGTTCTACATTTAAGGTAAGCCAAACTAAATCATATGTTTTTATTAAGGATAAAAATAGAGATGAACGAAAATAATTCCATTCATGATGGATAACAATGAAACCCTAGAAAAACTTCAGAGCCTAAGAACAAAAGTAAAGAAACTCAAACTTGCCTTAGTAAAGTGATAAGATAAAAGGATTTTGAATCTGGAATTCTATTCTTAGTCTGAGTAAACAACTAGTGTGGGGAAAAATATATATTTTTAGACATGCAGTGCCTCTGAATAATTAACCCATGGAATCACTCAGCGAAATAGTAACAAAAATACATATTAAAAAATATATGTATTATGAATGAAAGAATCATCACAGTAATTAGGGTCTATTTGTAATTGCTCACAACTGTAGAGTAACCAAGGTATCTTGGTAGCAGTTCAGTGTACATATTTAACAATCTACTTACAGGAAGTTATCTGTATGACTGCCTGTAAGTAGTAAGGCTCAATTTGTAGTCTTTGTGTTCCATACTCTTGAGATCTGGGATAAAACATGGTGGAAAAATAAGTTTTTAGCTTCCTGAAGATTTGTCTTTATCTTCGTAGTATTTTCTAATAGTAAGAACAAAAAAATTGATCATGTTTCCTCAGAATACCATTCCTTCATATAATATATATTATCATATAGGTCTTTAAAAAGCAATAAAAATGACAAAATAAAAACTAAATAGAAGTAGCAAGTTTTCTTATTAAGTGCAACATACCAATATATTATCATAATAACCCCACTTTGGATAACATTGCTACAGTACAAAGTTCAAAAACTAGGGGTGCCTGGGTGGCTCAGTGGGTTAAGCCTCTGCCTTTGGCTCAGGTCATGATCCCAGGGTCCTAGGATCCAGCCCCGCATTGGGCTCCCTGCTCAGTGGGGAGCCTGCTTCTCCCCCCACCCACCACCTGCCTCTCTGCCTACTTGTGATCTCTTTCTGTCAAATAAATAAAATCTTTAAAAAAAAAACTAATTTCTTTTATTTTTTAATTTAATTTTATGTTTTCAGTGTTCCAAGATTCATTGTTTATGTACCACACCCAGTGCTCCATGCAATGAGTTCCCTCCTTAGTACCTACCACCAGGCTCACCCAACCCCCTACCCTCCTCCCCTCCAAAACCCTCAGTCTGTTTCTCAGAGTCCAGTTTCTCATGGTTCATCTCCCTCTCTGATTTTCCCCAATTCACTTTTCCTTTCCTTCTCATAATGTCTTCCATGTTATTCCTTATGCTCCACAAGTAAATGAAACAATATGATAATTAACTTTCTTTGCTTGACTTATTTCACTCAGCATAAACTAATCAGCAAAACTAATTGCTAATGTAGATTGGGTTCCATTTAATTTTATAATGAAAAGAACATTGAAATAGGAATTAAGATCTTTTTCTTTGATATATTTTTTACCTGTTGGTAAATGTACTGGCAAGTTTGTGGGCACATGTAATGCAAAAAGGTACTTTAGGATACTTTCTTGTCTGCCTTTTAAATCTTAATTATAATCTGGTTATAGGAGAAAGAAACTAAAATGAGAGGGAGTACAGTGATGGAAGCAAGGACTATGGGAGATGGGAGGCAAAGGAGGCTCAGTGGGAGATGAAGATGAAGAGGAGGAGGAAAGGAAGGAAGAGGAAAGAGAACAAGTGTGTGAGACACTGTGAGTTTTCCTCAGACCAAAAGGAAATTTCCCACAAACATCCTAAAACTCCTTAGGACTTCTCCCTGATGTTCAGCTGTTCTCTGAAAATCTGATAGGACCTCAGAGGGTCTTTGTTGTATGTATGGGGGAGGTGGGGGGTGGGGGGTGTTTCTAGAACTCTGAGCTTTGCCTAACAGTTTGGTAGCCCAAACATGCATAGTAGCTGACCTGAACAGGACATAGGGACTGGAATAAAGGGGATATCATCGGTAACTATTAAATTGACAACTGGAGGGGACCATTCGGCACTTAGACCCCAAGAAACCAGGTTCTACCCTCAGGACTAAAGGAGACTATCGATAATCATGGTGCAGATTAAATGTTCCATTCCCCTGTTTGAAATAAACACTTAAAATCAAGATTAGTTTGATTTCTCAAAAATACAGAGGAAATATATCTTGTTCTTATATGTATAAACTAAAATGCAAAGCAGTTTCATGAATTGCCTCATTCCTAGGCATTTAGTCACAGAAGTGTAAAAGGAAAAAAAAAGTAGAATTGGGGATATACTATCCTAAAAATGACTCCAGTTGGAATCGTATTGGGCTGATTTGCTTTGACCTCTTTTGTGACCACGGTTAATCATGGAATTAATGACCGCTGACTGAACTATGTGGGCAGGTCCTAATTGAGGCGATTCAGTAATGACATAGAAAGTGTTGTATAATTATGATAAAGAGATATGTGTGTTTTATCTTGCCTTGTTTTGTAGATTTTTATTTATTTTAATTCAAACACATTCAGACAGATAGTTTGCCTTTCAGTTCCCCTAGAAGCATATCCTGAGGCAAATATTTGAATGCAAGTAGTTTATTTGAGTGGTGAGCCAAGAAACTCTGGCGAGGAATGTGGAAGTGAGGCAGAGAAGGGAAAAGAGCCAACCAACATCGGGTGCATTATCAAGGAAGCTCCTGCTGAGGATAATTGAAGCTTAATCTTGCTGGTGAATTCTGAAAGCAAGCATACAACAGGCACCTCAGAGTTATTCCTCCCGTGGGGGTGAGGGTTCCAGAGTATTGGTAAACAAATTTCCATCCTTCATTGGTTGAGGGCTTTCCTCTGGAACCTTAAACTTAGCACATCTGGTTGGCTGTGAGTATGTGAATGTAGCAAAAGAAAGCCCCTGGCAAAAAGAATCACAAGCTGGCATTGAGGAGCCCAGCTCCAGAACAGCCATGTTGGGGGGTGGGGGTGGGCAGGAATTAAGAAGAGCTTACACAATACTTTTATCACAGAATCTACAGAAATCCCTGTTTCCTGATATCTGACTGCCTGATTTACTGATAAACATGACTGCCTCCCTTAACAGGCTTTTTTGAGTCACAATTTCTGACATCACCAACTCCTTGATACCCATGATTACAAATTTCTTACTCACTCTCTTAAACAATGCTAGAAATGAGTTTTTAGAAGAGTTTTGAAGGGAAAAAATCACACCCAGATGAACTTCTGTTAAATTTAAAGCATTCTTTAAAAATGTGCATGCAATCCAAAATTCACTTGGGGGTGGGTGAGGGAACCACAGAAATGTTCTGTGAAAGGTGAGTAAATAATAACTTAGAAAAATATATATATGTTTCTTTCTTATATTCTGACATTATGAAGTTATTTGTTTAAGTGACAGAGAGTGCTTATTTTCTGTTTTCTATATTCAAGCTTTCATGCCACTTACATAATTGAACTGGAATTACAGGTCATTTAGAAGGTTAATAAGAGAGATGAAGGCATAATTCAAATTTGCTAGTCTTTGCTTTGGTAGTAAATTGATTTGGAACATTGTAGAGCAATGGAAGAGGGTAGGGTCCTGAAGTCTTTAGCTCATTTTAGTTCCACCTGATTAAATTAATATTTATACAAGCAAAGAAGTTTGGATTAAATCCTTTGATTATTAAACTGTTGAAAAATGAACAAAAATGAATCAAACCATCAAGTTGCATTATATGAGTCAATGCCAAATGTATAGATTGTTATGTTTTTAAATATCTTCCTTCCATTCATTTATTAAAACTCACATGCACCTACAACATCATAGATCTTAAGATTTTGTCCACATTTGTTATATCAATAGTGGCAGAGCCTGGTACTTTCTTTGGCCAGGCTATCTAAGTGGCAACACAGGCATTCATATTAAAAATCTCTATGATGTGACAAATGCTTTCTATAATTTAAAAAATAATAACCTTGGTTATCTGCTTACTAATTTTTGCTCGTGTGTATATATGTGAATACTAGAAATTTTGATGCATAAATGATAATGAATGACTACAACGGTGGTATTTTCAGGCCTTACTGCTTGCAAAAATGGCTGGTGAAGAACGGTTTGGTTGTAATTCCTGATCTTAAATTTGATCAAAGAAGATAATATAAGTTATATTTTTTAATTTCATTATATAGTGTCCTATAACATTTACTAAAGTACATTGAACATTGAAAGATAGGATAACTAGAAACAAGTAATTCATTTTATAATGTTATATTTAAAGATACAGGAAGTTACTGAGTTTTAGAATTTACATGGATTTTAGAATAATCTTGTTGGAGTCATTCTTTTAGAATGTGAGCAAAATGACACTCAGCTTATAAGCATGCCTAAGCTGAAATAGTCAGTGGCAACACCAACATTGGAGCACAGACATCTTTTCTCCAAAGCTTATGTACAATGTATCATTGCTTCATTAAGAGTGACAAGGGATCCAGTCTTCCGCAAACACCTGTAATTATGTTTTTCACCTATGGTGGAGTCAATATCTCTGTATTGCCCTAACTACGCAGCACGGGTGATCCAGCATCTACAGCCCTGATTATAGTCCTATAGTAAATGGAGCAGAATATGTTAAATGTTTATTGGGAGCACAGCAGGGATTTAAGCTGTTTGTGGATGTGTATGCTCTAGATTATAAATAAATCCTTGCCTAACACAACATGGCAATGTAACAATACTCGGCTCTGCCGGTGACCTTAAATAAAAAACCTCAGGCATCTCTACCCAGCCACTTACTCATTCCATTTGATAAGATGTTGGCTGATAAGAAGAAAAAGCTCTAGCTGAATGGTTTCTCTGAAATGGTGTAAACGAAATGTAGGGAAAACATGATCGTTTTCCCTCCATTTAAACAATGTAGAAATAATGGTGGCTGATCCTTCCACTGAAAATAAAGAAGGAAGAGTTGCTTCACTGAGAGAATTATCTATTCGAGTAAATTGTCAAAGATCTTAATATATTATCATATGGAGCCAGATATTTCCTAAATTGAACCTACTCTCTGAACTTGTTAATCATCTCTTAAACTTATGTCAATCAGTTTAGGGTTCATTTTGTTAAATCAAGACTTTTTTTTTTTTAATTTAAGTTTCTAAAGTACTAGGCAGCAACTTTTGTACTATACAATCATTATATTCCTATGGATATAATGGTTATAAGAACCTTGTGGATATAATGGTTATAAGAATTCTGTACTCTTAAATGTATTAGTATAACATTCATAAACATAAGAGTTAAAATGTAGTTACTATAAAAGCATTATGTATTAACAATACAGGTGTTCCATTTGGGGAAAGATTTTTAATTTTCCACACAAAGCTAACTACTATCTTATTTGATTTGTAAAAGTACAATGTTCATCATAATCACCAAATACTGAACTATCACTCAAAGAAAAATTGTGTTCTATTTTTTTCTGTGAGATGAGATTCTAGTAGTTGTAAGACACACTTTTTACATGACCATCTTTCACTAAACAGCCATGAATATTTTGCACGCATTCTTTTTTAGCGTATCCAATTCAGCACCTGCAAAATGGAGTTAAACCTTGTTCAATTTAATTCAGACTATTATAATAGAATGAAATTAGATAAAATATGTGAGAACATTTTGAAAATGAAAACCAGTCTATAAATATTATCTCTAGGAAAGTGTTTGAGATAGATATTTAAAAATAATTCTAAGTATGGAAAACCCAATAAACAAACCCTCATTAAGAAATACATTTTTTGTTTGCAAGGGTGGCTCAACTGGTTAAGCATCTGACTATTGATCTCAGCTCAGGTCTTGATCTCAGGATCATGAGTTCAAGCCCCATACTGAGCTCCATGCCTGGTGTTGAGCCTACATGAACAAAAAAAATATTTTCAGTAAAGTAAAGGAATTATGTTTTTTTTTCCTGTCTGATCACTAATTCTCAGTGTTAGCAACATAACTGTACTCTTCAGCACAATTTGTGTGTGTGTGTGTGTGTGCGCACGTGTGTGTGGTATGCTTCTAAGTCCTTTTACTTCCTATTAGACCCTCTATTTCATTGATCTTATTAGAATTTTTAGCCCAATAAGTGAGCATAACATAGTTATTACTCATGTTGCAAACCTTTGATTTTAATAAGGCTTTGTTCAGGCCTATAAACAAAGAGATACAAATAAATCAGTGTCATCTTAGTATTCTTCCAGAGTTTGAGAGAACTCTAGAGATCATCAACACGTTTTCTTTTTCATATGTGCAAGAACTACAATTTTAAATGATTTCGTTTCTATTTTATAAATAGTTATAAAATAGCAAAAGCAGATTAACAAATAACCATCTGAGAAACATGATGGATGCTAGAGTTAGAAAAAAAGCTTCATTCAAGGAACTTCCATTTACTGGGTTTATAATATGGGGTCTTTGCAATTTTTTTGGCCTCCGCGGATTCTACATGTGAGAAACTATATAAATAAAACAGCATCAAACTTAAAGAATGTTGTAAGGGCCTGCCCCTCCCAGAGGAATTTACTTGTAAACCCCGGATGTAGGGGCGAGGCATGCCTGATGAAGACATCCAATCAGTGGGGTGCACATATATCCACTAGGGTGAATTGAAATTCAATTGGCCACCTGTGTGTGGGTGGGTTTCAACCACACCGATAAAGGTTGGTCTGTGAGGCTGTCGGGAGCAGAAGGAGAGCTTTCCGAGGAAGAAGAAGGGAGCAGAAGAAGGAGAGTCGGCAGGAGCAGAAGAAGAGAGCTGTTAGAGCTGTAGGAGCTGTAAGAGCTCTTGTAAGAGCTGTAAGAGCTCTAGTAAGAGCTGTAAGAGCCACCAGCGGCCCCGACGCCAGCGGCCCCGCCGCCTGGAACCGCGGCCCTTGGTAGCGGCACCACAGGGAACGGCCTAGATGCCAGCAACCTCGCCGCAAACAGCCTCACCACCCCGAGCCACGAGCGGCATTGTCACCCTGAGCCGCGGCCCTGCTGCGAGGGCCCTCGCTGGAGCAGCGTCATTCCGGGAAGCGACCTCGTAGACGAGCGGCCTCGTCTGGAGCAGCCTTGTCCGGAGTGGCCTGGACTGGGGTGCGGCCTCGTCGGTAAGTGGCCTCATCCAGAGCGGTGGCCTCCTCTGGGGAGCAGCCTTGTCAGAGTGGCGTCATGGGGAGCAGAGTCTGTGTCATCGAGGTTGTTGTCCTCCTTGTCATCGTCGCTGTCGTCATTACCTCTTTGTCGTCGGGAGCGGCCTCGTCCTGGGAGCGGCTTCTTCCAGAGTGGCCTCTTCTTGGGAGTGGTCTCATCCTGGGAGTGGCCTCGTCCAGAGTGGCTCTGACTGGGGAGCGGCCTCATCCGAGGAGCAGCCTCGTCCAGAGCGGCCTCATCCGGAGCGGCCTTCTTGGGAGTGACCTTGTCGGAGTCATCGTCGTTGCCTTTTCTTAAGAGACAGCCCTGACCGGTCAGTTTGATTTTTGATGCTTGGTGTGAAATAAAGCTTTGTTTGATTTTCACTTTATATCAGTCTCGTTCCTTTGATCACGGACCCTAACAAATGTTACTATTGATTTCATGCTTCTAAAAAGCAATAAAAATTTCCAAATTCATTTGTAAAATTACTTGAATATTTACTTGTAAAGTTTTTTTTATATTTTCCAACTCAAGTAAAAGACTTTGTGAAGCATATCAAAATCTTATGTTCATTTATTTACACCAAAACAAACAAAAATAATTCCCAAAGTTGTTTTTCTAGACATTTCACTTTCTGGAAATAATGGTTGGTTTTGGTTGATGCCAAGACATCTCATAAGTCTAAAATACAGAAATTCGTATGAACAATGAAGAATCCTTCACTGTGAAACCTCAGAGATTTACTAAACAGTTGAATTGCCAAATAACTATAAAGTTCTCAAAACAACTTACATAAACTATTGCAAGGCAGACAATTTTGTTGTACGAATAAAGAACACATATGTCTAGACATATGCTATCCTTTTTTAATTACAATCAGTTTTTGAAGAATCTTAAGAGCTAAAAGTATTTTTCGTCATTTTAATTTTTATTTATCAAATTTTATTGCTTAGCATACCTTAGTCTAAAGTAGGAAACATAAAATTTTAACTCTTTTGATATCTATGTGGTAGATGTTAGATGTTTCAACTCTATCAATGAAAATTGTCCATTAATTCTACAATTTACATTTTCCCAAATATGAGGAAAGTTGATTATAATAACTGTAAAGAGACAGGAAAAAAAAAATGGAGGGGCCAGCTCTCTCAGCTCTCACCAACTCTCCCTTACAGAATTCTCAGCTTCCTCAAATTTCTCTCCATATAGTTCTGTCAGTTTCCAAAATATTCTTTTCAATGTGATTTGATCCTCTCAGACATTCTTTGAAATTTGCCATCATAAATCTTGTGCAGTTATAGTCGAGAGAGGATGTCTGTCTCAAGAGCTCCTGTAGCTGTGAACTTCTCTTAAGGTCCTGAACATGAAATAAGGCTGTGAATATCTTTCTTCATCACAACTGAAGTCATGGTTCTATAAGTACTGAATCTGCTGATAGAACTGCCAAAATTTAGTCAAAAGTTCTCTTAGGCTTTATTTATGTTTTCATTTCAGCATTCTTTCAGCATGGTCCCACAATGGTCATGTGATAAATTCCGTGACTGATATGCTACCCAAATATCTCCCTTTCCCAGTAAGATTTACTAAGTCCCTTAAGCAGATGGAGACCTTGTATCTCATACATCATTACCTAATCATGTTATATACAGAAAAATACTTAACTCCTTCATTTATAATTAGTTCACCTCATATTTATTATGCACCCACTACAGATATTCAAGATGATACTGGACAATACATTCACAAAAGAATTATAGTATAAAGTGATAAGTGCAAAAGAGCATGCTGATTAACATTATAGATTTAGAAACAAGTGTCTGAATTACTATACCATGAAGGAGTTATTTAACTTTACTAAATCTCAGTTTATTAATCTGTACTAATAAGGATAATAATTATACTTATTTTATATGACTGAGGTAAGGACTCAATAAAATTTTGCATATATGCACCTAATACATGTAATAAATACTATTATTGCTATTATTTTGTGCTTATTATTTCCATTAATGTTCAAATCGAGAAGGTGCTAATTCATTTGAGTTTATAAAAATATTTGTGTTTAGAAAAAAACAGAGTGTGAGTGAAGATTTATAGACTCAGTGAAGGTAGAAAAAAATAACATTAATAAAATAATATAGGATTTTTTAAAAGATTTTATTTATTTATTTGAGAGAGAATGAGTGAGAGAGAGCATGAGAGAGGAGAAGGTCAGAGGGAGAAGCAGACTCCTGAAGGAGCTGGGAGCCTGATGGGGGACTCGATCCTGGAATTCTGGGATCATGACCTGAGCCGAAGGCAGTCGCTCAACCAACTGAGCCACCCAGGCACCCAAATAATATAGAATTAATAGAAAAAAACAGAGGTGAACCTCTGTATGGCTCAGTCACTTAGGTGTCTGACTCTTGATTTCAGCTCAGGTCATGATCTCATGGAGGTGAGATAGAGCCCTAGTCCATCTCCATGCTCAGTGTGAAGTCTGTTTGAGATTTTTTCTCTCCCTCTCCCACTGCCCCTCCCCCTGCTCACGCTGTCTCTCAATAAAATCTTTAAAAAAAGAGAGAAGATGCAGAGCAGAAATATTCAGAATAAAAATTTTAAAAAACTATATATGATTGGAAGAAAATTATAAGACTTTAACTTGATATACATCATCTTATAATTATGGTTTAAAATATTATCTTTAAACAATGGTCTAGAAAACAATAAAGCACACCTTTCAAATTTATACCAAACCACTTGGAAAAATTGGAGTTTTAAATGAGATCACAACAGTTATATATGGAAAGATTATTAATAGGACAATATGGCTATTGTAACTATATCATAGCAAGCATGCCTAGCAAAATGAATGTGCCTTTCACAGAATTGGGAAATTGGGATTTTCTTGGTTTGCATAAATATCATTAAGGTTGTCAGGACAATACAAAATGAGTGCTCATATGCCATGACATTAAGTATAGTATTTTGGTCAAAACTGCTCTTGGGCCACCATAAGAAAATGCTCCTTTTAGAAGCAAATCAAAGGTTTTATGTGGAATTTTTTCCATGTAAAATTGTTTGTACAATATTCCTATGCTTCTGAAATCTGAGTAAATTTGGGGATATTTCTATTTGGGGAATTACACAGTAGAACAATATTATATAGCTATCAATTTAGTTTACGAAGAGCCACCAGATGGAATTTGCATTATGCTTCTTGTGCCATTCTTGTCAATTAATTCTGGCAAAGAAAACCTATCAGGTAACAAGGATGGACAGTTAAGTCAATGAAGAGAAAAGTGGTTTTACTTCCTCCCATGGCTTTATCCTCATCTTAGTGAATGAAATTGATGGGTCCGTGATCAAAGGAGCAAGACTGATGCAAAGCCAAGGTCAAGCAAAGCTTTATTTCGTGCCAGCACTGAGAATCAAACCGACCGGTCAGTGCCACCTCTTACAGAGAGGGCGACCACCCCCAGCCTCACAGACTAACTTTTATAGAGCAAAGGCCATGTGGTTGAGCCTGGCCACACACAGGTGGCCAATGAGATTGCAGAGAAAGCTGCACAGTCATGCTAGGTCACACACAGGTGGCCAATTGAATTACAATTCACCCCCTTGTAGCTATTTGAACTAGCCCATCACCATGGTCAGAATTGGCGCCCAAAAGGCGGGGCCCACACTCCTTGGTAGCTAGGGAGACAGAGCGCTCCACTAATTGGATGTCTCCACCTTGCCCAACTCATCCCTGCATTCGGGCTCTGTTATCTTCACCTGACCTGACCCGCCCTTGTATTTGGGCTCTGTTATCTCTACCTGACGTGACTTGCCCTTGTACTTGGGCTCTGTTATCAGGGACTGGTCGACCATATTTTACTACATAAACAACAAAATGGCTGTGCAACCAAGATGGAGCTGCTGTGGCTAAACAGGCCCTTATAAAATAAGTAGAACATTTGATACCAGAATGATCACAGTGTTAGTGATTTCCCCACATTTAACCCATTTTCAAATTTTTTAGAATGTGGTCTGTAATATTATTAAACATATATTATAAAAAACATAACTTTTCAAATGTACTTAAAAATATCTTTAATATTGGGGTGCCTGGGTGGCTCAGTGGGTTAAGACTCTGCCTTTGGCTCAGGTCATGATCTCAGGGTCCTGGGATCAAGCCCCATATTGGGCTCTCTGCTCAGCAGGGAGCCTGCTTCCCCCTCTCTCTCTGCCTACCTCTCTGCCTACTTCTGGTCTCTCTTTGTCAAATAAATAAAATCTTTAAAAAAAAAGAAAACAAACCAAAACCTTTAATATTGTGCACTTGGGTGGCTCAGTTACTTAACTATCTACCTTTGACTTAGGTCATGATTCCAGGGTCCTGGGATCTAGTCGCTCATTGGGCTTCCTGCTCACTGGGAGCCTGCTTCTCCTTCTGCCCTCCCCCCTCGCTCATGCTCACTCTCTCTCTCAAATAAATAAATAAAATCTGTAAAAAATACCTTGAGTATTAATTTAAAATTTTAAATAATTTTCATCATTTAATAAATTTATGTAAATGAATAAAATTGAAAACAATGAAGTGGAGACAGATTATCAAAGGTTTTCCTTTTTTACAGTTTATCCAGTATAAATGTATGCATAGTTTTATAGATGTTAATATACAGCTGGTTAATAAAGCATAGAAAATCAAATACTTTCTGAAGGGGTATATAGTCTAATGGAATAAGAGAAGGGTGCCAAGTAATACCCACATACACTTGTATATCACAAATATATATATATATATATATATATATATATATATATATATATACACACTACATATATATTCATTCCTACAACTGAGTTTAGTTAAATCTACCTGATAAAACCCTGGTTCTGGTAGAATTTCCAAAATGAAACTAGAACTTTTTTTTTTTTTTTTAATTTCAATTTACTTCATGGAAACTTGAATAACCTACAATAACTTTTTCAAATTGTTATTAGTTATTGGCATTCAGCCTCTCAACTGAGCATTTTCAGCAATGCAAAGAAATGAGGACAATGATCCCTTATTACACATAGCCTGGAAGATTCTAATCCAGTGGAGTAAAAGCCTTGTCTTCAAAATACACATGCACATGCCTTTACTCATAATTGCAGTGATATGCATCTTATTTCTAGCCCAGAGTTTTTTGCTGCACAATCAGAACCTGCAGTGCATGTGAAACTTATTATGTTAAAAACACATTTACATAAAATATGGTTCCATGAAATTTAAAAATGCCATGGGGAGAAAGATGAGGAAAAGATCAAGTTTAAATTCTCTTACCAAGTTTGATATTCTTCCTTTGATTCTTCCTTTGATTTTAATTACATATCACTTTTTATAAAATATTTAATGAAAAAGATTGCTCATTGTCTTCAACATATCATAGATTTGCAATAGAACTATTTGCTTTTTTTGTTAGATTTGAATGATTCATACTCCCTGTGAATTTTTATTTCTCCCCTAAATAAACCAAACAGCAGACTTAGATGACTTCAACCTCATATTTACATTAGACAGTATCACTTGAAACATTTAAGCTCTATCTGTGCTGACTGGTTTCCCTTCAAAGGGAAAGAACACTAAATGTAACTGGAAAGCATCATATCATGGTGGTTAAGAGCATGGTAATTAAAGTCAAACACATGCTTGACAGTTTATCCTAAGACTTAAGATAGACTTTTTCAAGGTAATTGAATATGTCAAGTTTTAGGTTTCATAATCTGTCAAATGGGGATAGTGATAGCTCCTCCAGTTTGTGTGAATTAAAATTATTTCTGGTCTAGGAAGTAATTAGAGAGTAAGTATTAATAATTGGTGTTGGAAAGTATTGGTGAGAAGTATTTGTGACAGTCTGTTAATAGGAAGGTGTACTTAAGAAGGAAAATGGTCTCCTATTTATACAAGAGTTTTTCAGTGGGGTTTTAACAATTCACATTTAGTTTTTCCCTATTTGGCAGTTTTTTTTTTTAAAGATTTTATTTATTTATTTGACAGAGAGAGATCACAAGCAGGCAGAGAGGCAGGCAGAGAGAGAGGAGGAAGCAGGCTCCCTGCTGAGCAGAGAGCCCGATGCGGGGCTCGATCCCAGGACCCTGAGATCATGACCTGAGCCAAAGGCAGCGGCTTAACCCACTGAGCCACCCAGGTGCCCCCCCCATTTGGCAGTTTTAAGAAATTTCATGTCATGCTAATAAAATTACTGCTAGTTTTTTAAATAATTTGCAAGTTATTAATGCTATCAACATATATACATTATGGCTTTCCCCACTTTTTATAATAATTTATTATCTTTCATATGTAATTATCTTCATGTGTTTGTGGAATTGCAAGCTTATCTATATCAAAAACAGTTCCCTCATATTTATCAAAATAAGGAGTATAAGCAGCCAAACACCATGGACCCAGTGTTAGTATGTAACACTGGAAAAGATACACTAATGTTAGTCACACAGGAAAGAAAATAATGTAATAGAAAGTAAGACGTAGTACAAAGAACCAAAACATGTGTTTAATTTAATTAATGAAGTTATTCTTCCCATGCACGTAAGTGAGAGAAAGATATTCAAAATTTAGTGGTGACAGAGAGAAAATGGCTCAAGATGAGGGAAATAAACCAGAGTCAGGTAAATGAATATATAGGACCAGAGCTCTAAGAGCAAGAGAGTACATGAAGCAGAGGAAATGCCAGGTTGGAAAAAATGGAGACTCTAATCAACAGAAAACAATCAGGTCTTCTCCTGTGTTAGACACCATAGAGTATAGTGAAAATATAGTTCAGACTATTGAGTTAGATATGGACTGCATTCCAAAGCCAATTCAATTATTATTTGTGTAAATGTGGTTATGACTCAGTCCACTCAACTGTAACAATAGAAAAGATAATATTCTCTCTGGCTCTTAACAAATGCTAATCATTGCTATTGATGTTTTGTAGAGATACAGGCAAAGGACAATCTAGGTTTTGAGGTACCTAAAGCTGATACAATTTGTGGAGCCCTCTTAGGAAAAGAATATAAATTGCAATTACCAATTTGCATAAGAATACAAATTTAGAATGAGAAAGTAAATCACAAATTACAGTTACTGGAAACTTCACAAAGTCAGGAATAATAACAAAACAATTTTACTCATGAACAGCTCAACACAGCTAAAGAATATCTTTTTTTCCTAAAATATCACTAGCATATTTTATGATAACTTTTCATAGTACAGTGATTTCATAATACAATTTTATGGAAATATAGTTTGCTCTCTCCTCTAGCTTAATTAAAATTTATCTTAAATTATTATAATTAAAGAGAATCAGGTTTAGAAAAAAGTTCACTTGGGTTCACAACCCTATACTGGAAACATCATGCAAATACTCAGATTTATTGTTAAATTTGGATAAACCATTAAAAAAAGTCTTTCACTTAGACTTCAAAAATACAGGGCATTGAATAAATACAGGGTATTTATAAATAAATAAATTTATTTATAAATAAATAAATACAGGGTATTTATTTGCTGTGATGTCTTAAATATTGGCTGAATTGATGCTACTAATTAGCTAGTTTATCATGGATGATTCTACAGCATTACTTATCTAATGGAGTTTTTGTGTTACCTTTGTCAGTGTCTGTATTTTGTATCAAACCAAAAACAAATAGATTATGGCCAATGAGTTCATACAATGCAATGATAAGTTGTAGGATATGAAACATTCAGTCCACACACTTAAGTACTCAATATTTGTTTCAGTGCTGTAGGCTCAAGCCCTACAAATACAGGATTTCTTTTTTCTTTTCTTTTTTCTTTTTTTTTAATTTCATTTGTTTGAGGGAGAGGAAGAAAGCATGAGCAGGAGTAGAGGGAGAAGCAGACTCCACACTGAGCAGGGAGCCCATTGTGGGGCTCAATCCCAGGATCCTGGGATCGTGACCTGAGCCTGAGGCAGGTGCTTGACTGACTGAGGCACCCAGGTACTCCCAGGATTATTGATACAGTCTACTTCACACAATTCCAATACAAGTGAAAAATTAATTTCTTACATTGTATATGCCGCATTACTGCTTATATTCTTGGAAGAACATTACTTTTTTTTTTTTTAAAGATTTTATTTATTTATTTGTCAGAGAGAGAGAGAGGGAGAGAGAGCGAGCACAGGCAGACAGAATGGCAGGCAGAGGCAGAGGGAGAAGCAGGCTCCCTGACGAGCAAGGAGCCCGATGTGGGACTCGATCCCAGGATGCCGGGATCATGACCTGAGCCGAAGGCAGCTGCTCAACCAACTGAGCCACCCAGGCGTCCCAGAACATTACTTTTTTAAAAATAGACATCAATGAGGAGTGCCTGGATGGCTCAGTGGGTTAGGCCTCTGCCTTCAGCTCAGGTCATGATCTCAGGGTCCTGGGAATAAGATCCATATTGAGCTCTCTGCTCAGCAGGGAGCCTGCTTCCACTCGCCCAATCTCTCTGCCTACCTCTCTGCCTACTTGTGATCTCTCTCTTTCTGTCAAATAAATAAATAAAATCTTTAAAAAAAATAGACATCAATGAGAACCAGTCTTCTTCACATAAGTTTATATTCCTCATGATAGTATAATTTCCCATAGAGTAGCTTCGGGCTCCAAACATCTGGAATCTTGTTACTCCTCTACTCACATCTGATGCTAGGCAGTTTGTTATATCATGATGATGTCATAATATCATTTCAAGTTTTACTTCTTTGGCACAATATGAAGTGAACAGGCATGGTAGGGAGTACCATTACTTCTGGAAGTTAGTTCTATTCCAAGATTGATAACAAAAAATTTACTGTCATTAGAGGTGCCAGTGGTAAACAAAAACATTTATTCCACAAAGTTCAAACTCTACCTACTCAACTTATTCTGGGCCAGATCCTAAAAATGACTGTAAGCACTCCAGCACCACATAACAAGAGAGGAAGTCAAATGAAGATCAAATAAAGGTAGAAAGAAATGGTTTTTAAGCAAATGCAGATAAAGCATCCTTTTTTTCCCCTTTTTTAAACATAAGACTATATGCATTGACTAGCTGAGACTACCATGAAATTCCTCAGACTTTATCTATTCATAATTCTAGAGTCTTAAAGTCCATAATGAAGGTGCCACAAATTTTGTGAGAGCCCGTTACTGGCGTGTGTGCTGGTATGAGGCTAAAGTTATATGCACAGGGAAATGTATACGGTTAAAAACTTATATTGGAAAGGAAGAAAGATCTAAAATAAACGACCAGAGTCCCTCACAGGAAGAGAAAAAAAAAGAACATAGCATGTCTAAAGTAGAAAGAAGAAAATAAAAAGATAAAAGCCAAAACAAACAAAAAACTGAAATATAACAGAGTAACAAATTTAAACCTGCTTCATTGAAAAGTTAACAAAAATGATAAGCCTTTAATTGAAGAAAGAAAAAACCAATCAATAATATAAGAAATTACATATCCTACAGACCTTAATAGGTAATAAAAATATGAGACTATTAAGCCAACAGAATTAAAACCTTAGATGTAATGGGAAAATTCCCTTTAAAACATAAACTATGTCCACTGAAGAAGAGATAGCCTGATTAATTCTGTATTTATCAATTAATTATAAGTAAGCTAATACAAAAACGAAACAATCTGATAATGGATACTTAACAAAAATTGTAGAGTGAACATTTTATTACAATGAGAAATAATTCTTTGATCCTAAAATTAGGAAGAAAAATGGTTTACTATCATCTTTTTTCTGTTTAACATTATAGTAGGGTATACAAATATTAAAGACATAAATATCAGAAAGGAAGAAATAAGACTTTCAGGGCCAGAATATCTATTCCCAGATAGGGAACACTATCCTAAATCTTTTATTTATTTATTTATTTATTTACTTACTTACGTAGGAGATAGAGAGAGAAAAAATACTAGAGGGAAGAGAGATATTGTCAAATGAGATATAAATACAGCACCCAACTACATGATGCTTATAAGATATTACTTTAAATACTTTAAATTACCTTAAATATAAACATATTAAATATTAATAATTAAAGGATGTAAAAAATATACCATGCCAATTGTCAAAAGAAGTCTGGAGTGTCTCTTTTAGTATCATCCAAAATAAACTCTGGAACAATGAATATCACCAGGCATAAAGAAGGTAATTTCAGGGGCACATGGGTGGCTCAGTGGGTTAAGCCTCTGCCTGTGGCTCCGATCATGATCTCAGGGTCCTGGGATTGAGTCCCACATCAGGCTCTCTGCTTGGCAGGGAGCCTGCTTCCCTATCTCTCTCTCTCTGCCTGCCTCTCTGCCTACTCCTGATCTCTCTGTCAAATAAGCAAATATAATCTTAAAAAGTAAAAGAAGGTAATTTCATGATTTTGAAAAAAAAATCGGTTGATTGATCAAGAGAATTTTTTAGCACCATAAATTTGGTGGATTAAAACAACAAAAATTTATTCTCTCACGGTTCTGGAAGTGAGAAGTCCAAAACCAGTTTTATTGAGCCTGTATCTAGGTGTCAGCGAAATGCTCCATCTGCAGTCTTTTGGGGAGAATTCATTCCATGCCTCATTTAGCTTCCAGTGGCTCCCAATACTCCTTGACTTGTGGCCTCTGCCTCTATGGTCCTATTGCCTTCTCCTTCTGTGGTCTGTCTAATCTCCCTGTTTCTTTCTTATTAGGATAATGGTGATGACATTTAGAGCCCAACCAAATAATACAAAATGAGCTCCTCATCTCAGGATCCTTAATCACCTCTGTAAAGAGCCTTTTTCCAAATGAGGTAAAATTTACAGGTTTGAGAAAATAGGATGTGAATTCATTCTGTGGATTTATTCATTTATTCATTTTTCAGGCTATTAGAGTACCTTTATAATTAATTTTGAAAAAACAGGTAATAGCAGACCCCTAGATTTGATCTTTTCAGAATTATTTTTCTCTTATAGATCTTTGTATTTTAAAGTTGATTTTAGACTCAATTCTTAATTTCTATGCAATAATTCACTGGAGATCTGATGGGATTATTTTATATCTATAGATTACTTTAGGACATATTGTCATCTTAAAAATACTGAGCCTTCAAATCCATTATGTATTTAGAACTTTAATCTTTCGCAGAAATATTTCTTATTTGTCACTGAAAAGTATTGCACATATAATCCTGTCTTCATCCTCAGGTATTTTATGATTCTTGCTGCTGATGTAAATTATTGTTAATTTTTTTAAAGATTTGATTTCTTAAGTAACTTTTTTGGAGGTTCCTAAGATTTTTTTTTGTTTACAATTATTAATTATAAAATAAGCACAAGTTGATTTTTGTTTCCTTCTGTTGCCTTGTTACATTGGTTAGGAATTCCAATATAATGTTAAATGAAAATTATTAAAGAGGTATCTTTACTTTGTTCTTGTTCTTTATATTGTCTAGTTTTACAATTGTTTTTAAATATTTATTTATTTTAGAGAGAGAAAGGGAGAGAGCATGAGTGAGCATGTGAGTGGGGGAAGAGGCAGAAGGAGAGAAACTCCAGCAGACTCTGTGCTGAGTGTAAAGCCTGCCACAGGGCTCAGTCCCAGGACCCATGAGATCATGACCTGAGCTGAAATCTTAAGTCAGTCCCTTAACTGACTGAGCCACCCGTGCGCCTCTAATTTTACAGTTTTTATTGCAGAAAGGCACAATCCAGTACTAGTTACTTCATCATGACTATTCTGATTACCATAGCGGTGTCAAAATTTACTTTGAAACTTAGTGATCTAACTCAATAATGACATTTATCTTGCTCATGAGTCTTTAATTTGGGCAGCACTAAGTAAGTATATCTTATCTCTACTCAATGTGGATTCAGGTGGGGTAGCTCAAAGGCTAGGGCTAAAATTATCTACAGGCTTTCTCACATTTTTGGCAACTGATAGTGGATTTAGGCTGATAAGGGGTATACGTGATAAGCAGGGATCTTAGATGGAATAACTAGGAGTGTTTATCTTTGTTGCAGAATTTTGTCGCAACATGGTGAGTGCATCCTATGAGTAAGTGTCCCAAAAGTTGTAGCCAGACTAAAGCTTCATCACATTTTATGTCCTAGTGACATAAACTACATTATTACTTAAATCAAATTCTATATTTTGAAACATTTACAAAGTTACAGCCATTTGCAACCAGAAGGAAAGTAGGCTTCACTTTTTGATGGGCATGGTACATTTTTGGAATGGCAGGTAGGATCATAAATACTCCTACAAACATTTGTTTCAGAATACAACATATGGTAATGGTTCAATAATTTATTTTAAGGTTGTATTCTATTTGTGTATTGCACAAAAAATGGAATATGCTAAACGTTCACCCTAAAGTAATGAATTTACAATGAAGTATTATGCAGGTGTTAAAAGGAGAAAGCTTTACATTTTCTTCTAAAGTATAATTTCCAGGTAAATAAAACAAGTCCTCAAAAGTGTGCATGGTAGCATTAGTGATACAAAAATGAATATAAATGCACAGGTATATGTATATATGTTGATAGTTCTGGTAGAATACATAAGAAATTAACAACATAATTGCCACAGAATGATGAAACAGGGTGACAGGAAGAGAGAGGTAGAAAGGATAAATTAGCTTTCTTAATTTTTTGTGGATTTGTCATGTTAGAATACGTGTAATTTTTATGTAACTTGTATATGACTAGATAAATAGTATTAAGCTGAAAAGACAACTGTTTATGTTTCTTATAGTGAGGAAAATATTATCAAAGGGATGTTATGAAGGAACTCTTAAGTAACCCAGTACTTCTAGGGAAGTTGGAAATGACTTTACCAAGGAAATGACATTTGACTTGGACATAGTTTTTTCCTAATGTTGGCTTATTTTTGGTACTCATCTATTTACTTTATCATTTTATAATTAACATTTATTTTAGATTTGTTTAAATTTTCTCACTCACTGAATATGCATCAGCTTCTTCATTTTATTTGCTAACCATTGGTGGTCAGAACTGAGTCCTGGATTCAGATGTACTGTAACGGAACCATGAACATTAGAGAAACACAGGGCATCTAATCTAAAATGGTAAAGGGGGAGATTGATTTATACCTGTTGCCTCTCTCTAAAGAAGTATATTAAAGGTTGTGTTTATTTATTTATTCCCCGCAAAATGTTTTCAACCAAAATGAAAAAAAAAAAATTAAATAACTAGATGATTCTGGTTGGGTGGCTCCTGGGTGGCTCAGTCGCTTGAACATTTGACTTCTGATCTTGGTTCAGGTCGTGATCTCAGGGTAGAGGGATGGAGCCTGCATGGGGCTCTGTGCTCAGCAAGGAGCCTCTCTCACTCTCTACCTCTGCCACTCCTCTACCTCAAATACATAAATAAATTAAACACACACACATACACACACACACCCCAGATAATTCAGCCAAATGCCTTGTTATAGGTTCTTATTACTGAAACAGGGCTGATTGGTACATTCTTTTTTACTTTGCCCATCTGGATAAAGTTTACTAAGCTGGAGCATATAAATTTTTTAAAATGTATTTTCAGGAAAAAGAATATAAAATAGAGACTAAAATGTGTTCATATGGGTAAATAAAATATTTCTGGGGGAAAGTTATGCTTACAGTGTCAAGTGAAAGTAGAACTAATACAAACTTACTACTATATAATAATTTGATCACATCAGGAGATCATAAGTATGCATTTTGATAAATAAAGGATTTGGTTCCTAAACCTAAAAGCCCAAAATTATGATGACAAATTACAGACCCTATATGTCTAAGCTGCCACTGAGAATTCAATTGCTTTATCTTCATTACTGAAAAATGATACTACCTTTAAAGTATTTTATTTAAATATACAACTAAGCTGTGAATTCTTTAACATGGTGGTTTTGTGCAGGGTTAAAAATGCTCAATTTTCGGTAGCACAATTTTAAAAACTGCCCTATGATTATTCATTTCCAGCTAGTCACTACTTAGAGAATCATGACAGCCACTCTAGGAGTATGTTTGAGAAATTGTTGCTGAATTTAGCACTTAGTAATTAGATTATGTTATTAGAGGAGCGCGAAGTTTCAGGCATTGAAATTTAACAGACTCCTGAAACCTCTTGTTGAAAGTACTTGATTCTATTCCATGGAAACTGTTCCCTGCCTTGAGAAATAACCTGTAAGTAGTTTTTTAAAAAATGAGTGTTAGAATTTTAAGACTTTGCTGTCAGTGAAAATTTTAAACATAACATTATACTACAGGTGACATTTCCTTTTCCTTAACTTTTTGGCATTACAACTAGAAAAATTGGGCTTCACATAAAAAAGTAATTTCAAACTAATTTTTATAAATACCTGATATTTCATACTGTGTGCAAAATGGTATAATACCATCTGTATGTAGGCTGTAATAAATAAAAATATTATTTTTTAAAACTTAGGGAAATGAAGTAAAGATATAAAAATGAATTTTTAAATAATAAGCCAAAAAGTGTAGATAAAATGGAGTAACAATATTATAATAAGACAAAAGCAAGAAGAAAAAAGGGAAAAGGAGAAAAAGAAAGAGATGGATTAAATAAAAAAAACTAACAAGGTGATAGACTTAAAGTAAAACATATCAATATTCATATTAAATTAAAAATATTCTAAACACCACAATTGGAAGAGATATATTATCAGATGGGATAGAAATACAACACCTAATTATGTGCTGTTTATAAGAAATCACTGTAAATATAAAGACATGAAAATATTAATAATCAAAGATATAAAAAATATACCATGCCAATAGTCAAAAGAAGTCTGGAATGTCTCTATTAATATCATCCAAAATATCACCAAGAATATCACCAGGGACAAAGTAGGTGATTTCATGATTAAAAAAAAAAACAAGTGGTTGATTGATCAAGAGAAGTTAGCACCTCATAACAGAGCTTCAAATATGTGAAACAAAACCTCATTAAATTATATGGAGAAATTGGGACGCCTGGGTGGCTCAGTTGGTTAAGCAGCTGCCTTCGGCTCAGGTCATGATCCCAGCATCCTGGGATCGAGTCCCACATCGGGCTCCTTGCTCATCAGGGAGCCTGCTTCTTCCTCTGCCTCTGCCTGCCATTCTGTCTGCCTGTGCTTGCTCTCTCTCCCTCTCTCTCTCTGACAAATAAATAAATAAAATCTTTAAAAAAAAAAAAAGAAAGCTTAATCTTGATTTAAAAAAAAATTATATGGAGAAATAGATAAATCTATAATCACAGTCAAAATTTTCAGGATCCCTTATTCAATAATTGATGGAGGAAATAGAAAATCAGCAAGAATATAGAAAATTTGAACACTCTGTATGTTGGTTAACTGAACATAATTAAGAAAATTTGAACACTGAACCAACTTGACTTAATTGATATTTTTAAAAGACTTTCTAATACCAAGACTATTTTCTGCTCCATAGAATAAATTCTATTACATTTGAACAGTCAAGTCATATTGAATATGTTCTCTGATCATATTGATAGAAATCAGCAACAGAAAGATATCTGGAAAGTTCAAAGATAAGCAAAAAGTAAATAAAACACTTTTAAATTACCCACAAGTCAAAAAATAAATTAAAAAAATGAAAATTAGAAAGTATTTTGATCTAATGAAAATGAAAGCACAACATACCAAATCTATGAGATTCCTGTAAAGTAGAGCTTAGAGACATATTTATGACAATAAAGTCATTCTTAGATAGCAAGAATTACCTCAACTCAATAAACTCAGTTTTTACATTTAAAAGATTAAAAAAAAAAGAGGAAGAAACTCAAATTGAGCAGAATAAAGAAATGGGGAAAGATTAGAGAGAAAATCAATGAACTACAAAATGGAAAAATAATAAAGAAAATCAATAAAACCAAAAACTTTTTTCTTGAGAAGATAGGTAAAACTGATCAGTGTCTAGCTGGAATGAACCAGAAAAAAAAAAAAAATAGAAGGTACAGATTACCAATATCTGTAATATTACACAGATGTGAAAGAGTCATGAAGACATATAAAAATGGTGTGCCAAAAATATGACAAATTAGAGGAGGTGTACAGATTCCTTGAGATAAAAATCTATCAAGATTCATTAAAGAAAAAATAAACAGCACTATTTCTTTTAATGTAATAGAATTCTAGTTAAATTCTCCCATTAATGGAAACTTCTGGCCCAGAAAACTTTACTGATGAATTTTTTGAAAATTCTTGCTTAGTAGCAAGAAATAACACCTATCTTACACAAACTTTTTTTTTGAAAAAGTAAGGGGAAATAATATTTCTCAACTCATTTTTTTAAAGCTTTTATTTATTTTACAGAGAGAGAGGGCGAGAGAGGGAGCAGAAGTAGGGGGGTGGGAGAGGGAGAAGAAGGGCTCCCTGCCCATGCGGGACTTGATCCCACGACTCTGGGACCAGAACCTGAGCCAAAGGCAGACACTTAACGATTGAGCCACACAGGCGCTCATCAACTGATTTTTTGAGGCTAACTTTACACTGATACCAAACCAGACAAAAAATAAAAAATAAAAAAATTACCAAAAAGGTCAATCTTTAGATCAATATCCCTCATGAACATAGATGCAAAAAAAAGGGAATTTTTGAAAATCAAATTAAGTCCAACAATTTATAAAAATTATATTATATCATGATTCAGGAAAGTTTATTTTAGGAATGCAAGTTTGATTTAGCATTCAAAAATTAATGTAATTTACCATACTTTAAAAAAGCTAAAATCAAAACTCATAATTATCTCAGGGGTTGTAGGAAAACTCAGTGGATGAAATCCAACATTATTTTTTGATAACCACTGTCAAAAACTAGGAGTAGAAAAGCATGATCTTACCTGGTAAAAACTGAAAAATCTATATTTAATAACAATGTAATGGTGCCACGCTGAACAATTTTCCTATAAGATCAGAAACAAATGAAAGGATGTCCACTTGTACTGTTCTATTCAGCATTGTACTGAGGGTTCTAGGCAGTATAATAAGTTAAAAACATGAAATGAAGTTAAAGATATTCAATGACAAAGAAAGAAGTGTAGCAATCGAACGGAATCTACAAAAAAAGCTACTAAAACTAATTAGTTCAGCTAGTTTCTAAGATGTAAGATGGATATACAAGCATCATCTTTGTTTTCATATCTTTACATAAAGAATTAGAAATTGAAATTGAGAAAGCAGGGTGCCTGGGTGGCTCAGTGAGTTAAGCCTCTGCCTTCAGCTCAGGTCATGATCCCGGGGTCCTGGGATCTAGCCCTGTGTCAGGCTTTCTGCTCAGCAGGGAGCCTGCTTCCCCCTCTCTCTCTGCCTGCCTCTCTGCCTACTTGTGACCGCTCTGTCAAATAAATAAAAATAAAATCTTAAAAAAAAAAAAGAAATTGAGAAAGCAATGTTATCTACATAGCATTAAAATTATAAGACAAAGAAAAACCTGACAAAATATACCAAACTGTTACTCTGAAAATACAGCATTGCTGATAGGAATTAAAGAAGGTCTAGATAAATGGCAAGATATGTCTTGTTCATGACTCAGAAGATATAAAACGTTATGATGTCAAAGCCTTTCACATTGTTCTAGAGATACAATGAAATCGTAAAATCCAGCACGCTTTCTGCAGATAGTGACAAACAAATTCTAAAATTCATGTAAAGACATGAAGAACCTAACTTGCCAAAGTAACTTTTAAAAAGAGCAAAATTTGAAATTTAGCATTAATTTGAGTAGTAGTATCAAAAAAGACATGTATCAGTTGAATGGAATAACATCAAGAAAAAGATTCACGCATCTTTGGACATCTAATTTTCAGACAGATATACTAAGGTATTTCAAGGGAGAAAGGATACTGTTTAACAAGTGGTGGTGGAGCAATTATATATCCATATGCAAGAAAAAAATCTATGGATTGTACCATGTACAAACACACACACACACACACGCACACACACACAATGGTCAATAGATTTAGTTGTCCGTAGATTTAATTAAAAGCCGACTGTCTCAAAGCTATGGAGAACATGGAAAGTCCTATAAAGTTTTTCCTCCCAAAAGGATCCCTGAATTTAAGAAACACCATAAAAAGCCAATTGAGACTTACATAGTTAGAGAGGATTACATGTTTCCTATAACTTTGGAATGAATTAGTGACTCAGAATTAATTATGGTTTGGTTGTCATATTATGTTACAAATTATATCAGAGGGTGGAGTAAGCCAAAAGAGGAAAGACAGTCTCTTGTTTGAAGAGCTTTTTGGAAATTATTACCTCATTAGGGAACTTGGTAAGAGAAGAAAAAAGAGTATTTAATGATAAGATCATCTAAGTTCTATCCTGATGATTGATTGACAAAGTTTGAGCCATGTAAAAATTATGTTAATTTATTCTCCTCTATGTTTCTCCCACAACAAGTTTCAAAAACGGTATTTGGCATCACATATTTCCTCTCTAATATAATAGAGTGTGAATTATTCACATAAATGGCTTCTGCAATAACTACTTTTTTAAACTTAGAATGGACTAGTAAGATAAAGGCAAAATTTAGGTCACAAGAATATAAGCTATTCTTAATTATAAATCTTTAGAAGTATAAATATAGAGAAAAACAATAATGATGAAATAAAGAATCTCATTAAAATAGATTTTTATTAGATAATAATAAATATCTGTATTACATGTCACTGGCTTACTTTAGCAGCTAAAATATTTAATTCAGTCTCTTATATTTGGTAATAATATAACTCAAATGTAGCCTATTTCTCACAGATATATAAACAACAGTATAATTTTGGTAACTTGAAGTTGGTCAGATGGAAATTAAGAGGGGCAGAGGGAGAGGGAGAGAATCTTAAGCAGGCTCCACACTGAGTGCAGAGCCCATCACTGGGTTCGATCTCAAGACCATGAGATCATGACCGAAGCCAAAACCAAGAGTCAGCTGCTTAAATGACTGAGCCATCCAGGTGCCCTTTGACTTCATAATTTAATAAAATTGTTGCTTATACCCCATGTTAAATAGTTTGGCAAAAATGAATGTAGCTTGTACTATAAGTTCAATCCCTTCCTTAAGTATTATAAGTTAGAGGGCCTCATCTGAGAAATGATACTATTGGTTTCACACATTCTCTAGAGCCCAATTCTTTTCTCCTAAAAACACACCTGAAATTTTGTGGCTTCAGCAGTCTAAAGAAAGCTAGAGAAGCCTAAAATCATGGCAGTTAAAGGAGTTTAGAACCTTGGCGTGTGGCTTTTTATCACATTTTCTGCTATGTGTGTATAGAGGGAAAGAGTATTGCTAGAGGAATGCAGCATACAAAGATCTACATGTTTGCCAAAAATGTGACCAATGTTATTCCTTTTATGCCACCCCATCTGGACACAATTTCTAGGTTCCAGGATCACATTTTCTTGTACTGGAGTTATAGGATGTAGTCATATATAAGGCTAATGGATCATGCTATATAACTTAGCTTCTATTGCATTTTATATTTTGCTGAATCATAGGTATATTTAAAGTGTCAACAGCTATGCTTTCCATGACCAGACACATCATCGTTTGGTTGGGGATGTTAATGGCAATAACTTAATCACAACTATTTTTTGTTATGTAAAGATACACTGCTACCTCTTTAATCTGGAAAAAAATACATCTGTGTTCCCTATTATAAAATTTTATTAAAATTCATGAAAGATAACTGTGTTAAAAAGTCTTGTCCCAGTCTCAGTGATGGATTTACGTATTCATATTTGTCTCTAAATATAAATCCAGGTAGAATGACATAGGCAAAGGCAAGGTGCAACTTGAATTCTTTTCTCCTCCCTCCTTCCCTTTCACACAGTGAAAAGGTCTGCAGGTAGGGCTGTAGTCCCACCATCTGGATATCCTTTTGCCATATTCACTCTTGGGTCACCTCATGGAGAAGCTACTATCTCCTTTTTCTTTCTTGATATTTTTTCATGCACCACACCCCAGACCATGTACCCTGGAACCTTCAGGTCTAACCTAGTCATAAAAATGGTCATTGAAGGAGATTTAAATCAGTGAGTGGAACATTTCCCTTTACCAAATATATGTCCTTTCTGCTTGAGTTGCCCACTCCTTCCCCTAGAACTAAGAGAAATAACCAGCTTCCTTGCTCTATTCTTCTTTAAGGAGAAGCCAGGAAATGGGACTCCCAAGTTGCAGCTTGATCTTCCCTTTTCCTTTCCTAATTCCCTGGGCAAATCTCTCTAGGTTGTTTGGACTTCCTCATTGTTTCAACATACACAATTGTCCCAAAAAAAAAAATGCTACAGAGCTTCAGTTTCATACACACCATTAAAATAATAATGTCATGGGTAATATAAACATACTGTCAGTTTTTAAAACCTCAATATTCAATAAAATATAAATCATGCTTACTTCGAAAAAATGTGGTGAGTGCAAGCCATTATATTTTTGGTAAAAACAGAGAAACTACAGGGTAAACGCAAACCCTACAGATGAATGAAAGCTGCATTTCTTTTAAAATGCTGTAATATATTATCTATCAATCTGAAAGGTTTTTTAACATTTAAAGTCAGTTAAGCTTTGACATCTTAGAAATGAACCCCAATAATGTATATAATTTATAATACTATATGTATATATATACAGTGAGATAAAATATATTTATAATGATCATCAAATTGGCATATGTTAATTTTATCTGCATCAAAAATACTAGGAATCAATATTCTATAATGTCTTAAAAGCTGTGTTGTCAACAATTACCCTCATAATCCTCTGGTAGAAAATCATTATTCTTACCGTGTTATACAGGTGAAGAAACTTACAGATTTAATGCCTCAGCTAATGATATACAGAAAGACAGTTATGGCAAGGGTCAACAATCAGAATTTATTTGGGGATGTCACTTTCAAACTGCTGTTTCACATTGACCTCTGAAAGAAAATCAATTATATAGAGCTTACTGGCTTAGAGAATGTCAATGCAATGCAGTTTAATTCATCATTAAACCTGTACTGTCTATTTTACCAGTCTGTTGTTTACTGTGAATAGTAATGCTGAATAAAAACCACACTGGAGAGTAAGGAAAGGTGTATTTATTGGGATGTCTACTAGACATTAGTAACATTCCTACTGAAGTGCTTTCCTACCACACTGAAGACATTTTTTTTTTTTTAAGGTTTAAATTCATTGAATGATACTGAAGCAGAAAGTAGAAGACAGCATCATTCTATCATATCAAATGTGAAGTGTTATTGTTATAATTTCTGGAATTCCATTAAATATGTGGGGAAATGAGCTTTCACAATAAAAAATAATGCATTTAAAGGATAGCTGGAGTGACAGAAAGAGGTAACTAATTTTCCCAATTCAGACAGTTCACTGCCTGACAAAAGAAAGCATATATCTATTTGGGAGGTGGGGTGGGGTACATTGTTATTTCCTGAAACTGCTTACAAAGAGGAAGAGGGATTCTATCATGGAATCTTCTTATAAAGAAGAAAATATGACAACAAATACAATGCATTTAACTGAAAGTATTGGCTGAAAACATACAAGTTATTCTCAAATGAATACTTCTTGGATTCAGTATCAGTGAAGTAGAAAGCTTAACGTTAACTTGTAATTTACTGAAATAATTTTAGTGGGAATTAAAACATCTAAAGAATAGCTAAAAATTCCTATGCATGTTCTAAGATAATTCCTAAGCAGGTATTTTGTAGGAGCTGGATTGAAATCTTTACCTAACTTGATAATGGTAGTTGTGAAAATAAATTGTCCTGTGGATTAAAACTAGGTGATATATGTTAGAAATAATAAATGAGGGAGGAAACGGGATAAGAACCATGCATGTGATAGATTGCACAACTCTTCTGGCACCATTTATATATGCTCTAATATGAAATGTGGCCCTGGAATTGTTCATGTGATGAGCCTGGAAAGGAAGGTTACTATATTTTCTTTGGTTTTTTTTTTGTTTGTTTGTTTTTGTTTGTTTTTTTATAAAATTGGCCTTTTAGATGTAAGAGCTCTAGTGGTACTGCCCTTAATTAAATAATACAGAATCTTTTGTCCATCTTTTTGTGCTTTGTTTTAGCCACTTGCTTTAAACCTACCTTCCAGTTGTTTTGAAATCTCTCTTCCTCTGTTCTAAAGTTTGCTTAAGTTCTCTAAGAAATTTTTTTAATTACATTAAAATTTTCTATGTTCTGTTTACAACTTTTAAAAAATTTGCCCCTTAATATTTTTCCTTTACTTTAATTATGATTTGATTTTTCATCTGCTTATATACTTGATGCAGATATTGTTGTGGGCTTTCTCAGATTGTTTTATCATCATAAATTATTTTGTTGCTAATAGCTCAATTTTGTTAATTCTGGTGTACCCCCTCATGGATGATTAGTATCCATGTCTTTTATAATTTTAGATAATGCAGGCATCCTCAACAGAGTCAGGTGTGTTTGCTTTATTATTTTTTACTCTTGGAATCCCTGGGTTCTCTCTAGAGCAATCAGTGCTGCTGTGGACTTTTGTTGTGGGGGAGGGAACCTACAGTGTCTTTAGTGTTGATGGACCAGATTTTGATTTATTTTCCTCCTCCCTGAATTCCTACAGCATGCAGACCCTTAAACTTGGCTCCCTCAATTGTACATGGAACAAATTTGGGAATTAAAGTTTTCACAGAGGACATTTCTCCCACCTCCAGCATTAAGGCCCAGGGCAAACTTCTGGTACTTTCCTAGGTCCGTATGCAGTCTTTCTCTAGTGTAATCTCATGAGTCTTGGATTATGTTTGGTAGCACTGATTTTGGTTCTAGTTTCTGACCTTGTTTAGGCCCAAGGTGACACCTCTTTCTCTCTTATAGGTACTTTATTAAACTCCATGTGTAGCAATTAGATCATACAGCTTTTCTATCCTCTCTTCCAGTGAATTCATGGGTTTTCTTCTCCTGCTCTGCATTGCCATATATTATTTTTCTAACATTTTCTAGTATTTGTATTCAGCATGGTAGTATATGATAAAATAAGGTTGGGTATGTATCTGCGTATGCTAGGTTCAGCATGTTCCCAATATGTAATTAACTTCATAAGTGTTTTTTGTGTCTTTAGTATATTCTTCTAAGTCAATGCACATTACTTCCTCCCTGGATCACATATTCCTATTTAGTCGTCTGTATTTTCCTTTCCTTCTATGTCATGGTCACTGAATGATGAATTTATATATACACAGGTAATTTATATTGGATATTTGGTGGAAGTAAAACATTATTGTTGAAAGGGATGTTAAAGGTCATGTCTTTCAATTTCTTTCTATTGCTTGGAAGTAACAAAAGTGAAGAAGGTAAAGAAACTCAGACGGAGAAGAGTCAATGTCATTCAGCATAATATCCTGGCACAATCTTACTAAAACACCTTTTGATTCTGCAAATAAAAAACTTGTGGATCATATTTTGTAAAATTTGAGAAATTTTATATTGCTTCATTGAAGTACCAGAATGATTATCTGTGTTCTCCAAATACAGATCTTCATTAAATTAAACTAGAGATAATAATATGAGGCATGAAAGTGCTTTAAGTTACTTTAGAACAATAACCTTGATTTCTATACCCATTGTGACTTTTATTAAACACACTGAATGTTGGAAAATGGTTGTATTAATTTTTACTTTTCTGTCTCCTAAACGGTCCTAGCCGTATTTACTCATAATTAACTATTCTTAAGTCTTAAAATGTCAATATTACAAAGGCCTTTATAACTAAAGCTTAGTTTTATTATATGAATATTCATATCAAATCATTTATCATATTATGTTCAGGTATCAAATATATTTTCAACCTACAAAAGTTGTTCAAAGACTAAATTTCTAGTTTCTATCCTAGACCACTGAATTAGAAACTTTGAAAATGTCCAGTACCCATTTTCTACACATTAATCTTCTTAGTACTAGTGCCCCTCAGAAGAAAGTACAAAGATTCTTAGCATGTCATTGCTGGTTGATTACCTTTTGGCCCATGTTTCCTTATCATCTGGATTGTCCAAAAGTCTAAGCTAATACCATTTTCCCATCTTCAGGGAACTTTGTGCATTTTCTGTATTCCTAAAGATTCCATCTCATCTCATCCATCTTTCATCTGCACAAGTTGCTTTCCTTTCTTAGAAGGACTTACAGTTCCTCTGGCAAAGCTTGACTTACACCTGAAACATCAATTCAGATATCACCTGGTTTATAAAATTTTATAGTCCCCTATAGGTGGTGAGAATAAAATGAAGCATGTGTTGAGGGAGTAAGTTATGTAAGAATCTCCATTTGATTATCATGACACAATGTGAATGTGCATGGTCATCCTTGAGTGTTAGTGATAAGCGCTTTCTTTCTTTCTTTTTTTTTTTTTTTTTTGTAGACGATAGGGGGCAATGCTCCCTGTGTCTACATGCATCTCAGTCACTCACTCTGCTTAGTGTGAGTTGACCACTGAAGTTTAGTAGCCCGTTCACAAGACCTGAGGAGTTATACACTGTTGTAGACTATTTCTTATTCCTTCATTTGGGAGTGTTGGGAGACCAGGAATGTTTCACAAGTGAAGACAGGTAATTTAAGTATAAAAAAGTCTTTTCCTGGGGGCGCCTGGGTGGCTCAGTGGGTTAAAGCCTCTGCCTTTGGCTCAGGTCATGATCCTGCGGTCCTGGGATCAAGCCCCGCATCGGGCTCCCTGCTCAGCAAGGAGCCTGCCTCCTCCTCTCTCTCTGCCTGCCTCTCTGTCTACTTGTGATCTCTCTTTGTCAAATAAATAAATACAATCTTTAAAAAAAAAAAAAAAAGTCTTTTCCTGCCTACTTAAGAATAAAGAAACACTTAAAATTAGAAGACAAAACTAAACATGTCTCTCCAACCTTAAGGCAACTTGCTCTTAATTTCTCATTGCTGTGGGGACCAGAGTCTTATGATTTCTTTAAAGATCTTGAACCATGTAGTTTTCTTGCACAAAAATAAAATCAAGAGAAATTATATTCATTTTTTAAGTTAAATTTTATTTTTATTGAGCTATAATTGGCACATTTCTTTGTGTAAGCTTACGGGGTATATGGTGTTGATTTGATACATTTATATAGTGCAGTATGATTCCTGCAGTAACATTAGCTAACAACTCTATCAAGTCACATATTTACAATTTCTTTTTTATGGTGAGAACATTTAAAATCTGGTCCTCTAGTAATTGTAAAGTGTATAATACAATATTATGGACTATAATCACTAGGTTGTGCCTTAAATATTCATTATTAATCACAAAACATATACATGTTTTAAATACAATTCAACAATACAAAACTTAAAAAGTCCTCTAGAGAGCACACATTGAAAATAAAGTTTACTAAAATACTTCTACAGTTTATGATTGAGGCAGTATTACCCATGAATTCTTCTTTTAGAAGTAGTTACACAATTGCCCACTTATACATTATATGTAAGAGAAAAGAAATAAAGAAAAGAAAATTCAACCACCTAAAGGACCATCAATCAAGGCATTCTGAGAAAAAAGCTCTTAATCCTATTCTAATCCTACCTCCTGAAGCTAACTATTCTTAATAGTTTCATATGTATTCATCCAAGATATATGTCTATGCAAATACCATCAAAAGATATTTTAACAAAAAGGAATCATGTTATAAATACTACTCTTTAACTTACTTTTTTCACTTAATAATACAATAATGTGGACTATATTTTTTGCTCTTCCAGTGCAGTTGTACTATTTTAACACCCACATAATGTTATTTAATTCATTACTTTACACACTTTCAAAAGAATAATTCTATTCTTTATGATGAATTTAAGTGATATTTTATGATATCTTATTTAGTGATATTTTATGATGCCTCAAGCACAAAGAAATCTTGAGTACAAAAACAATTTTAATATATAGATAAGCTTAAAAACAAGAAAGAGAATATCCAAGAGCTAACAAAAAAGAGAACACAAAGCCATAGTGGTAAGCTGGAATTAAAGTCGCAGTAGTGGCTCAGTATATTTTAACTGATATATGCTTAGTGGCTTGGATTTTAAAATTAGTATGGAGATCAGACACATGCATGGTTATAACCAGAACTGATAAAACTTCATAAAGCTGGGAGCTGAACAAAGCCATCATATCTGTGAACAGAGAACTGTTGCTAATGAGTTCACATGCTGCAATCACAAAGCATATATAGAAACTTATTGCCAAAGGTCAATTATAAAAAACAAATCCAGACTTTGGTAAGGAGAGACTTTGTTTGAAAAGATTAATTAAATAAAAAGAACAGCCTGACCTCAGTATCAAAGAGAAAATTGTTTTTCTTTTATAGGAAAAGATAATTGAGGCTAGCAGGAACTTTGTAGGGAAATGGGCAAGCAGAAGGAAATGAATTTTCAGTATCATTGGATCTGTTGAACAAAAAAAAAATACTCTTTATGGCCAGCCAGTTCTAAGAATGAGTTTTTAAGGGGAATGTTCTATACTTCTATCGATTGTTGAAGCTTGGAGTCAAGCCAAAAATCAGGGGTCTGTGGGGAGGAAACTTCTGAAGATATACTAAAGTTTGGTTAAGCCAAGTTACTGAGTCATCAGTAATTATGAGCACTTGGTTACAACTAGGATCATTCATCACTGAGTTGGCAAATCCACACCCCAGGAACTAAAGATAGTAGAGCAATTTGAGAGAGATTTAATTCTTTTAAGCTTAAATGCCCTCAGAGACATTAAAAAGAAAGAGAGAGAGAAATGAAAATACAGTGATACAAAATATCATGGCTAAAAAACGAGTAGACCCTAAATTGCTAGAATTCACAATATTATAAACAGAAGCTAGATTTGAAAGAGTACCAGACAGAATCACTACTAAATAAAATCTACAGTCACTATAATAAAAGAGCAACTTAAAGTTGCAATATCTAAAACAATATCTAAAGAAATGATTAATGAAATGTATTGATATAATAAATTGGAAAAATGATTAGAATATAAATAATAGGCAAAGGATTACTATATTTTAAAATTTTTTAAAAAGAAACAAAATAAAAATGACAACTCAAAAAAGAAAGTGTAAAAAGCCAATACATATATAAAAATTATAAGAAAAATTAAAATAAAATATCATTTTTCAACTATATTGGAAAAATTTAAGACTTACTTGTTTTTTTAAATATTTTATTTATTTGACAGAGGGAACATGAGCAGGGGGAGTGGGAGAGGGAGAAGCAGGCTTCCCGCTGAGTAAGGAGCCCAATGTGGGGCTCTATCCCAGGACACCGGGACCAAGACCTGAGCAGAAGGCAATTGCTTAATGACTGAGTCACCTAGGTGTCCCCAAATTTAAGAATTTTTAAAGCCAGTAGTTAAATTTGGGATATAGATGACCTTTGATGGAAGATGATTGTTGCCACCCTTGAGGAATAATTTGGCATTATCTGTTGAAATTTTATATATGTGTCTTTGCCTGGGAATATGTGCTCCTATGAATTTATTTTTTAATATGATTCTCTTTAAGTCTGTATAAGTATATGCAGTGTTCATGATAACAAAAACTTCCAAACAATTTAAATTCCTACTCTTAGAAAAATTTTAAGAAAATATTTTTTAAAATATACTTGTACAAAAAGTTAAAAAATTTGAGGGTTTTCAATGTGGATTTTTTGGCCTATTATTTGTCTGCTTTTTTTCTCCCTATACATTATCAAGGGAAAAAAACCAACAACAGTAAGTTGTACTGCTATAATCCTTTGAAATGGGGAGCTCCAAAATGCATCTTAATTAGATAACATTAATAATTAGAGTAATAAGATAGTTCACTTATTAAAGTGCAATAGTTTTTGAAGACCTTAAATATTAATGTAGTAGAGAATGATTTACCTATTTACTGGCTATGGCCAGTAAACTGAAACACTCATTTTAAGATGTCTGTATGTAGTCATAAGACCTAGGAAGCCAACTCCAAACCCAAGCAGCCTTTAGAGCCCTGAAAACTGAATTATTTGTCAACATAACATGGGAGGCATATTTTAATAACACAAGAGTCAAATTGAAAGACTGAACATGATATGAAGTCTAGTAGAATGATATTTTGGAATATTATATGATTTTTTTTTTCCATCTTGCTGGTTGTAACATTCAGATAACTATATCATACAGAAAGAGTCTTTTGCCTCAGGCAATAGGTGATAAAGACATTAAGAACAATGCTTTTGTATTATGTGAGTTATCAAGGCTGAGGGAACTCAATGCACATTGCTTGATGGATACAATGCAACCTAAACTTTCCGAATCTGTTAATTCTTCTCCAGGTAGGTAGCGCTAGAGAATCAGAAGAGAAAAATAAAATGTTATATGTTGGTAGGTCCCTAGATGGGACCATTGCATCTATTAGCATAGGAAGCGTATCAGTACAAAAGCTTTGTGCAAACTTCCCATTTTAACACATGATAGATGAAAAAAATCCCGTAACCAAAAAAAAAAAAAAGTCTAAATGGCAACACAAGGTGGGTGTCTTAAGTGCCTCAGACAGTTTCAGCCAATTTCCTGTGGCACAATGAGACCCTGGGGCAACCTGACTATTCTGGGTACCAAATGCCCACTGAAGTACAAAGAAAAACTGACATATTTAAATAGGCAAAAATTATAAAGAAGACTTGTTTCATAGAAGAAGGAATTAAATGTCAGTAACCTGCCTGTAGCTATAATTTAGGACTCTGATAAAAGGTGGCCACATCTGGTGATTATACCACATTGATAGACAACAAGCCCCACATTCAGTCCTCTCCCTATACCACCATAGGCCTCAATACCATATGATATTGAAAACAGAGCATTTGGAAAAAGAGCAGCCATTCAACTATCCGAAAATCATTTTCTAACTTTAACTGGCTAAGTTAAAGTTTAACTGGGTAAGTTAAATTGTTTTCCTTACAGTGCATTCTTTGGGAGGCACTTCATTAACAGTGATAATATTTTGGGGCACCTGGGTGGCTCAGTGGGTTAAAGCCTCTGCCTTCAGCTCAGGTTATGAACCCAGGGTCCTGGGATCGAGCCCCGCATTGGGCTCTCTGCTCTGCGGGGAGCCTGCTTCCTCCTCTCTCTCTGCCTGCCTCTCTACCTACTTGTGGTCTCTGTCTGTCAAATAAATAAATAAAATCTTAAAAAAAAAAGTGATAATATTTTATAATTAAAGTATGGAAATGTTACTTCTTTTTTTTCCCCAGAAAAGATAGATAGATCCTTTGATCTATTGATCAATCTATGTAAATAAATAGATTAATAATTTATCTATATAGCATTTAATAGATATAAGGTTATCTCTCTATAGATGATAATAGGTATAGAGATAGAGACAGACGCAGAAGCAGAGACAGAGAACAGACAACGACTAAGATCTTCTCTTTCTGGATTCAGTGTATTTTCTTATTATGTCATATTGCTACCAGTCCAACTACCTTCCCCACAAGAAATTTACTTTGATTGCTTTGTAAGGTAAATGAACTAGTTTTTCACCTGCAGGCTTTGCTTATTCTTCTTAACACAATTCAGAGTTAATGATCCCAAATAATTGTTCAAGCTTGTTCAGGGACCATCTGCCAAATCAAAAGAGACATTTCTGCCTGGGGATGAAAATGCGCCTGCATATATGTTGTTATATTTATGCCTCATGAAGAAATAAACTTTCATGAAGTCTGATAATAATGAACTTTAGTTGTATTTTAAAATAAAGGGGTCCATTTTTTCTAATGATAATAATTATTGCCACCATTTCCAGAGCACATTTTACTGGGTCCTTTGCTAATGACTTAATGGGAAAGTATTATTAGCTTTCTCTTCTAGAAGAACCTGTATTTAAAGAGATTATGTCACTTGCCAAAGATCACCCACATAATAGGTACCATAGACAGAATAAAAATTGAGAGGGTATTCTTAGCCTTTATACAGCATCATTTCAATTTACTCAAAGTAATATGATCTTATATTTCTATTTATAAAGGTTTGAAAGTGTTAATTTATTGATGATTTCTTTATTAGTTGAACAAATCTTGATCTTCTAACCGCTTTGTTGAGAATAAAATGCAGGGGAATAAGAGCAAAGAAGGAAAACCACTTAAGAAACTATAACAATGCGGCACCTGGATGGCTCAGTGGGTTAAGCCTCTGCCTTTGGCTCAGGTCATGATCTCAGGGTCCTGGGATCAAGCCCCGAATTGGGCTCTCTGCTCAGCAGGGAGGCTGTTTTACCTCTCTGCCTACTTGTGATCTACTCTCTGTCAAATAAATAAATTTAAAAACCTAAAAAAGAGAGAGAGAAAGAGAGAGAGAGACTATAACAGTAATCAGAATAGAGACTATTTTTAATAGTTCAAAATAGTGACAGTAAAAAGTGGTGAGAAGTGGTAAGATTCCATTGTATTTTTCAGGAAGATTTGATAATGAATTGGGGATGGTGTGTGTGAGAAAGATGGTAATCAAGGACAGTTTCAGGATTTGTGGCCTGATTGCCTAGAGAGATGAAGTTTCCATCAACTGAATTGGGAAATGGTGAAGGAATAGTTTTTGGAGTCAGAAGATGGGGCAGGAAAGGGCAGGAGTTAGTTATAGACATGCAAAAGTTGAGATGCTTATTTTCCTCCTCAGTGTGTTTGGGTTCATTGAGGAAAACAGAAATTTGATACTGAAGTTAAAATTTATAATGTTGTTCCAAGAGATGAGAGGGTACAATATTTAAGGAAATCATCACCGAAGGTTTGGGGAGTTATTGCCAAAAGGTCAGGCAAACAAACACTAAAGCACATAGCCCATAATTTTCAAGTATCACTGGGAAATTTTCATGACTTACTGATAAAGTTCCCACTATCTCAGTCTGTAGCAAAGAAGCAGGTGAATCTCAAGTGATCATTTCTCTGGCTGTGATTCTGGGTACATCTGGATGTCACTCCCATAAGTACCCTCCTTTTCTTCAACCATGCAAATATTCTATGAGTTCTCAATGGGAACCCTACCCCAGAACCCTACAAGGAAATAGATACCAAAAAATGTAGCTCCTATCTGTTCCTCACCTTGCAGAAAGGAGCTTAGAAGGAGATATTGGTGATGCCAAGTTGGAAAAAAAATAATCCAATACAATTCCTAATTAAAATATCTAGTAAGCACTTGGATGGAAGAGTTGATTTTTCAGAGAATGAGTTAGTATTAGAATTGCATATTTGTGGGATGCCTGGGTGGCTCAGTTGGTTAAGCTGCTGCCTTCGGCTCAGGTCATGATCCCAGGGTCCTGGAATCGAGGTCCGCATCAGGGTCCTTGCTCGGCAGGGAGCCTGATTCTCTCTCCGCCTCTGCCTGCCACTCTGCCTGCTTGTGTGCATGCTCTCTCTCTCTCTCTCTCTCTCTGACAAATAAATAAATAAAATCTTAAAAAAAAAAAAGAGAATTGCATATTGTTGTCTTTCTTTCTTAGACTGCCGTAATGAAGTACTACAAGCTGAGTGGCTTAAAAAAAAATTGTCTCCGAGTTCTGGAGGCTTTCCAAAATCAAGATGTCATCAGAGCGAGGCTGCTTCTCAGACTCTGGGTAGAATCCTTCCTTGTGTCTTGGCAGTTTCTGGTGGTGGCCATCAATCCTTGGCGTTCTGTATCTGTCATCACATGAATTCTTCCTCTGCTTCTGTGTTTTCTCATGGTATTTTCTTCTCCTTATAAGGATAAGGAGTTGGGTCTACCCTAACAGTCCATCTTAACTTGATCACATCTGTGGAGACCTTCTTTCTAAATAAGGTCATATTCACACATTCAGTGGTACTGGGGGGGGGGAATTTAATCCATGACAGTAATCTTCAGAGTGCTGAGGATAGTCAAAGCCATAGTTCTGGATAAAAACACCTAGTAAGCATATTTGGGTAAGGAAAATTTGTGGCCCAAAGATTCTCATCTGGCACACAAGCAATAAGGAATCAGGAAAGGAGATTGAGAGAGTGGTTATTAAGTAAGAGGGTATATTTCTTTCCCATTGCTGCTGCTGTAACAAATGGCCACAAGTTAGTGGCTACAATAATACCATGTTATTATCTTTTGGTTCTGGAGGTCAAAGGTCAAAGTTGGGTCTTACTGACTAAAATCAATGCCTCTGCAGGGCTGTAGTCTTTTCTGGCAATTTGAGGGCAGATTTTGTTTCCTTTTCTCTTACAGCTTTTAGAGGTTGAATTACTTGACTCATAGTTTTCTTCTATCTTTAAAACTAATTCAGTAGTCCCCCGGACTTATCTGCAGTTTTGCTTTTCGTGGTCTCAATTACCCACAGTCAACTGCAGTCTGGAAGGAGGTGATCCTTCTTCTGACACATCACACATCATAAGGTCAACAGTAGTAGCCTAATGTTATGTCACAATACCTACATCATTCACTTACTTCATCTCACCATGTGCACATTTATCATCTCACATCATCAAGAGAAGGGTGAGTAGAGTGCAGTAAGATATTTTGAGACAAAGAAAGAGATGACATTCACATAAATTTTACTTCAATATATTGTTCTATTTTATTATTGTTCAATTGTTGTTAATCTCTTACTATGCCTAATTTTTTAAAATAAATTTTATTGTAGGTATGTATATATAGGAAAAAGCATAGTATATATAGGATTTGGTACTGTCTGTGTTTCTTGCTTCCACTGGGGGTCTTAGAACATGTCTCCTACTTATAAGTAGGGACTATTGCAATAGCTAGTTAAGTTTTTCCCACATATTTTCATTCTGACCCTGACTTTTCTGTCTTAATCTTCCATATTAAAATGACCCTTGTGCTCAAATTGGGCCTATCTGGACGATACAAGAAAATCTCTCTATTTTAAGGTCCACTTATTAGCAAACTTAATTCTACTCGCAACCATAATTCCACTTTGCCATGTAACATAACATATTCACAGATTCTGGGGATTAAGACATGGGTGTCTTTGGGATACCATTATTTTGCTTACCACAGAGGGAAGCTGGAAAGTGTATTATTTTTAGGTCCAAATGTTACAGAGGGTGAAAAATGATTGAGCATGGTGGACTCTTGCTGATGGCCTAATTAAGGTAACTAGGTTACTTGTTGATGGTTCCATGAAGTTTAGACATGAAAATAAGCATGGATTTAACATCTGGGATTATACTGGTAGTATGAGAAGAGCAATTGATGTGTATTGATTTGGATAAAAGTCTGGTGTAGGTAATTCAGGCAATGGTAAGAGAAAATATAGATAGAGGAAGTACTGACAACTCCAATGTTTATTGGAGGTTTATGATGTATAAGTTGTCACTGAGTATTCATGTAATCCTCACCAAAACTATATTTAACAAAGTGGACACTTTGGTTATTCTCATCTCTGTAACATGCCATAGAAGTATTCCACTTCTATGGAATGGTTTCCATTATTAATATAATTTAAAATTTTTCAAAAATAATGTTACAAGGAGTGTTGTATGGTGTTAAACTATTTACAATTGTAGAGTGATGGATCTACTATTGTAATTCTGCATTACTTTATTTTAAAAATGGAAACTGAAGTATTAAACTCCTTTTTTATCTTGGGGGAGAATTCTTTAAACAGAGATTATATTTATTCTTTAGTCAAAAATTAGGAAATGACTAAAAATATATTCATTTGTTAAAAAATTACCTATTTTTAAAGAAGGATACCAACTAATAATATAGGGAAAGATAAAAAAGTTTCTGATAGTGCAATTAAAATATAACATTGTTTTAGCACTTTATGAAGTTTATTATGTTGAATATCCATCATTTAAAATCATACTTTCTGAAAACTGTAGATTCTAAGTTCCTCTTTACCAGTTGGGTGCTATTTTCCTTTTATAATGTACCTAAGTAGCTTAATGCTTCAGTTTCCTGGTCTGTAAAAAAACTGTAAGCCTATCAGTTTATCATACTAGGTCCTATTCTAAAACTAAACTAGTAAAACTAAACATAACTTGTATAAATTTTTGAAAAGATATACAATTGAAAACAAATTCAGATGACATTGACTCATAGTAACTTTAAAAATGTAGTATTTTTTTGGAGGGAGGAAACAAAATCAAATATTGCAATGTAACTGCAGAATCTCATGATGTTTCCTACTAGGGAATTATTAAAGGGAACATAGAGATAAATTTTTATATAGGTTTATTGTTCTCTTTTTGATATAAATAAAAAATTGGAAAAACCAATTAATAAGAAATAAAAAATAATCAGATCTTTTAAACAGAAGTTGTTTCTGAATGTTGATGATATATTTTGGCAGTCATACATTATTGCTATTACGAACACATGCTTCTTCATATGGGTTGATGCATATTTAGTTATAAAATGTATTTATTTCTCTATATTTGACTGTACAGTTTGGCTTAAACAGATTAAAAAGTTCTTGTCCTTTAAAATAAAGAATAAAATTTTTTTCTGTATCAAAAATATTTACAGCATACTCACTATGTGCCAAAGCACTATTCTAGGAGCTGTGGATACAGCAATTAAAACACACAAGTGTGTGCGCACTTATGCCCTGCTGCTTATATTCTATCGGAGGACAAATTTTAAGTAAAATTAAAATATGTGTTTATTAATAAATAATATCTATTTAACCTGTGTGGATTTTTAAACAGATTTTTAATATTGAAGCTAAATCTGATATTTTAAAAGACCTATATCATAAAACCATATTAATGCCATTTTTTAATGAACTTTTATTTTTATGCTTGAATATCATGATTGAGTCAATTGAAAACTTTAAAAAAAAACTATAACACAATTATAACTATGCACGCTGAAGCAGCAAGGAAATTGAAGGAATGTTTAATTTTTATATGCATTTAAATAAAATTATTATAAAATTGTGATCACAAAACATAAATTTGAAGTGCCCCAGAGTTTATAAATAAAAAATAAGTACTGGCATGTAAGTCAAAATTGATGTATATGACTTTCTTATTCAAATATCATACACAAATTATATTCTAAGGAATTGTCTGTTTAGTTTTTTCTTAGATATATAATCACCAAGTTTTCAAGATACTGTTTTCCTATAACATGTACAAAGAGTTTTTAAAGCATTTTTAGAAAGGTATCATTTTTATTTCCCCTATACTGAACTCCTTTGAATATCAAATGAATGTTTGCTTATTATTATGTCCAACTATTTTAATATAATGTAGAAGCAGTATTATCAAGAACTTTTTAACTACATCACATTACTATATGTTCACAAATTTGTATGCATATGGTTTTCATGAAACTAGCCAGAGCTTTTCACAGAATGTACAATTAACCAATGTTCAAAATTGCTTTTTCTATCTGGACATACAAATAGGCTGTAATATATTTTGCTAGAAAAATTGCATAGAGATTATTCTGCCATATTTTAGCACTAGCTAAGTAATTGGGTGCATTAGGAGACTAGGAATTTCAGCAAGAATCTGCATTAATCCCCACCAAGCTTGAGTTAGACATACTAAAAACCCTAAAGAATTCTGTGCTCTTAATTACTGCTCTTTTCTTTTTCGATACAGAACTCCCCTGGTGATGAACAACTGAAGAAAAATCCATCACTGAGGCACTCAAAGTTTATAATCCTTACAAGTGACCTTTCCATGAACCCAAATTTAAGGACATCTTTAAAGGAAAGACTGTGTAAGTGTAACATTTAAGAAACTAACTTAATTAAAACAGTAAACGCTAAGTTGGCGTGAAAGCAACTTCTACTAGATCACCTGTCAGCATACCAAACAACAATTTTTGGTTTTGTTTTTAAACTGAACCTCAACAGAGACTGATATTTTTCTTATCAGAGATAATGTATTTTAAAGACATTTTTTAAAGGTCACAATAGACTTAAATTTGCTATAGTTAGAAATAAACTTTAAAAAATATTTGAGTTTAATATGCAAACTTAATTTTTAAATTCTTATAGTTTTTTTATAAATATTCATATTTAGGCAATCTTAAATATGGCTTGCCTTGTCTTCACTCTTATTTCACTTCTAGGATGATTTTGAGAATTGACAATGCAGTAGTCTCAAAGAAACTCCAAATCATGAGACTGTAACCTACCTGATATTTCTCAGCCTAGGGCATCACTTAAGTAAAAAAAAAAAAAAAAAAAAAAAATTTCATTGTCATTCATTTGAACCATCAGTACTTTCGTATTATTGCCTATATTGGGCACAATGATATTTCAGTCTTTTTAAAGATTATATTTATTCAAAAGAGAGAGAGAGAGAGTGAGCATGCAGGTGTGCAAGCAGAGGGGAGGGCAGAAGGAGGAGCAGACTCCCCACAGAGCACGGAGCCAGACGTGGGACTTAATCTCAGAACCCCTAGATCTATGACCTGAGCCCAAGGCAGATACTTAACCTCCTGAGACACCCAGGCACCTCTATTTCAGTCTTTTGGACACTACCTCTACACAGGTGTTGTCAACTGCTATGAACACTAAATCTAACCATTTAGTGGATATTCATTCGTCATATCAATGTTTGTCACAGTTTCTGGTATCTAACATGTGTTTAAATTTTGTTGAGTTAGTACATAATCTGAACTGACCTTATAGTATTGAGGAGAGTAATTAAGGCGTGGGGGGCGGTGGGGGTGGTTGGTAGGGCAGGGGTGAGGGGAGGATGGTTCATTTCCTTCCCAGTGAAAATAAAAACTTTATTTCTTCTTGATTCTCGAAAATATCACTGAAACACTGTTGCAAACACCATGATTTCACCTTTCCATTCTGTTTTCACTGCTTTAGGCTTTCTGCTTCGGTATCCCAAACTTGCTGTTAAATCTTGTACAACTTGTAGGACTTTTCGTGTGACTTTCTTTTCTATGAGTCAGGATACTTCTGTATCAAACAGCAGGAAGTTAAATCAAGCACATGTTAACAAAACAAAAGGGAATTGGAGATCCGGTGATTGTCAGGGACAGTCAGGACCACCAGAAGTGAAGTTGCCTCTGAGGAAACTACACTCAGGGATTTGAACATTGTTACACGCCTTCTTTGTACAATGTTTTCATACCTCTCCAATTGTCGGATTTGTTTTCCCAGAAGAGCTTCTTTACAAAGCAAGAGGACCTGAATGATACACCTTAGGTTGCTATTTTAAAATAGAAGTTCAGAGGATGACCAAAAAGTCTATGTTTACAGCAGGCTCCCAGCTTTAATCTTGTCACTCACATAGTTGCTACAAACACTGAAACATAAAGTCCAAATTATTTATGTTGGTAAAAAGGGTAATTGTAATAACTGGCATTAATGTGCTTATAAAACCGTCCCAATGAGAGTAAGTCTATGAATTTACCTGCTTTTACCTTAGAGCAAGGGGGAAATTTTTTTTGACATGTATTCATGCCTAAATTCTTTGAAAAAAAAAAAAAAAAAGTCCTAGCTGTTATTTTTTCTTAAGACAAACACCCATATTATGATGACATCTTCTCTTGAACATAGCTTCTAGTGTTACACTACTTTAGTTTCCTGAAGCAGCCTTGTATGGTTATGGTAAGAAACTGGAGGAGCGTCTGGGTGGCTCAGTAGGTTAGGCCTGTGCCTTTGGCTCAGGTCATGATCTCAGGGTCCTGGGATTAGGATCCACATGGGGCTCTCTGCTCAGTGGGGAGCCTGCATCCCCCTCTCTCTCTGCCTCCTCTCTGCCTACTTGTGATCTCTGTCTCTCTGTCAAATAAATAAATAAAATCTTTAAAAAATTAAAAAAAATAAATTGGGTCAGATGTGATTACTGACCGTAACTGTAGCTTTCAGACCTCTGAGCAGACCAGGTAAAATTGAATCTAGAAAAGAATATAGCTTATGACTAGATGATTTATTTTAATGAACACCTAATTTACAAATATGTTTGAAGTCATTTTTGTCTCTTACATGTTATAATTATCAATGAAAATATAATTGTGATGATGAAACTTAATTGCTACTGTATTTCAAATAATACACTGTGCTTATTGATATTTTCAGATAATTTGAAAATGCAGAATTAGTATTGCCAAAAAATCTCATAATATAAAAGCTGTATAGTTAATACTTTTCTGATTTTTTTCAGATAAATTACAAAAGCAGAACTAGTATTACAAACAAAATTCTAATACAAAAGTTATATAGTTAATACTTTTCTACTCACTGTAGATACTAAAATTAAAAAACTAGATGAAATAAATTTAAAAATAAGTGTGTAAACTCCAAATATAATTTATCTAAAAGCATTAATATAAAAATGATTTATAATGCTAAAATTTTTTATGGATAGGTTACAGCTGATATCCATTATCTTATGAAATTTTTCAACCTTCCAATCTTTCTTTCAATGTAATCACTATTATTACCATAACTGAACATTATTTGTGTATTATATATACTGTATTATCCCAAGCAACAATAATTTCCCTGAGTATAAGATGGTATTTTAAAAGTGTCTCTATCTATAATAGTGTCTAGTACAAACTAAATTATTGTATCAGAATCTATTATTCCTCTTTCTCACTATATTTTAATATGGGATAGAAAGATTTCTTGTAATATATTTTAAATTAACATTATTATCTAATACTAATCATCATTTTAAAAACTCAATAAATTTCTCAGTGAGAGTATTAGAAGTGAGGTGTCATCTAAAAATCTTGTATTTTTTAGAGGCAATAGTAATATTTAAACTACATTTATAATTAGATGAGTCTACAAAGAACTGTATTAATGCTCCAGGCTGAGAGTAGAACTGGCAGTGAGTCAGAGATTTTGAGTAATGCTGGGCAGAATATATATGAATTTTTTTAATCATAAAGTGTTTTAAAACCCTATTTCTGTACTGTGATTTATTCATTGACTTGTTCCTTCTAAGGTGAATAATAGAGCCATTGGACAGTGCATAGCTCTTGAAGTGATCTTAGTGGTACTTCTCCTGGCAGCTGGAGTGTTCGTTGTGACATTTAGTAAAATTTTTCAAGTTTTGACTATCTTTCAGAAATACTAACTTCCCCATATTTTCCCCCTTAATTCAGCTTAACAATGTGTTTCCACTTAATCTTAAGATTCTTCTGGCCTCCATGACCATTTTCTTCTGGTAATTTTGAAAATTCCCTCAGGTCCAGGTGGAAGACACACCAAATAAATTTCCTATCAACAACAGGCAATGTTGAGGAATAAAGACTGACTTAGTTTAATTTTACTTAGCTCAATCTTTTCATTCATCCAACAAATATATATATAAAAGTACTTGTTATGGATAAAGTACTTAGATAAGCCTTGATGTTATAAAGAAATATTAAAATATGAATACAGACTTTAAGATATGTATGTTTTAATAGGATAAATAGATAAATCAATGATTATGAAACAATGCTTGAAGTGCAATGGGGGCTATTACAGATCATTGAAAGAGAGAAAAATCCAATATTTGAAGATTCACTCAAGTTAGGAACATGAAGTAAGGTATTGAAGGTGATGAGGCATTTCAGGGGAAAGAAACAGCATTTAAAAGAGCTTGAGACAAAAAACTGTGGTGTATTATTTACTTGGAAAAGAGTATAGACCGGACTTAAACTTCTATTCATGAGTAAGATGGGACCTGACTGATTTTTTGCAGAAAACTCCTATAAAACTTGGATATAAAGCACACAACACTGGCGAACAAAAAAGAGTAAGCAGATTTTGGTGGAGGGGAATTTCGTAGGATATTCATAGGAGGGAAATTTTACATTCGTAGGAGGGGAATATTACAGAGTACATTTCCATTTTTTATGGATTTAATTCCGGGGTCATGCATCATCAGTGCAGCAAATGAGTTGGTAGCGATAGTGAGAAGTCCATAGTTTTGTGACCTGGCAATTTTGAGACCTGAATATGGAGACAAACTAGTTTACAAAGAGAAGAAAATTTTGTGAAAGAAAAAGAGCCAAATGAGTCTCGACTTTAGGACACCATATCACTCTTTGATCCCTCAATCATGCATTTCTAGACAAAAAACTAAAAATACCCCCCAAAAAACCTCAACTAAAAAGAAAGGATCTGAAATGAGACCAGAGATATGGCCCATGAAACAGCTTTTGATTCAAGGCCAATTAAGATAATTGAAAGATAAAGCAGAAGAAACAACTCTTAACAGAGAAAAATAAAATAATCTCCTTTCTCCCCCAGGTGATATTATAATTTCCAGGACTCAATCTAGAATTACCTAATATATGAAAAGCCAGGTGAATGGCAAACACTCTCAAAAGAAAAGGAAATGAACTGAAACCAGATGATCCTAATATTGTAAGTATCAGAAAATGTGGTAAAGTAGGTATAATACTTAGCTGAAGAAAAGTTTAACACAATATACTCCTAATGAAGGGAAAGAGGAATTCTCAACAGACATATAGGTATGATAAGAAGGAAGAAAATGGAAATTCTAGACCTGAAAAATATGACACCTGCAGTTTAAAAAAAAAAAAGTTCATTGGCTAATATTAATAGCTTAAAGAGATAGTATGGGGGAAGACAAAGTAATTTTGAAAGTGCTGCAATAGAAATGGCCCAATGTGAAAAACAAAAAGAAAACATGTTGTCAATAAAAACAGAGCTATGTGTACACACACACACACATCTAGCTGTCTATCTATCATCTATCTGTATCTATATCACTATACACACACATAAATACAAAACATATGCACAAATACGTATGTACACAAATGTGTATGCACATATAAAGATGTGTGTCATATAATTTGAAGATACAACTCCTTTAATTTCCCCACATTTGATTAGATAAATTTTCAGATTCAGCTCATAGAATTTGAACAATTTTTTTGTTTGCTTTCCATTTTGTGATTTTGAAAAAATGTCTCTATGTGTGTACATTACATATATATTTTATAAACCATGTGCATATATATGTATATATACATATATGTGTGTGTATATGTGTGCATATATCATAGTAAAATATTTCATGTATGCACGTGTAACATACACACCTACATATGAGACTTAGTACTGTTTTGAAATTTAATTCTGTTACTCAACTCAATAATATACCTTGCAACACAAATATAGGTACAAAAATATGGACCAGCGTCATAATATTATGTCCAGTTTGCTATTGCTTCACCTTAAACTGCCTTCTCCTTGCTGTTGATGCATAACAGCTGAGGTTGGGAATCTGTACCCTATGATATTAAAGCCATAAGAGGCAATACAGAAGCTGTTGCTCTGGGAGATGTTATGTGGTATCATTTCCTGCATGAGGAAATGATTATTTAGTGTGTTTGCTTATTTGAAAAGATTACCATAATTTCGTCAAAATTGCAAGACTGCCAGAATGCTCCCTTATTAATTGAGCAATCTTCTCTATTATTTATAGCCATTGATCATGCTTAACTTTGAACCCTTGGTTGAGGTATGTCGTGACTATTCATTGTATAAGTTTGCTTTTCCCTTCTGAATATATTATTACCAATAAATTTACACTCACATATTTTTATATCCATTTACCATATGAACCTTAGTCAACTTTTACATTGGGGTTGCCAAATTTAGTTTTTCTAATGCCAGCTCTACCTTGCTTCTACATTTATTGCCTGCTTTCTTCTATAAAGAAGCAGTTTCCATAAAGGTCAAATTTTAACTTACAAGACATCTTGAAGAAGTGCAGAAGACATAGAAATTCAGCAGAGATAGAGTGAGACAGAAAGAAGCTGTGAACCAATGAAAAATATTTTCTCAGGAATAGACCAGACAAAAATCATACAGCACTTTTTCAAGCTTTCATGGCAGAATCAATACTAAACGTTGTCAGAAAACCACTCAGTACTGATATGTCCAGATTTGAGAGGATTAGTACAGACTATTTCATGCCTTATTAGGGAATTGAAAATGTATACAATTATTCTAGTTTGAGAAGAATAAATGGCAGTTTCCTTAATCACTATGCCTGGGAAATTTATGGAGTTATGATGCTTGATCAAGGAATATGGAAGGTGAGACTTACTGAAGGTGTCAGGCAGGAACAAAACACAGCAGTGACTGAGTTGTATTTGGATTGATACATCAACTTATTATTGGGGCCATACTGACACATAAGAAGTTGTAAACGATTGTTTGATTGAACAATTGACAATTGGGTAGACCTGGAATTTAAGTTACATTGTTTACAATAAAGGGACCCCCCTAGGGAGTATAAAGAAAATCACATTATAAAACAAATGACACAATTTAAAATGTAAATCCCAATTTCACTTATGCCTAGAAAGAAGGAAATATTGTCACTTCTACCACCTTCTCCACAACAAAAGCAAGATAATCTTAAAAAAAAAATCTTAAACCCACCCATCAAATATCTGAAGTTACAAAGTAACAGGATGGCCTAATTTCTAAAGAAAGACAGATAAATGTAAAAAGAGACTGAGGCACCTGGGTGGCTCAGTGGGTTAAGCCTCTGCCTTCTCCTCAGGTCGTGATCTCAGGGTCCTAGGATCAAGCCCTGTATTGGGTTCTCTGCTCAACGGGGAGCCTGCTTCACTGCCCCCAGCCCCCGTGCCTGTCTCTCTCCTACTTGTGATATCTGTCTATCAAATAAATAAATAAAATATTTTAAAAAATTAATGTTTGACAACAAACAGCAGATTCAGAAAACTAAGAGAATGTCAAGCAGTGTGAGTGCCAAAAGATTTAGTCCCGCATATAATTTATAAATACAGAAAAATCAAAGATAAAGAAAAAAATCCTGAAAGAAACCCGAGAAGTAAAAACATCTTAATAATAAAAGAAAAAAGAATTACATTTGACTTCTTTTTGGAAACCGTATAAATAAGAAGAAAGTGGAGTGAAATTAAAAAAAAAAAAAACCTACCAACCTAGAATTCTATTTCTTGCAAAATATTCTTCAAAAGTGAAGGAGAAATAAATACTTTCTCAGACAAATAAAACTTGAGAGAATGTGATCAGTAGACCTGCCTTGCAAGAAATGTTAAGAGAAGTTTTTTTTTTAAACAGAAGGAAAATAATTTACATTAGAAACTGGTTCTAAACAAAGAAAGGAAGAACACTCAAGAAGTGAAAATAAAATAAAAACTTGTTTCCTTATTCTTAAAGATTTATTTATTTATTTATTTATTTATTTTTAGAGATGGGAAAAGAGAGGAAGAGCACAAGTGGCAGGGGGAGGGGAGAGCAAAAGAGAATCTCAGGCAGATGCCATCCTGAGCAAGGAGCTCGATTCAGGGCTTGATCTTACAACCCTGAGATCCTGAAACCAAGAGTCAGCTGAAACCAAGAGTCAGACACTTAACCAACTGTGTCACCCAGGAACTGCTTATTTTTCTTATTCTTAATTGATGTCACAGATAATAGTTTTTTTCAATTAATATGAGCAATGTGAATTATGTATTCTTATGTGTATATCTTAAAATATATAAAATTAGATAATATAACATTATATATATAATCTTTTTATGCTAATACATAAGTAAGATACAATAATATATAAATAAATAATATATAATATATTTAAAAATATAAATTAATAAATTAAGAATTATTAAAAAATTAAAACTAAAGTAATTAAATATATAATGCACTTACTTATGTATAAGTATTTTAAAAATAAATATATAATAAAATAAATTTATATAACTAAAATAAAATATAACAAAAATATATAAATATAAATACATATGTATATATAACACATACATGTAAATAATATATAATAATATATAAGTAAATAATAATATATAAGTAAATAAATGGCCTCAATGATATAAGGGATAAAAGGGAGGAATTTAGATTATTTTGTTATTAAAATGTACCCACAGCACCTGTGAATTTGTGTAATGTTATCTGAAAGTAGACTTTGATTAGCTGTAAATGTATATTACAAACTCTACAACTGTTAAAAAGTTTACAAAAAAAAGAAAAAGATAAGTAGTAATACAGAATTCTCAGTTAAAAGCATACATACAAAACTAGAAAGACAGGAAGACAAAAATAGAAATGAAGAATAAGGGCAGAAAACAGTAACAGTTGTGGTAAATATTAATTCAGCTATATTAGTAAGTTTGAATGTTGATGACTAAATGTACCAATGATAAGACACAGATTGTCAGAATGGAAAAAAATCACAAACAACTATCTGTTGTTGACAAGAAACCCACTTTAAATATAAAGACATACAAATTAAGAGTAAATGAGTGGAGGAAACATACTATGATAATGCTAATTTAAAAAGAAGAATAGCTGTATAAATTTTAAACAAAGTAGACTTCAAAGCAAGGAAAGTTATCAGAGATAGAGAAAAGCATTTTTTAATGGTAGAGGGGTCAACTCTCTAAAACGTAACAATCTTTACTTTGTAAGTGCCTAACTATAGAGTGTTAAATACATGAGGCAAAACTAATAAGACTGCAAGAAGAAAGAGATTAATGCATCATCATAGTTCAACACTTTAATAGTCCTCGGTTAGAAATGGATAGACTCAGCAAGTAGAAAATCAGTAAGGACATAGTTGAGCTTAACAATACCATCAATCAACTGGATATAATTGACATCTGTAGATCACTTCTTTTAACAATAGCAGAATGCATACTCTTCTCACACCTACATGGAACATTTGTCAAGGTAAGCCACATTCTGAGCTATAAAATATACATAAAGAAATTAAAAAGAGAGGTGGTGGTGCAGTAGGGTGGTGCAGTAGGTTAAGCTTCCATCTCTTGATTTTAGCTCAGGTCGTGATTTCAGGGTTGTGAGATTGAGCCCCATGTTGGGCTCCACACTGTACCTGGAAACTGCTTGAGTTTTTCTCCCCCTTTTCCCTCTGTCCCTCCTGCTTGTGTGTGTTCTCTCTCTCTCAAACCAATAAATCAATAAATTAATAAATCTTATTTTTTTAAAAAAATTAAAATTGTAGAAATCATAATTTTATTTGTCTTTTCTGAGACCACAAAGAAATCAATCAGAAAGATAACTGGAAAATTGCAAAATTGTGGATTCAACAACATGCTTCTAAATAACACATGAATCAAAAGAAGAAATTTCAAGAGAATTTAAGAATATTTTGAATCAAATGAAAATGAAAATACAACTTGTCAAAATATGTGAGATGCAGTGAAATGCACTGCTTAGAGGGAAATTAATAACATTGAATGTATATATTAGACAAGAAGTAAGATCCAAAAACAATGCTCTGTTTCTACCTTAGGGAACTAGAAAAAGGAAAAAGAAGTATTTGACAAAAGTCAACACGCATTGATTATAACAACTCTCAGTAAGGAATTGAGGAGAACTTTCTCAACTGATAAACCATAGCTAAAAAAAAAACCCCTACAGGTAACATTATACTTAATAGTGAGAAACTTGTCGTTTTCCAACTGAGATCAGTTACGAGGCAAGAATATTCCCCCTTTTCACTCCTTTTCAATATACTAGAAGTCCTAACTAATGAGATGAGATAAGAAATAGAACTAAAAGTATATAGATTGGGATGGGAGAAATATGTGTTCAGAGATGACATGTTCATCTCTATGGAAAATCCAAAAGAACTGAAAAGAGGCAGAAAATGGAGTGTCATCATTAAAATCCTGAGAACACAAAACAAAATCCTTAAATCCAGTGCACCATACTCAGTGAAAAAAATTCAATTATAAAGGTAAAATATATATTTTTAGAGAAATAAGTGTTTTTATTTCCATCAGACTTTCAGAATGGGGAATGTTAAAAAGATTCACCATGAGCAAGATAATTCCAATAAATAAATGATTTTCTCCATAAATAAATAAATTCTATGGAAATTGGTAAAGGATAAACATAAACGATAAATTATTATGTTTCATTTACTTAAAAGATAGATGACTTTCTAATGCCTTTCAACATTTTCAGCAAAATCTGCCCAGAGCTCTGTCCAGCCCTGGGACAACTCCTTGTGAGGCAGAAGAAAGGGAAACCTTCCTGCAGATCTTTGAAGAAGCCACTAGACAGGCTGAAAGACAACTACAGTCCTTCGAGAAGGGTCCACTTCCTCTGGCACCAGTGAATGAACCAGGACTTCAGGGCCATCCGAACCATCCTCACTGTTCCTGCTAATCTTGTGTTTGGGGGATGACAGGCCATTTAGAGCACACAGTTCATTCTTACCACAGAGCGTCAGCTTCTTTCTCCAAGTCTTCCTCTGCCCATTGCAAGTTTTGAATAGATTCTGGTGTTCTGAAAGTCAATTCCAACACCTTTGCCAGCTCATTAATTACTGTTGGGGAGGAACAGAGCTCTAGAATTAGCATGCTTAACCCCTTACTCCTCTCTACCTGCAAATATACAAAATATGTATTGATCTGTTTATTTATTGCATACCTTACCCATCCAAAAATGAAACCGCATGTACTGATTTTATTTTGCTCATCACCTGGCCCTGGTGGTATAATCATGCAGACCCGGAAGAGAACAAAGCAGGAAAGTAAACAACAGAAGATGATCACTAAAAAATCTAACACTAAACTTGGAGTAGTAGTCTGGGGAGAATATTCTTGTTAGGATATCACTCTCCTTTATGTTGTAACAAAGTTTCCAAGCAGTTTTACAATTCCCTGGGGACTTATTATTACATCAGTTCAGGGAGAGGTGAAAGGGGGAAAAAAAAAAAGGAGAAAGAGAGAGACCAAGCTCGAGCTGCAGGAGGTAGACTGCTTCTTAAAGTCTTGTACCCAAGTGGTACACATCACTTCTGCCCCCATCTTACTTGGTTACATGTCTGAGTAATACAGTTCAGAAGTAGAGGTAATGGATTTTGGTAAGCTGAAAGCAATTTCGTCTACGAGATAGTTAGACTCGGTCTCCTTCCATGTCATTAGTAAAGAATGGTGGCTAATTTTCTTAGGGAGAGTAGGTTGAAGTGAAATTCAGGAAGAGAAGTTGCGTATGGTGAGGTCTGGAAGCAGGTAAGAGTTTGTAATGTTTCAAAACTGAAATATGGCATGACTAAAAGGAAGAGTAATGAAAATTGATGTTGGAAAAGTACGCAAGGACAGACCAAACAGATTTACAAATATATTATGTATAATATTTTATATTATATAATTAAATTACGTATCTTATGTACAAAATGTTTAAAATTGTGTCCGTGTTTAAATAAGAAGTTGCTTAATAGATATTAACCAAACAGAACGTGAATTGATTTTGCATATTTTAGGGCTCACTAACCCTGTAAACACAGAATTAGCATGAAGCTTAATATATTCATGGTCAATTAAGAAGTTTTGACTAACAGAATGACAGTGAAGATGAAAATAAATATATAATGTTTATGAGGTAAAATCAATTAAAAATGGTTGACACAGACTTACAATTTTAGCCTGGAAAAAAAGGCACATATTTCCAAATACTTGAAAAGATGTCATGTACTTATGTTCTGTGTTACTATTTGGAGTTGTTCTTTATACAGTACCTTGCATAGAGTACATCCTTGATATACACATTTTAGAGTGATGAGTGCTTTTAAATACAGAAAAAGTACAACACTCGGGGCAGAAAAGAGAAGAATAGCTGCTGCATATGGAAGACATTCAGCACAATATAAAAAAAAGAATGATCTGAAAATAAGAAAATGTCTTAATATGAAACCAGATGTCTTAGAAGTCAATGACCTTTTCATAAAAGAGGTTGGATTATCTGAGCTTAGACACTGAATCACAGAGGAAGAACTACCCATTTAGCAGAAGGCTGAAAAGCTCCGTTCAAATTTAATGGACAAGGAAACTCTGGTTTAAAATAGGTATTTGAAAACAATGTAGACAAAACCAAGTCCAACAGGTAGGCGCATGATGGCCAGTGCTCTTTCCTCTCACCTAGCTGTTCACAGTGGCAGTGAATTCATATTAGCCAAAATGATTGCATGTGTCCTAGCAGGTGATGTGCCCGTGGCAAAGATAAAGAGCATTCAAACCTGCATTATATGCATGTCATTCTTAATTTTCTCTAATGCTATAATAAATATGTAAATATATTTTATTTTAAAGAGGCAGTGTTTAGACTCCTCTAATATAACTTACTTGATGAACAATACATTTTATACTTAAAATCATACTTTTTTGTGGCTAAATCAACCTGAAATTTGATACTTTGTATAAAGACATATTTGTATTTTATTATTTTTGAAAGAATTATTAGAGCCTTGATTAAACCTATTACCTACTGTGAAAATGAGATTTTTAATTAGCTTTATTGAAGCTGTGCAGATAATGGTAAATGATGAAAATCTTTTTTTTTACTTTTTTGCTTGTTTTTGTTATTAATATTTATATAATGGAATTCAGTATATAACCAGTTCACCTCGATTGTTTAATTTTCAGAGTACATTTTACTGAAATCCCTCATTAGAAAAATTCGACTTTCAAAATGGAAAATCCCTTCAAATTCAAATGGCAGTTCAATAAAATAGTTCAGGTTGATCCTCTCCTCAAGGGAAAGAAAGAGTTGTTCTGAGTCAAAATACAATGGTTGAAAAGAAATGATGTGACATAAAATAAGGCAGAACAATGTGACATGTGTTCATAGAGGTTTCATTAAAAACGCAAAAGTAAATTTCTTTAAATTGGAACTCAGATATGAATATTTGTTCAAACAGCACACTTCACATTGTAGTAGTTGAATAATCAGCAAAAATGCAAAACATTTTCTATGTTAGTCCTTTTCTCCTTTCTATTGTAATGACAGAAGTAAATTGGGTTTTTATGGATATTCTCTGTTGGGATCAATAGGGGGTGTGTGTGTGTGTGTGTGTGTGTGTGTGTGTGTGTGTGACAACTAGCAAATCACAGAGTCCAGGGGTCTAATGTTTTACTAAAGAGAAGGATTGGCCAGCAAACTGAGACAGGGATGCTTGGAAGTAGTATTTTTGTTCCTGCTGGTAATATATTTTAAGGAAAACTATTTTAGTCTAAGTCTGTAACTCCAGTCAGCCACCACCATCATCTTTCTCCCAGTACACTTTCCCTTGGGTACAAGGAAACATAGACTTGCAAGGATTCTTCTCTCTCTAGAACATTTAGAGAAAAGGGATTTTCTCTAAAACACAGTGGGTTTTTTGTGTTTTGTTTTTGGTTTTTGGTTTTTTTTTTTCTTTGTTTTGTTTTTTTTTTTTTCAAGTCAGACCATTTTAAGTTAGTTCTTTATTTTCTGATTCTGGTCGATCTGTTTGGTCCACTTTTGACTTAGTCTCTTAATGTGATCTGTATGTTACAATTACTTTCCTCCATAGTTCTGATGCTGCCACCCATCTACCAGTCACACTGGAGGGAGCCACATGTTCTAGCTTCCCTAGAACACCACCACCTTTGGTCTGCTCTAGGTAGTAGGCTTCCAGAGAAAGGCTGATCACAGCAGATGATAATTTCAGCATCACCCAGAATGTGCCGCTCTCCTCTTCTTTCCTAATTTTTCGAGCAGGCCAAACTCTGCCATCCCTAGACTCTTGACCTGCAATTGCATATCTCCAAAGTGCGCTGTTAACTTACTGAAACCCAAACAAGAAAATATGAGAATTTTGAACTACAACTTTTCTGAGATGCCAATGTCATCAACCTATTCAGTATACCCACTTTAACTTGTAACCAGAGAAGTTATACATTTTTATGTAATTAATTGTTCAAGCTTTGAGAATCATAGCTGTGGATTTTTCTGTAACTAGGATTACTATGCTTGGCCTTCATTTACATTAATTAATTGAAATATATACTCTTTTCCTTCCTTTCAACCTTCTGGTGGCATTTTATTTTTAGGTGAATTTCTTGTAAATAGTAAAGATATAAATTTTGCTTTGCTCAATTTGATTCCCTGGCAAAGGTAATGAAAGCATTCATATTTAAGGTGTTGACTAATATTTTCATTTTTATTAATGCTATCCCAAAAAATGGCTTATTCCTGCTAGCCATTTTATTTATTTGTTTATTTATTATATTTTTAATATTATTATATTCAATTTTTAGATACCCTAAAATTGTATATGGATTTATTTATTTATTTATTTTTAAAGATTTTATTTATTTATTTGACAGAGAGAGAGAGAGAGAGCACAAGTAAGAAGAGATGCAGGCAGAGAGAGAGGGGGAAGCAGGCTTCCTGCTGAGCAGAGATCCTGATGTGGGACTTGATTCCAGGACCCTGAGATCATGACCTGAGCTGAAGGCAGAGGCTTAACTCACTGAGTACCCAGGTGCCCCTTATATGGATGTATTTAAAATATACTTTTATCAATATCAAGACACAGCATTTTGATAGACCAATTTTTATCCCAGGGATCTGTTATTGTAAAATAATGAGTTAATGATCCTCATTAGATTGTGAATTAGAACTTTGCACTATTTCTATCTCATTTCCCAGTGTCAGAACAGTTTATGAGACTTTAATCCATTAGAATCCTAGGAGAGAACACAAATAGCAACCTCTTTGACCTCAGCCACAACAACTTCTTTCTAGACATGTCTCCAAAGGCAAGGCAAATGAAGGCAAAACTATTGGGACTTTATCAAGACAAAAAGCTTTTGCACTTTTGCACTGCAAAGGGAATAGTTGGCTTTTGACAGAACGGGAGAAGATATTTGCAAAGGTCTTATCAGATAAAGGGCTGTATCCAAAATCTATAAAGAACTTTATCTAAACTCAACACTCAATAAAAATATCTAAACTCAACACTCAATAAAAAACACATTATCCAGTCAAGAAATGGGCAGAAGACATGAACAGGCATTTCTCCAAAGAAGACAGACAAATGGCCAACAGATATATAGACACATGAAAAAATGATCAACATCCCTTGGTATCAGGGAAATACAAATCAAAACCACAATAAGATATCACCTCACACTAGTCAGAATGGCTAAAATTAACAAGTCAAGAAATGACAGATATTGGCAAGGATGGAGAGAAAGAGGAACCCTATTACACTGCTGGTGGGAATGCAGGCTTGTACAGCCCCTCTGGAAAACAGCATGGAGGTTCCTCAAGAGGTTGAAAATGGAGCCATCCTCTGACCCAGAAACTGCACTATTAGGTACTTACTCCAAAGATACAAATGTAGTGAAATGAAGGGGCACCTATACCCAGATGTTTACAGCAACAATGTCTACAATAGCTAAAATTTGGAAAGAGCCCAGATTATCCATCAACTGATGAATGGATAAAGAAGAGGTGGTGTATATATATCACACACACACACACACACACACACACACACACACACACACACAGTGGAATACTACTCAGCCACCAAAAAAAAAAAAAAAAGAAGAAATCTTTCCATTTGCAATGATAAGGATGGAACTAGAGGGCATTATGCTAAGTGAAATAAGTCAATCAGAGAAAGACAACTATGTGATCTCACTCATATGTGGAATTTAAGAAACAAAACAGAGAATCACAGGGGAAGAGAGGGAAAAAATAAAACAAGAGAAAAGCAGAGAGAGAGAGACAAACCATGAGAGACTCTTAATCATAGGAAACAAATTGAGGGTTGCTGGAGAGGAACAGGGTGGGGGTGGAGTAACTGGGTGATGGGAATTAAGGAGGACACGTGATGTAATGAGCACTGGGTATTATATAAGACTGATGAATCACTGAACTCTATCTCTGAAACTAATAATACATTACATATTAATTAATTTTAAAAAAATTAAAAATAAAGTACTTATGGGCACCTGGGTGGCTCAGTCATTAAGTGTCTGCCTCCAGCTCAGGTCATGATCCCAGGGTCCTGGGATCGAACCCTGCATTGGGTTCCAGCCCGGTGAGAAGCCTGCTTCTCCTTCTCCCATTACCACAGTTTGTGTTCCCTCTCTTGCTGTCTCTGTCAAATAAATAAATAAAATCTTTTTTTAAAAAAGTAGTTATGGACAAAGTGGACCCCCCCCAAAAAAAGAACAGTTTATACCACAGAGACTGAACTCAAGGTAATAAGAGTAAATAGATTATCCCTTAGATCTTATGTGATGACCTTCAACTCAAAGGTCATATCTTCTTTAGTACCCACATTTTACTCAGCAATGCAAGCCTTTCCATTTTAGTTGATCATGTTAGGAAATAAATCTATACAAGGATTCTCCATTTTTCTGTAATATTTCCCTATTACAGCATATATTTGAATTACACTCTGCCTTTCATTTAGCTTGTAGCTGAATTGTGTTTGCCCATGGTCTAAGAACTCCCTTCCTCTTTCAAATCTCTCTCAATCCATGTCTCTTCAGAATTTAATTAATCGTTATCTTTCCATTGCATTCATATACGTATGCAAACATGGACATTTTAAAACTACATTCAGTAATTGTCAAATACTTCTTACTAAGTAATAAGAATACAGATGATTTGAATGATGGTTTTATTTGCATTCAAATCTTAGAATTACCTGTATTTAAACTAAACATATGCTTGGGCTATTAGAAAAATACATTTTCATGTTGAACAAAATTAATTAAAATATCATGTCCATTCAAAGGATATAAGGTCTCACCTGACCTGGGATTAAATTCGACCACTTGAGTTGTGTGTTTATTTGTGGGGGCTGAATCCTAGATGATCATTGATAAATTCGAGAATCTAGAATCATGTGTTTTCAGAATTAATTGAAGAAACTGGTCATGTTTAATTTGGAAAAGAGAAATACTGTAGGGCCTATAATAATTATACTCAAGTGGTTGAATAAATGTCCTTGACCACCTTGCCTCAGTGAGAGGAACTCAAAATCATAATTGAACAACATAGAAATTAATTAATTATTTGAAAGGACTGTTAGATTCCCATAAGTGAAATTGGACAGGTTAGACATTTTTAACGCTTCTGTCAGTGGAAACTTTCAGAGGCTGGATAACCATTTATTGAGATAATTCAAGCAAAAAGGGGTAGTGAGGGACTGTGTGATTGATCCTCTTATATCTGTTCCAATCCTAAATTATTGAGTCTATGAAATATCTTTAGCCTCCTCCTCTTATTCCTGGTATTCTCATTTTACTTTTGAAATGTTTGTAGCTTTATAAAAGAATTATAGCAGTCTAATAGTATTATTTCCTCAGAAAACAAATGAGTAAACTGAAGACAGCAATGCAAGGTGGTTTCTATAAAAACCCATAGGAAGTTCCAATAATGGAAAATATGGTGGGTTGGAAACTTAAACCTACTCTAGACTGATTAATTTCTTTGGAATTACAGACCTAAATATAAATATGATATGGTAACTTGTTTTGTTGAATAAGTAGAAATTTCAATATATGGAAAAGAACATAATTACTGGAGAAAATATTTGCTATTATTTAAGGAGCTAGCTAAGGGGCCACCATACCTTGGCACTTTGTGAGATTCTATTTCTAGATTAATTTGTTGCTGTTTTTTTAAAAGAGTAGGGTTAAGGTTAAGTTTGGAGTTATTTGTAAATTGATAAATCAAATAGTTGAGTCGATCAACATTCTTTGCTATCCTACTCTAAGTATAACATTGGTAACATGGTACATGATTTAATTTAATAATGCACTAAGGAAAGAATTATTATCCTTCTGAAAATAGGTAAAACTTTTATCCATCAGAAATGGTCCATGAATGTTTTTATAATGAAAGCAATATATGCAAGAACATATGACACAGGAAAACAGGATGATAGGAGAAAAATTGCCTTTGGGTCACTTAGATCAGACAGCAAGTAGGGAAGAACTTAATTCCAGTATTTGGACAGTCATATGAAATGGGAAGTTAAAGGAATTGGTAAAGGGGAAAAAGGTATAATTGAAAGAAGCACATGGGTAAGAGAGATTGGAGCATAATAAATATTTTCAAAATTGTAGGATTTGGGAAGGAGACAAGGAATTCTGGAGAGGAATTCTAAGGAGCTTTTAGAGTAATGAGCTTAAAAAACCCATGAAGGTCCTTTCAGGGAAGACTTAATTAAAAAATACATATATTTTTGGGGGTGCCTTGGTGGCTCAGTCAGTTGAGCATCTGACTCTTGGTTTTAGCTCAGGTGATGATCTCAGGGTTATGAGATCCAGGTCTGCATTTGGCTCCACACTCAGTGGGCATCTGCTTGAGATTTTCTCTCCTGCTCACACTGTCACTCTTTCTCTCTCTCTCTCAAATAAATAAATAAACCTTAAAAAAAATAATAAAAGTCATCTTTTATTGTTTCTGGATTCAGATTTGTGTTTGTATTAAATTATATTAAATGTATATAAATTTGTATAACAACATGTAGAGACTGACAAAGAGGAATCTAATATTTTATAAATGATTTTCTTTATATATAATTCTAATTTCAAATTCCAAGTGATTTCCGAAAACTTTATTTTATAATTTATTTTCACCTGGATGTTTCCACACAAAATTGTTCCAAATAACTATCTTCAGAAAGTAATTAGGAATTTCGTACCTTTGGGCCAACATAAACATAGGTTGTACTCTACAACACATAAGAACTGCATAATGATTAATTATACTTGGTCACCAGATAAAATGATTAAACATCTATGATAATAAGCATGAAAATGTAACTAAGTTAAAAATCATGACAATTATTTAAACTTATAAAGCAACGTAACTTGAAACAATTGCAGGTAATCAACTTCTATTTGAGAATTGTCCCCTTCCTCACACAAAAAAATGTGCAGAATTGAAAATAGCATCTTTGTTTTTTGGTAGTTCACTGACTCCCTGCTGTACATCTTCACCTAAAGTAGCATTTTAGAACAATTAGTGACTGTAGAGATGATTATAATGTCGCAAATGTGGGATTATGACTTTAGCTAAAGAATAAACAGCAGGAGGAGAAAGTCTATTAAGAAGTAAATATCCTCTTTCCAGAGAAGTATGGCTTGCAATTAGAAAGAAATGGGAACAAGAGAGAACAAAAAGACTCAGTTATAAGCACTTGTGCATTTTTATATTGTTGTTAGTTTTTACCAGGAAAATATTCCTATTAAGTAAACAATCCATTGATAATAAAAAAAATTAGAACGCTGTAATTTTGAGATGTTATTCTTTCTCTAGGGAAAGAGGATCAAATGTTTTTAGAATGGCAAAAATGATGAAGACCAAAGGAGTAAAACATTATTTAAAAACTTTGGAAAAGGCTAAGTATATATGTAACTATTAACTTTAAATGGCTAAACATACTTACTTCAAGAAGTTGAATGAAAATTCTGCTAAAGTACATGGGAAACAATTAGACATCAAGAATCTTGAAATATTCACCTCACCTATATCATGATACAAACCAGATTAAACAAAAAATGAGTAGATTCAAGACCCACGCCACACAAATATTTATTTCTTAATTTAGATCATTATTTTTCAAATAATGTTGCAAAAAAAAGAGAAGATATAATGATAGATGATAGATAGATAGATAGATAAATGATAGATGAAAAACACAAAAAGATGGTGGGAATCAATTGAGGTCACAGATCATGTTTTTGAGGAAATTTCTTCCAAATGCAATTTCCTTCTAAAATCTTTATCTGCAATTCCTTAAGTAAAAAAGTATATTTATAATAATTGAAATGAAAATACTAATATATCTGAAGGACAGGTAAAATTGTTAATTTAAAAAAAGCAAAAGAAAAACTTAAACTCCTAACTCCATGTGATAATAAGTAAATTCCACATGATAAGACTTTTGGCTAATAGTTTTCAGGAAAAAAGTTGGAATTCTAAAAGAGCCAGAGAACCATGGTACAATAATGACCGAATTAGGAAACTGAACACCAGAAGGGAAAAAACAAAAAAAAACACAAAAAGTTCTAATTCAAGAATGTTAAATCCAAGTTAGTTTTCCCTCCAGTAGACTGGGTAATGGAGAGAGTAGTGGGAAATGAGGCTAGAGAGAGGACACAGCTAGATCATTATATTAGGGTTCTCCAGAGAAACAGAATCAATAGGCTATGCATGTGTGTGTATGCACATACGTATACATACAGATACACCTACATACACACACATAGACACACGAAGGGACTGATTTTAAGGAATTGGCCCGTGCAGTTATAGAAACTGGCAGGGTTAAATCTGTAGCGCAAGTCAGCAGGCTAGAAATTCAGGTAGAAGTTGATGTTATAACTGTGAGGCAGAATTTCTTCTCCAGGAAATCTCAATTTTTGTTTCTATGGATTTTTAACTAACTGGATGAGGTCCATCCACATAAATGAGGGTAATTACCTTTAGTTAATGCCAACTTATTGTAGATGTTAACCATCTAGGTTAACTGCAACACCTACATTAGAGTTTGGTTAAATAAATAATAAATAATTAGTGTTTGGTTAAATAACCTAGTACATACTAGGTAAGTTGACACATAAAACTAACCATCACAATTAAGTGGAGTCTTCCTGACTATGTCAAAATATTGGTGTGTAGTCTACATGCAATGGGTACTGGGCAGATAGAAGGAAATGCCCAGACTTTAAACCTGGAGCCTAACAGCAAGACGTTTATATTATCTGCTTATTTATGATGGTGGTTTGGGACAGTAATAGACATATTTCAAGGATGATGATCAAGTGAGATATTAACTCATTCACTTAATAAAAATTCCCAAGCATCTCAAGAAAGTTCTCAGTGACAATAGCAAGATTCCCAAGGATAGAGAGTTCATTTCTATAAGTGAACAGAGAGGGTATGTGCTATGGTGAGCACTGTGAATTGTGTAAGACTGATGAATCACAGACCTATACCCCTGAAACAAATAATACATTATATGTTAATAAAAAAATAAAATGTCAAAAAATGTTCAAGGAAAAATACATAGATATTTCCTTAGGCTGAATTTTTGGTTTGTTTGCTTTTCAGATTTCCAAATGTTCTTTAAAAAAACAAGGAATTCAGATAAATAAGTGCATTCCAATTAAAAAATATAAATTTGCATTGATTTTTTTCCAGTAAAAACAGATGTATTATAGTATCTAACCAGTGAGAAAATGCTGCATATATATTTTTATTTTATTTTATTTAGATTTTATTTATTTATTTGACAGAGAGGCAGCAAGAGAGAGAACACAAGCAGAGGGAGTGTGAGAGGGAAAACAGGCCTCCCTCTGAGCAGAGAGCCTGATTCAAGGCTGGATCCCAGGACCCTGGGATCATGACCCAGGCTCCTGGGATCATGACCCAGGCTGAAGGCAGACGCTTAATGACTGAGCCACAAAGGCGCCCAAACTGCGTATATATTTTTAATAGCTAAAACATAAATTGAAGTTTACTGATATAAGGAGAACATCAATTATACTCTAAGTCAATTTACATGATGGATCATCGGCACTGGAAAATTGGACTTAACAATTATGGAACACAGGGATAGAATAACAGTGTAGGTGCATTAAAATATATCATGCTTTTATGAGTTTTCTATCTTATATTGTTTTTCTTAGCCTAAAAATATTATCTTCATTGCTTTTCTAATAAACATAATTAATTTTTCTCACTTTCTAGTTATTCTATAATTATGTACTACTATCACCACTATAATTTTAAAACTCATAAAATATTATTTAATTCTTAGAAATTGTTTTCTTAATATGAGTTATCTAGTTTATAAAAATTATAACTCTCTGCATTCATACTGAACTCTTTCTTTAAGGACTCAAATAACTTTAGTCATTAGCTAATTGAACCACAAAATAATTACATCCTTGTAATTTATAAAGCATTTAATAATTTCCTTCCTTCCCTTCTTGGATATTCATCTTTATTTGGATTGGAAATATGATACTTTGATAGCATCTGTTTTTATTACTTGGAATGGGTTAGGTAAAAGTAACTCAATTCATAAAAATTATAAAAATAGCAAAAAAAATTTTATAAAGAAAATATTGGGCTTGTTTCTACATTCAGCAGCCCATTCAACACTAGAATTTCATTTTTTATTCACAATCATGATTCTATGGTAGGCAATTTTATAGACTGGAAAGATGTATGGAAATGTGCAATACAGAGTATACAGAAGTTGTAGTGTGATCTCTTGTAAAGTTATATTGTAAGTTCATGGTAACTAGTATACTTTCTTTTGGAGTAGATTGGTAACTATAGAAATGGACTCATTCATTCTGAGGAACGCATACTTGACTACTTTAATGAGAACATATATCACTGCTGAAGTTGCACGGGAACTTGGTTTGTATGGATAGTTAGTTGTTTGACATTAACACTGTACTCCAACCTGACCCAGAGAGTCTATCTTCAAACACAGCTCCCGTGGTACATTTCAACTCATCCTCTGTGGTTTGTTCCCTATTGAGTTCATCTATAGCTTCTATCTTTGCTTTTGGAGACCTTTGACTTCAGAAGTTACTCTGAAGAAAAAAATCACAAAATTTCTAAGAGTTATGGATGCCTCATGACCTCTACTTAAAAAAAAAGTTCTTGTGATAGTATTACTAAGGTAGGACTCATTAGTAATACACACTAAAGTAAGAAAAGTCTACCCAGAATGTCACAATAAATAATAATTCAATCAATAAAATTCTGTCATCTTAATATTTTATATACATTTTATATTATATATTGTTATATTGTTTTCATATTTATATTCTGTTATATTTTATATTGTTCAAAACACAATTACAGATCAAGTTGCAAAATGTGTAAGAGTAACTTAACTTGCAAATTATTCCTGTACTTAGTGTAATATTTAAGGATTATTTAGAAACCACATGCAACTAACTCAATTTTATAAAAATGATACCTTCCTAATTAATACAGAGATTTGCAATAAGAAGTTAAAGGAACTTTGCAGATGTTTTAAATTGTTTTTACAAAATAGCAGAGGCAGACTTGGCTATTCACTCATTCATTTAACCAATACTATGAGATTTCCTACTATGTGCCAGCAATACTGCTAGATAAGGGGAATAAAACTGTGAGCCAAAAGAAATACAGTCCCTGCTGCTGTGGGGCTTTGGTTTAAGGGATAACCAGTATGGGGAAAAACAAATAATAAATACACTGTTACAGACTGAGATATGTTCTAAAGGAAGCAAAAGGGTTCTGTGAAAAATAAGTTAGAAAAATATCTTGATTTTTGAATGGGGTGTGTGGAGTGAGGAAAAGCATCTGAGGGAAAGTTATAACTGCCTTAAATTCTGATGTTGAGTGATGTTAGAAAGCATAATATTAGTTCTCAAAGATTTGGCTTAAAGGAAGAACTAGTACAGAAAGGAGGGAACAGTATTAAAGAACCTGTGGTTCAAGAAAACATGAAACCTTGGTGAAACTGAAGCAAGGTCATGTGACCTGAGCACATGGAACCAAGAGCAGCTTGGTAACCAATCAGGATAGAGAGGTAGGCGGTGATGACATCATGTCCAAAACTTTTGAAGAAATGATTTCTTCGTCCAAATAGCAATGGAACGCTGATAGAAACGTTAAAAAAGTGGCTAAAATGGTCAGTTTAAAAATGTTTCCTGGTCTCCTGGGTGGCTCAATCTTTAGGCCTCTGCCTTTGGCTCAGGTCCTGATCCCAGGGTCCTGGGATGAGCCTGGCATCCAGCTCTCTGCTCTCTGCTCAGCAGGAAGCGTTCTTCTCCCTCTCCCACTCCCCCTACTTGTGTTCCCTTTCTCCCTATCTCTCTCTCTGTTAAGTAAATAAATAGAATATTTTAAAAAATAAAATTAAAATATAAATAAAAATGTTTTCTGCTGTCATGAGTAAGACCAGGGTATACTTAAGAGAGAACAGCATGAGAAATGCAAAAGGTCAGCCACTGAGATGGCCAAGAAAGTCTGACTTTGCACTTTGTACCGTGACTATGGCTTGTGAGGAAGAGGAAGAGAAATGGATGAAGGGCTTCACATTGTCTGGCTTGTACTTCGGCACTTGTTTTCCGTATTTTGGGGGAGCTGGCACTTTCATAGGATAATTAGAATTTAATTTAGACAACTTGGTAAGAGAGCCTGGAGTGATACCATTAAATATCAGGGCTTCAACACTAAAAAGGAAACGGGGTATTCAAATTTGAGAAGTTTGCGGGGCAAAACAAAAGTTTCAGTGTGTGTTGCCCAAGAGTAGCAGTGTATTCAAAGTGAAATCTCTCTGCTCTGGAAGGGATAGGCTCATTAATTCCCCTTAAGGGTTAAATGTTTGTAGAAAAATATTTTTCTCAACATGCTCATTCTTGGAACTCCTCACACGTTCTTACTTAGTTTTGTTTTACTCTTAGTATTCTTCACCCTTTAATACAGTGCAGTTTGCTTATTTATAATAACCAACTTTCTATTTTCTCTGACAACAATGCAAACTGCAAAAAGGAAATTTGTGTCTCTACTGCTTTTTCTTTGACTGTACCTTGCATATAGTTGGTGTCCCATGAATATCTATAGAGTGAATGAATAAGAGAATGAATGTGTGAGTGAATTGTAGAACAGTGTTATGTCTGAAATCATTGAGGGTACAAGATAGTGGGATTCTTTGTTGGAAAAGAGGCTGGGAATGGTGTCTGCATCAGGTTATCAAAGCACCTTGAAGGCTTTTAGTATTTTGGAGCTTTGTCATTTAGGTGATTGGAAGCTACTAAAATTTTTGTAAAAGAAATGACACAATAAGAATAATATTCTAGAATGGTATTTCTTGTGAACATATCAAAACTTTGTTGAATTATAGTAAAACATTAATAAGTATGACTTAGAGATCTGTCCAATTACACAGAAACTTGGAACTGTTAATAGTAGTTTTGAAAGAATGTATGTTCATCGCAATCTTGGTAAAGCAAGTGATGAATGAATAGCAAACCTAGAATTAGGAAGCAACTTAGTACAATGAACAACCAAAGGTGGGGTGTGTGTGTGAGTGTGTGTGTGTGTGCATTTAAATGTGTCACAGAGATGGGACTTCGGAATTAGAATCTGTTTTTCAATTTTTGGGGGGGAGGCATGTATTTCATGTGCAAAATTCTAGCTGTTCCTAACTAGCCTAGCTCTTGTCTGTCTCTCAAAACCTCGCTGGTGAGTGTGGGACATCCTTGTTTCATGCCCTTTTATATTGTACTGGTGTATAAGCAATTATTGCCAGCATTTTTCCCCTGGTCAGCCTTTGGGTATTTCTATCCTGTAAGCTGACACTCAAAACATCTGGATCCTTATGTGACTCCACTTTCCATTTTCATATTAAAATGACAGGAAAGAGAGGAAAGAAATTGTGTTCTCTTTAACCACTAATAGTGATTTTGGCTTTAACCTGCTTTCATAAAAAAGCATAACCTCATTCACTGGGCAATAGTTCTTATAGTCATTTAAAACTTTCTCCCTGAGTTCTGAATTAAAATGTGCCCCCACCGGCTACTCAGAAGGAGATAGTATGGCTGCTTCATCAGTGTAGTAGGCTCTGAGTATGTAATGGGAAAAGGGAAAGAGTGATATAAATTTCCACCCACAGTTAACTGGGGGCTTAGTGTTAAAATAATGCTAATAAACCAGGCGCTGAAAACCAGAAAACAGCTATTGTATGAATAATACACTTCCTTAGGCCAAGGACATATAAAACCTTGGAGATAACCCTAGGCGAAACTGAGTGGTGATGGTTCCATGTTACCACTCTTGTCCTCTTCCCCACCCCTTCCTGGACTCGAATCCAAGTTAGCAAAAAGCACACAAAAATAAATTTGATTGCTGTAATTTGACATATCTCATGTTCATGTGTCTCATCATACATTTATGAAAAATTTTAGTGAGCACTAAACAAATACCAAAGATTGTGTAGGATTTTTTTTTTAAGTTAACAAAACCATTCCCTTCTGTCATAATCCCCGTGCGCATTTTCCATATGTTGCATTGCTCCTTCACTTAACGGCAATGTTGCAGACCTATATGAAGACACATGGTGAGAGTTTGGAATCACAATGAGTGTATTTTAACCCTATTCCCAGTCACTTTTTATACACCTCAATTTTCTCACTGAAAATAAAGATATCATCTATTTGAGTAGGGTGCTTTTGAGGAGTCAGTGACATAATCCATGTAGGGCACATAAACACAGCACCTAATTTGTAGAAAGCTGACAAAATGGCGTGTTACGACGACCATTAGCATAGCCAGTGATCATTTTCAAGAACACTACATCATAAAAATGTGTCCCTGAATGGGAGCAAATGTGTAATCATCAACTGTGATTCAGTCACAGAAGCTTTCAGATTATACTTTTTGTTGTTGTTTAGTCACTATTTTTAGAAAATGTGTTGCTGTCACATGGAGCATATATCTATGTGTATTTATGTCTTCCATAATATATATTTTGCATTTGCTTTTCCATATTTTCTGACATTCCTACCACTGTTTAGGTGTATGCATTCTCTCCAGGAACTTCTGCAAATACAATTGCAATACATTCTATGTAATAGATACAAGATCTTGAAAATAATTTTGTTAATTAATTACCTAACAAAAATTAGGGAACTAAGGGAGTGAGGGACAGGAATAGTCAGCTTTACCATGAGGAAGGGAGCAACAAGAAGATAACCTTGGGCACTAGTGACTTGTGGGAAAATACCTTCACTGGAACCCTAATCATAGAACAGACAGACTCTACAAATAAAGGTATGAAGAACAAACTCAGAACCCTACAGATTAGCCCTAGACCAGAAGATCCACTTCCCTCATTATAGTGCCAGATTCAATGACAGTAAATAAAAACAAATAGTATTTAGAATAGAAATAAAGACTATTATCTTTATTAATATTTCATAACTCAGTTTTACTCTATCAATGAGGGTGTTAATAATTTTTGAATGATTGCTAAATGTCTGTTATGAAATATTGGTAGATTATTATGCATGCAACAAAGATTTATTTAGGTAATTATATTATTACACATAGAATTATTGACAAAAAATCTGTTTGAATCATTTCATTTAAAGAAGTGTTTATAAGTAAGGCATACATAGTTTTATCTCTAAGAAGGACAAAATTTAATGAAGAGTAAATTCATTGTATATCCAAGTATGGGAATTGTAGTATTTTTCTCTATTTGCCTGGATAGAAGAAAGCATAGACTCTATAACATATATATTATTAATCTGATTCCATCAAAAATAGTTTATTGTAAACAAAACAGCATTAAGAAGACAGAGAATCTGAAGATCACTGCATACAAACTTCTGTTTTACATATAGACAACATGAAGTACAAATATGTGTGTCATTTGGTGCAAATCATCCAGAAATAAGTATGTTTATATTTATATTTTATGTTTATATCTGTATTTGTATTCACATTATTAGTCCTAGTAATATTAATTTATGATATTAACTTCTAAACATTGCTTCATCCATTTTAATGTACAATAGTCAGTATAATACTGTTTTATTTTCAAAACATTCTTTTTTAAAGATTTTATTTGTTTATTTGAGAGAGAGAGAGCACTAGAGAGAGCAAACAGGAGTTGGGGGCAGAGGAAGAGGGAGAAGCAGACTCCCCGGTGAGTAGGGAACCTAATGTGGGGGTCAATCCTAGGACCCTAGGATCACAACAGGAGCAAAAGGCAGATGCTTAACCAAGTGAGCCACCCGGGAGCCCCTCAAAATATCCTTTAAAAAGATTCTAGTTCTTTTGCTTTCTTTTTTATTCCATGTTACGACTTTTTTTCTCAACAGCTTTTATATCATATTGCTCCTTTCTATATTTTCTGTATTTCTTATTTTCTTCACTTATTTTCTTCATCTTTTCTAAAAAACGCTTTACTCTCTGCCTCATGATTCATTTCTTCATCTAAAGATTAAAAGGGGAATGTAAGGGTGCAGAACTATTCATCCATATGACTGTAGCATCAGTACTTCTGGAAAAGTCTCCACTAACTCCCATCTAAAGTGACATCTCTCATCATTCTTTATCCTTACATGATTAAATATTCTTCCCAATTCTTATCATGTTTTAAGATTTATATACACAATACATATATATTTTGGGTTACTTCATTAATTTATATAATACGAATACTTATAGACTAGATAAATTGCTTTAGTCTCTTTTTTACTACACTATATTTATATTTTGTTTATCAGCTTAAAAAGCCATCAGCTGCAAGTAACCAAAATCTAATTAAGAGGGGCTTAAACTATACAGAGATTTATTATCCCACTTAACAAGAAGGCTAGATGGAGGTGACTGCTGGCATCAGTTTGCTCAACAAAATCATCCAGGATCTGTTCTTTTTCCTTTTATTCTCCTCTATAATCCTAGCCTTTGGGTTTTTTCTCCCCCCTTTTGTCACCTCATGGTTACAGTAGGACTGCCACAATCTTGAGCATCAAATCTATACTTCAGGTAGGATGAAATAAATTATAATGTTAGTAACATAAAGCTCCGATCTTGCACTTTTTTTTCTTTTTTCTTTTTTTAGATTTTATTTATTTATTTGACAGAGAGAGATCACAAGTAGAGAGAGAGGCAGGCAGAGAGAGAGAGAGAGGGAAGCAGGCTCCCTGCTGAGCAGAGAGCCCGATGCGGGACTTGATCCCAGGACCCTGAGATCATGACCTGAGCAGAAGGCAGTGGCTTAACCCACTGAGCCACCCAGGCGCCCCCGATCTTGCACTTTTATAAGAAAGTAAAAGTTTTGCCAAACGTTTCCCAGCCAGCTTGCCTTTACATTTTACTAGCTGAAGTTGGGCATACTGTCTCTTTGAATGAAGTGGAGAAGGGGGCTTGTAAACCTGTGTTGGCCAAATAATGGGCTTGTGCCTGCCATGGTATCTCCTATGTATGCTTCACTATTTCTAGCTCCCGCACTCTGCGAGGATGGTCCCACCATAGCCAACTTATCTTTATGCGGTTGTGCCTAGTACTATAGAATTGTTTATAAATTGGATCCCTTTTTCTGTTCTTTATCTTAAAAATCACCCTCCTATTCTGGTCTTAGGCATTAACAATGATTGATTTAAACCAAAGGAACAGGGAGACCATGTCATCAGTTCTCCTTAGCAGTGGTTCTGAATCGTTTGTTGAGTTAAACGATATCAAACAATCTGCTATTTGTCAGGTTACTCTTCAGAATGTGGACACTGATAGCAAAGTTCTTTATTCTTGTTTTTTTTTTTTTTCATTTTTACCAGTGAATTCATATAGGTTTTTAATATTGCCAACAACCCTACATAAAGCTCCAAATTTTTGCCATATTTTAGAAAAAGTGTTATAAGTGATGAGGTGCATCAAACCCACTTGTTTTGCAAATACAATAATTACAGCACATCTGGCATCATTTCTGCTGGCCTTGTCCTGCTGTTTTTCCTCAGTGGAGATGTGGGCTGCAGATGTTGCTGATGCAGCTGGATAGTCACCCACATTCTATCACCCTAAGGCACAAGAGCCAGAGCCAAAACCAACTCGGAATTCCTGCTGCCAAAAACCTTCAGAACAGCAGAAGTGCCTTGAAAATAAATAGGTCCTGAATCATCAAAAGTCAGCTTCACAGAAATTGTTTTGTTTATAAAAATAGACAAAAAAGTAATAAATTGTTTCACTTTTCCTATAAAATATTTGCAAAATTTTGTTATGAAATCCTTTAATGATTTTAAACTACATCATAAATATTATCTATTTTATCCTCTGGATCCGAAAGAAAATTATTTTATTTTAAAGAGAATTTAAGGACCTATTCTCCTAATGCATGTGTATATCTAGAAAGTAAGATTGCTTAAGATATTATGAAAAAGATGTTTTTCTTCTATACTGAGAGTTCTATTTTAAGAAATAAAATAGATGTAAAAGTATTAATATGTATATTCTATATTAATATATGTGATGTAAATGAAGCTACTTTCACTGTATTGTGTTCCCTCTTCTCTCACAGCTAAGAAAATTTGATAAATAATTTCTTCTAGAAAAGCCAAGTTTTAGGTTTACTAGTAGTCTTTTCTTTGCCTCATCAAAATATCATTATAAGATACTTTCCCATTTTCTTTCTATGAAATCAGATCTTAGAATACTAAACTTCCTTTTCACTCACTTCCATCTAGATTTTTTTTTTTTAAAGACTTTATTTGTTTATTTGACAGACAGAGATCACAAGTAGTCAGAGAGGCAGGCAGAGAGAGAGAGAAAGCAGGCTCCCTGCTGAGCAGAGAGCCCGATGTGGGGCTCGATCCCAGGACCCCGGGATCACGACCCGAGCCGAAGGCAGAGGCCCTAACCCACTGAGCCACCCAGGCGCCCCACTTCCGTCTAGATTTTTAAACTTCCCTGCTAATTACTTTCCATAGTATTAGTGATAAAAATAAATTAATGCAGTGATTAATTCAATTACTTACTTGCCATAATGAAAGGGTATAATTAAAAGTGAAATCATTTTCTAACATGTTTATGTATAATAATTAATTTCCTATTTAATCCACTCACAACTTCTATATTATTTTCCCATTGCTGCTGTGACAAATTACCACAAATTAAGTGACTTAAACTAACACAAGTTTATTATTCCACTGTTCTGCAGGTCAGAAGTCATCAATTAGTCAACATAGCTGTGTTTCTTCTGGAGGCTCTAGAGGAGAATCTAATTCCTTGCCTTTCCCAGCTTCTGGATGTTTCCTACTTTCCTTGGTTCATGGCCCTTCTTTCATCTCTAAAGCAGCAACATCTTCAGACCTCTCTTTCCCTCTTTCTCAAACATCCATCATCATATCTTCTCTGATGCTAACCTTCTTGCCTGTTTCCCTTTTATAAGGACCCTTGTGACTACATTGGACTCACCTAGCAGTCCCGGGTATCTCCCCATTTCAAGATTATTGACTTATTACGTTTGGATTCCTTTATTAAAAAAAGATGCATATTTACAGATTTGGGGGATTAGCATGTGGACATCTTTTGGCTTCCATTATTCTACCTACCCAAACTTCCCTTTCAATTATTACATAAAATTTTAACATAAAAAGTCTGTTTCACATAACTATCGCTAGTTTTCTATTTAGATAGAAACATTGAGAAGTGAACTGAAAATATATGTAGAGGAAGAAGTAAAGAATGTGTCATTAATTTTACATTTTTTATTCGTGGAAGAATGTATCAATCCTACTTTATTAATGATTTGTCATGGTTTGATTTTCTTAACCACAAAGATTTAGATGGAGAAGATTATTTGGAAAAGAAAGTGCTGATAAAGAAGCAGTTATAAGTAGAGATCAAGAGCCTGATGTCTTCTTTATGCCAAGGATCAAATTCCAAAAAGTCAATATACTCAGACTGTATACAAAATTTGAGGATGCATGTAGAAACATTATTTTACCAAATTCATAAAGACATGGATTCCCCAAATGAACTCAGTACTAATGTGAAACAAAGAAAGGTAAAGTTATTAAAACAGTTCAAATTTATCCCATCTAAGAAACTCAGCAGGATGATTTACATTTGGGGAATATTTCTAAAGAAGATTCTTTAATTAATTACTTTGTTTGAAACAGGAAGTGCTTGCTATCTGAAATATTTACTTACAGAAAATATGGTACTAGTAATACCAAATGCTTTCAGTTTTTTGTTACTAAACCAACAACATTCTTTTGGAGTCATTGATCATTTTGTTAATAAATTCATAATTTTACTACTAAAAGAGCAATTATATAGACTGTAAGCTTTATGGAAAAACACATTCAACTTTTTGAGAAACCTCCACACTATTTTCCAAAGTGGCTGTACCAACTTGCATTCCCACCAAAAATGTAAAGAGCGTTCCCCTTTCTCCACAACCTCTTCAACATTTGTTGTTTCTTGCCTTCTCAATTTGCCATTCTAACTGGTGTAAGGTGGTATCTCAACGTGGTTTTGATTTGAATCTCTCTGATGGCTAATGATGTTGAACATTTTTTCATATGTCTGTTAGCCATTTGTATGTCTTCCTTGGAAAAGTGTCTGTTCATGTCCTTCTGTCCATTTTTTGACTTGATTATTTGTTTTTTGGATGTGGAGTTTGAGAAGTTCTTTATAGATCTTAGATACCAGTCCTTTATCTGTAATGCCATTTGCAAATATCTTCTCCTATTCCGTGGTTTCCTGTTTGTTGGAACTTTGTTGGATTGTTTCCTTTGCTGTGCAGAACACTTTTTATCTTGATGAAGTCCCAAAAGTTCCATTTCACCTTTGTTTCCTTTGCCTTTGGAGATGTGTCTTGGAGGAAGTTACTGTGGTTGATATCAAAGAGATTATGGCCAATGTTCTCCTCTAGGATTTTGATGGGTTCCTGTCTCACATTGAGGTCTTTCATCCATTTAGAGTTTATTTTTGCATATGGTATAAGAGAATGGCCAAGTTTCATTCCTCTGCATGTGCTTGTCCAATTTTCCAACCACAATTTGTTGAAGAGACTGTCTTTTTTCCACTCAATACTTTTTCCTGCTTTGTCAAAGATTGGTTGGTCATAGAGTTGAGGGTCCATATCTGGGCTCTCCATTCTGTTCCACTGATGTATGTGTCTGTTTTTGTGCCAGTACCTTGCTCTCTTGGTGATCACAGCTTTGTAGTAAAGCTTGAAATCAGGCAACATGATGCCTCAAGCTTTGTTTTTCTTTTTCAACATTTCCTTGGTGATTTGGGGTCTTTTCTGGTCCCATACAAATTTTAGGATTGTTTGATCCTGCACTTTGAAAAATGCCTTGACATTTTGATCAGGGTAGTGTTGAAAGTATAGATTGCTCTGGGCAGCATATACATTTTAACAATGATTATTCTTCTGATCCATGAGCATGGAATGTTTTTCCATCTTTTTGTGTCTTCTTAATTTTCTTATATAAGTGTTTTGTAGTTTCGAGTATAGATCCTTTACCTCTTTGGTTAGGTTTATTCCACTGTATCTTATGGTTTTTGGTGCTATTGTAAATGGAATCAATTCCCTAATTTCTCTTTCTACAGTTACTTTGTTAGTGTATAGGAAAGCAACTGCTTTCTATGCATTGATTTTGTATCCTGCCACATTACTGAATTGCTGAACTACCCTATGACCCAACTTTGCACTACTGGGTATTTACCCCAAAGATACAGATGTAGTGAAAATAAGGCCACATGCCCCCAGTGTTCATAGCAGCAATGTTCACAATAGCCAAACTGTGGAAGGAGCCAAGATGCCCTTCAACAGATGAATGGATAAAGAAGATGTGGTCCATATATACAATAGAATATTACTCAGCCATCAGGAAGGAAGAATACCCAATATTTGTTTCAACATGGATGGAACTAGAGGAGATTATGCTAAGTGAAATAAGTCAAGCTGAGAAAGAAAAATTTCACATTGTTTCACTCATATGTGGAGTATAAAGAATAGCATGGAGGACATTAGGAGAAGGAAGGGAAAAATAAAGCGGGGGGGGACAGAAAAACCATGAGAGACTATGGACTCTGGGAAACAAACTGAAGGTTTTAAAGGGGAAGGGGGTGGGTATTAAGGAAGGCATGTATTGCAAGAAGCACTTGGTGTTATATACAAACAATGAATCTTAGAACACTACATCAAAAACTAATGATGTACTGTATGGTGACTAATATAACATAATAAAACACTTAAAAAAACATTCAAAATATGTTCATGTGGTGAATCTTCAACTTTGAAGTCTGAATGGAGTTTTTTTTTTTTTTTTTTCTGAATGGAGTTTTTGGTTATACATTAGGCTGAAGTGAATCCTATATTTGAGCACATACTTGACTAACACGCACATTTGACTAAGACAATACAGAAATTCTGTTGTACTAATCAACTAGTTATCTTTCTTGTCTCAAATATGTATACTTTAATTAAGCCTCTAATTGCATGCTTATTTTAATGTATGTAGAAATAAATTAAAAATATGGAAGTATTAAATAAAATGGTAAGTTTTCATCAGCTCTAGAATTTATAGAACTTCCTTCTCTTGATAAATAGAGATAGAGATAGTTGTGAACATTACTTTAGCTCTTGACTTCATTTTATGTTTATACAGCAAGAGGTATAGTTTTTCTATTTGCTCTTTCATGGATCTCTAGTTATCTTTATTTACTTTGGTTATGAAAAATTTAATTTGATCATATTTTTTTCCATTAGAAATTTGGGATATAAACAATCAATCTTTACACTCCATCATGCTGCCATGAATTAAATTAGTTGTCAAGTGAGAGGACTATCAGTTCAAATGCTTCATTGTGCAATATGCACATTATAATAGAAGAATTACCTTACTTGCTACTCATCTATCATTTTCAAGTAGTCTTTAAAAAAGACATAAACAGATGTCAGGCATCTGGAAGTTTCAGGTGACAGGTCATTTTGAAAGGAATAATTTAAACTTTGAAGGTAAAAATGGAAATGTGAAGTTACCTTACATGATCATGGAATTCTAAAAATAAAATAAAATAAGATTTTCCCTTAAGGTTTTTATATGTTTTGAATATACACTTCTATGTTTTACAGGCTTTACATGCATGACAAGGAGAAGGAATGAATGAGAGAGAAAAGGGGGGTGAACTATTTGAGTTCCACCATGTATAATATCCTCAGTGTTTTTTTTTTTTTTAACTTAAAGTGTTTATTTAAATTCCAGTTAGTTAACATACAGTGTACTCTTAGGTTCAGGTGTACAATACATAATGATTCAACACTTCCATTCAACACTGGGTGCTCATCACTGTAAGTGCACTCCTCAATCCCCATATTTTAAATTCCCTTAGACTAGATTAATAGACCAGAATGCATCAATTTTGGAAGAAAAAATTGCACATAAGAAATTGGAATATTTCTCTTTTTAATGCTAAGTAAGGATAACATTAATCATGTTTGGAGGAAGAGGTCAGAAAGATAAGATAAAGTAATAAAAGCTAACATTTATTAACTAAACCAAATGCTTTATATTAACTGAGCTGCGTAGTTTATCTTATATAATCCTTTTTCCAACCCTCTGGTGCTCAGCTTTGCTATTATCTAAATTTCAGATGTAACAGACTAGGACTATACATGTTAAATATCATGTAAACAGTAATATACCTAGTAAGTTTTTAAGATTTGGGATTTGAATACATTCATTCATGCAACAAGTGAGTTAAGCAGGTGCCAGAACCCTAAACATGCAAAGTCCTACCCTCACTGATTGTTCATTATACATTCTACAGTAAACTGGTAAACAGTTAATAGATCAAGTGATGATAGGTAACAAGAAGAAAAAAGTAAAGAGGAGGTAAGAAATTAAGTGAACAAACCTTACAAAAATGAGGAGGAAGGACATCCGCTGCAGAGAAACTAGCAAGTATAAGGCATGTGGGTCAACAAAATGAAAATGCAAGAAACCAGTATTAAGATTCTAATGGTGATTAATTAGATGAGACAACAGATAATGTGTGGCCTGGTCTTATAGATCATACTGGGGACTTAAAGTGTAGTCTTAGATAGGAAGACATGAGATAATTTTGATCAGAGAAATGACATGCCACAACTTATATTTTAAAAGGATCACTACTGGGTATTGGTGGAACTGGGATGGAAGAAGGAGTGAGATAAGTAGAGAGGCTAGATAGAGCCTAACTAATTGTCTGGGAGACAAAATATATTTGCATGTACAAAAATAGTAGTGATGAAAGTGTTTAAAACTTTGCAACCATTTTGAAAATAATCACTATAAAGTTTGGACATTGATGAGAAATGCCAAATAAGTTTATGTTGAAGTTCAGAGGACTACAACATAAAAATCTTGATAAGGATAGAGATTTTAATTGGAAAGACCTCAGCCCTGGGTTTAGATGATATCACCTGGGGAAAGATTTTAGTTACAGGAAAGAGCCAACGACAAAACATTATAGACCAATTAGAGAATGATTTAGGATCAAGCAGAAAAGAAAGGAATTGGAAAGGAAGTTAAGGTTAAGTAGGCAGTGAGTTTAAATGGAAGCAGTAGAAAGTGGTATCTTAAAATGAAAGAAATCTGATTTCTTCCTAATTGGTTAAGAGTAGGAAGTAGTATGACGTGCTATCTTAAAAATCAAAGAAAGCCAATTTCCTCTTAATTGGCTAAGTAAGCTGACATGTTAATTTATGTTAGTTGAATATCATGAAATAAATGGTGGATTTTGTAGAACATTAAGATTATCAACAGAAATGTGGGGAACATAAGCCAGTTTGAGGTGAGTTAAGGAGTGGAAAATTTTAAAAACCATCTTTAAATAAAAACAACATCAACAGGACTGATACAACAGTAGACTGTTTTTATACTGAGTTGCTGGCATTTAATTAGAAAATCACCAAACCTACCAGAAGACCAAATGACTAGGATTTAAAGACAACAACAACAAAAAAAGAGTGAATGCAAATACATTATAGGAGCAGTAGTTGATGTCGGGGGAGGGGGATTTCTATACTCAAAATTGTGAGTGGTGAACTAATTCTCAATGAAATGATGATTGGTGTTATAAGGAAAGTGAGAGTAAATTAAGGAGTAATGCTCTTCTGAAACCTGGAAGAACTGGAGATTCAAAGAACAGAATACAAGTGGAATGATTTTTTGATAAAAGGAAGGGACATTTTGTTTTTTTTAATTTTTCTATTAGAAGAGAATAAAGAGAATGGGTGAAGATCTAGGTAGGATCATAGGTATGGTAGGATGAATGATGTCCCCACTAAATTCCTATGCACCATCTCTGAAACCTATAGATATATTACCTCCCATAGCAAAAGGAATTTTGAAGGTGTGATTAAGTTAAAATTCTTGAGATGAAGAGATTAACCTAAAATGTCATCACAGGGTCCTTGGAGGCAAGAGGGTCAGGATAAAGAAGGAAATAGGAAGATGGAAGCAGGATCAGAGTACCATTGTTGAAAGAGGCCCATGAACCAGGGAATGCAAGCAACCTCTAGAAGCTTAAAAACAGTTCTCTCCCAGCACCTCCAGAAAGAATGTAGCACTGCTGGCACTTTAGTTTCAGACCCTTAAGACACACTTTTGGAATTCTGATCTCGAGAACTGTAAGAGGGTAAACTTGTGTTTTTTCAAGCTACCTAGCAGTAATTTGTTAGTAATAGGAAATTAATACATTAGGTTTGATTGTGAAAACATAAGGAAATTGCAGCTAAGCACTTCTTTCTTATTCAAGAAAGTATCTCCTGAGATACTTAGAACATTTGAACACTTGAGAGTGGGATATAATAGCACAGAAGTATAAAAATTTCATACAAAAGATGAAAATCTAACCAAAAAGGAGAAACAATGAAGTTTCTCATGAAATAAAAGAGAAAACAGTCTGATCATGCATATAGGTTTTACTAACCAATATTCATGGACTTGGTTGCAGAATAGAGAGACATTTCTTATGACTAATCCAGGACTGTTTTCTATGTGGTAAAATGGAGTGAGGGGTGCACTAGTGATTTGAGAACATTGGTTGGAGACTGAGTTTTATGATGAGCAATGAATCATGGCAAGAAGTTCTGAAGCCAGAAAAGGGTTGATGAATAGTGCTCCAAAAGGTTATGTCAAACGGTTGAGAACTGAATAGGTTGATGGTTTTACCAGGTGGGTGCGAAGGGGAGGTGGAGGAGGGGATTGGATACATGATCATGGAATACGGTAATCAGAGTGGGTAGCAGTGAGAGGCGGAATCCATCCAGGCTTTTAGATGACTTACCATGTTCATTTTACTTAGTGTAAAATCACTAATAATGATACAGAATAATAATTTTTAAAAAGAAACAAGTTTAATTTAGGAACAGAAGTGCTCATTCAGGGAGAGTAAATCACCAAGAAGTCGACAAGTGGCAGCAAGAAAGAGGCAGAGAAGATGGTGTAAATGACATTTTCTAGATAGAGTTGACATTTTTCTACAGGAGTAATTTTTTAGAAAGGAGGAATTGTTTGGAAATTCACAATGAGAAGCAAGGATGATATTTTTGCGGTCTATTTAGTTGAGAATACACATGTAGATTTGAGAAATGTGTGCAAAACCAGTTGTTAAAGATAATCATTAGTGAGATAATGAATGATTTTAATAACCTTTTTTCATAAACAGGACATACTACAATAATAAAGTACAACATAACATCACTCAAATTTCCTTGTATCAATAATTTCTTTTTTACTAAAAATTTCTAAAGAGAGGTATAATGAGAAAAATTATTCTTCCTAATAATCTGACAAGGATCTTCTTTAATCTGTTATAATATGTAAAAATTTCTTAAGGTATGACTGCAAATAGTTGCCATAGGTTTTATCATCTGTTTTGATTTATATAATATCTCATAAAGGACCTCTGAGTACTTCCACTAATTACAACACAGAAATTGATACTAGAGTAATAAAACACACTCTGGGAAAACCAATCCAAGCCTGCTGTGGAGTTTGTTGTTGTTGTTGTTGTTTTGTTTGTTTTTTATATCACACCCTCAGATACAGCGGCTTTGGACAGATATGGACCCCAAAGACATTTAAGGACTCTTTAGACAGCAGGACCTCCAACAAGAAATTCATTTCTGTTAAATTTTGGCAGCCCAGTATCGGAAACTTAAGTATTTTTAGTAGACCATAAAACTCTCAATTAATTACATTAATTAAAGCATTTTAATGAAAGCAATCATTAATCCTTGATTAAACATAAATCAATATCTCATTTCTAAACTCAGATTATTTACAATAAGAAAGGGGAAAAAGTTCATCAAGTAAAAATGAGACAAATTTGAACATTAGCTCTGATTTTGTTCTACAACTGAAATGGAGCTACTGCAAATGCTGCAGCTTTTATAATCGTGTCAGTAGGCATTGTTTTATGATTCATATAACTAAGCACTTTTTTTCCTTGCATGATGTTGCTTTAGTCTCCACTGGAAATTAGTTATTACAATAATTCTGTTTAAATTGCACATTTATTTCTGAAGATACATAGTGGATTACCTTGATACCATATCAGGAAAGACAATTTCCTAAATAATTTTTAAAATGACATATTAAAATGGATTCCTTTCAATTTAAGAGGTATTTGTTAAACTGGTTATTACAAATTTTATTTCGTGCTTTTAAGGAAAAAATGGCTCAAGGACAATTTATGCTTTTGAGGGGCATATGCTTACTTAGCAGAAATACTACTGTCTTTATTTGGAGTTTGGTTAAGCAGAGACATTATCATGAAATTCTAAATAAAAGCTATAATAAATTCAAAACAAAATGAACTAAATAATAGTTTTGCAAGATTAGTTGAAGAGAACAAAATGGCAGCAAGACTCAAGTGTATCCATGTGTTATTTATTCACTTCCCTAAGCAGACTAGTCTCTCTCTAGGTTCCCTGAAGCCTTTTAACATCACTTTACATACGAGTTTATTCCATAGCTGTATAAAGGATAAAAGGAAGGTCAGTGTGAGGCTGTGCATGAATCATCACCTTCTCTCCCTGAACTTCATGTATAAAATCCTAAAATTAAAAAGCTGTATTTTTCTTAGTTTAGGTACTGGCATTACAAATACACAACTATGAAGCATCCTTCCTACAGAATATTGACAGAGGAACAGAGGGTTTGTTTGTTTGTTTGTTTGTTTGTTTGTTTTTCACAATGGCTGCCTCTCAGCAATCAAGATGACCACATACCCTCACAACTGGCCTAATGAGATAAAAGGAGGGATTTATTCATGACATTCCCCTGCATTTGGAACAGGATTCCATTAGTTGCCATTTAAACTGAGTTTTGATCTTGAAATTTTTACTTTTTTAAACGGAAGAATTGTGATTTTTGGATGGTATGGCAATTCATTAGCTGTAAATTTCCCTATCCCTTCAAAACCTTATCTCAACCTAAAGCTGTTTTTGTTTTATTTGGTTTTGATTTGTTTTACTTGCAGTCTACTCAGTAGGTGATTCCCCAAATCCCAAACCCTAAAGCTCCTGCAGTTACAGAAGGTATGGTCTCCAAGGCCTCCTCTCTCCCACAAACAGGTCAGTACCACTGGCTCTGCATTCTTCTCCAGGTCACTACTTTTATCTCTTGAGCTCCAGCTCCTCGCCCCCCCACCTTCTTGTAGTGACAATTTCAGCTGCTCTTTTCAAAATCCTTCAGTGGCTTCCCATTATATCTTGAACAAAACCTAAACTCCAGTGTTGGTATGATCAAGCCCCTGCCTACCTTTGCAACCTCGAACTTCTTGGTCACCAAGCATTCAACATATAGGTTGTTTTCCAGAACCTCAAATAAGTTCATTTTGTCCCACCTCTGATTTGTAATGCACACTTTTTCTTCTTCTCATCAGGGGCAAGATGCTTCTCTTTCTTTAGAACTCAATCTAAATGTCTTTCTCTCAGAATTGAGGTGTAAAGGAGTCCATTCATTCACTACTGTAAGACTCCTCTCTCCTTAATACTAAAATAATTTGACTAACGTGGAGAAGTTAGGGGATCTTCACTTCTCATAAGAAAGCTGTTAGGCAGTCCACTACAAAATGCTCCAGTGAACAATTACTTGTAGCCAATCTACTTAAACCATACTACATTCAAAAGAAATTTTATGTGCTGTTTGTTGCAAAATATATCTCATCCCAACATATGTGTTTTCTCCTAAGTGTTGGTTCATGATAAAAAAAATTGACTTATGCCTTTTCACTGTAGAGAAGATCCATTTGACTTTCATGAGACAGTCCGCCAGGACTCTGAGCCATTGGCAACCTTGAAACAATATTTAACTACTATTGTCAGGCCCAGAAACTGTTTATCAATCTCTTTCTTGTATTTGCCTTCAGGAGTGAAAGTCTTCTACGGTTTTATGTTGAACCACAATTTAAAACTCTCCTCTCCTTCCCTGACACTGTACTTTCCAAGACCATTGTTAGTTTCTGATGTATTATATATATATATAGCCTCTGGAGAAGAAGCAGTGCAGGTATCATCACAATCGCACAGTGGGAATCCAAGACTCCAGGTGGTTTTTCTCTTGGCAGCTAAGCATATTTGATACACATTTCATTTTTATCTCAATACAATGTTGAAAATGCATATTTAGACACATACTTGAATCATAAATATTATTGAAATTCATTGTGTATTAGGCACTCTTGGCTTTCATCCAGAACAAACCCTCCAACAGTGCTAGTCACACTCATGTACTAGTGCAAGGGTACAGGAACACTTCTCTCTCCCCACCGCCACAAGACAAGTTTATTTATTTCTTTTATTGTTACTTTTAAATTTTATTTATTTATTTATTTTTTAAAAGATTATTTATTTATTTATTTATTTGACAGAGAGAGATCACAAGTAGGCAGAGAGCCAGGCTGAGAGAGAAAGGAGGAAGCAGGCTCCCTGCTGAGCAGAGAGCTAGGCAGAGAGGCAGGCAGAGAGAGAGAGAGAGAGAGAGAGAAAGGGAAGCAGGCTCCCTGCTGAGCAGAGAGCCTGATGCAGGGCTCAATCCCAGGATCCCGGGATCATGACCTGAGCCGAAGGCAGAAGCTTTAACCCACTGAGCCACCCAGGTGCCCCCCACAAGACGATTTTAAAAGAAGACTTTAAAAATTTCTTCAGACCTCACAGCTTTAACGGGTGGTCTAGATCAAGTTAGAATTAATCTCTGCTTCCATGAAGAATTCTAGGGTTTTGATTTAATTTGCCATGTAGCCAGGAATTGTATCTTAGTTCAAGTGAACCGTGATGAGCCAAAGAAATTTATAACCCAGGTATAAAATTTATAAACCTAGTTATAAGCCCAGAAGGACAAAGTTAAGTTAAATTGAATCCCATATGATTTCACAATATTTGAGAGTCCAGAGTTTGGGAGGATTCCTGAGGAGCATCTCTATTTTCTCTGGCTTTTAACCACATCTTTCCCTTGTGCTGTCTGATATCCCCACCCAGGCTTTCTTCAGGACTTCAAAGTGTCTGTCTTTCCCCATCCTGGTAGTTCTATACATACCCGATTTTTTGAAGTTTCATCTTGTATCCCAAGTAATTAAATAATTATTTTCCCCCAAACAGTACTAGTTTACTCCCTAAAGAGCAACTTAACATCACCTTTTTATTAATAGAATGTTTCCTGCTTATCTCTTAGTATGAGTTATATTAAAAATCACAGACCATTTACTAGATTATTATTGTGACATGACAAGATCTTTTGCATAAGTCATATGTTATCAGATTTGATTAATCAATTTGTTACCATGTTTAATTTAGTAGCATTTTATTTAGGATATTAACATATTTATTTGTGAGATAGGTTCATGATTCTACGATTGTGTTTAAATGTGCTTTCAGTTCATGCTTCTTATAAGCACATCGCCCCTTAAGAGAGCAAGAAGCAAGAAAGAAAATATGATTTCTCCCATTCCCTTTCAATCTCCATAAATGTCTCCCATAGACAGAAAGAACTTAACTAGAAATGAACTGTACAATATGGAAGGATGAATGTGAATCTGAGCAAGTGAGAAAATACGGATAGCTAATACTGCCCTTGTTTCTTTATCTTGTCACTAGACTGTATTTAAAACGAACTAAAGGTTTCCTCCATTACTCTTCCCACATTTATTTTTTCTGTTCTTATATTCCTTTTGTCTTCAGCTATGCTGGTTAATTACCACGGCATGGCTTGGGTGGTCAGTGCTTTATCATTTGTCGCATGGCTCAAATCTTCATTCTGGGGTGATTTTAGCCTTGGCAGCCTTGCTATAGTTTTTCATTAACTTTGTGACTGGAATGCTAGTACTATAAGGCAGAGCAGAATACACCATAGATTCCTGGTAAAATCTCCCTCAGATGCATAATGTAGCAGATTTGAATAAGAAAAATAACCACTTCAGTCTACACCATACTTCTCTTTTTTGCCTATTAGTCTTATGGTCTGATAAGACTACAATGACAAATAGTCATCTATATTCCTCTAGCAGTGGAAGCATTGTTGAATACCCTGTCAAAACAACAATTATACTCAACAAAGTTAAAAAGCAAGGGAGACTTTATTCAAAACTATTCCTATAGGGGAGAGAAACCAAAATTCAGCTTCAGCTTAACTCCACTACATTAAAAATAAAATAAAATTAAATTAAATTTAAAAAAAAATCAAAAGATCAGTGAGATTTTAAGAGCTGGAGTAGGGAGGAATCATAAGCCATTTGCATTTGCTAACTGGCTTTACTCAAAGACAATGTAAACTTTCTGCTATTTTCATGACAGAGGGAGTTTTACAGCTTGGCATATCATAATTAGGCCTCTACATTCCCACAGAAACTGGGATACAATGGGCCCTGTCTCCTTTGATAACCGCATTTCAAAGAGATGGTTCCCAGTTCCTTGTCAAAGACATTCCTGGATTGTAAATCTGGCAAGAGTCTTTAAAAAGGCTTTATACTGCAAACAGTTTAAGAATAAACAATTACAAATTTTCTAAAGTAAATGCTTAAAGAAAGAAAGGAAGAAGAAAAGAAAGAAAGAAAGAAAGAGAAAGGAAGGAAGGGAGTTTAGAGCCTAGAGTCGGGAAAAATCCTGTGTAAAGTTCAGTCTAGCTGAAAGGGAGGAAGTTAAGGCCAATTAACTGATGAATCCTTATGGAGTTATTTCTACATTACATGCTAACACCAATAAATTAGAAACAAAAGTTTTGTGCCTCTCTTGCTTCTCCTTTTTGATACGTGAACTAAAAATCATTGGTATGGAAGAAATAGAATTATTTGTTCATGACAAATATTAACCAATTATGTAATTTTAAATTTTGTAGTAGCCACATTAAAAGAAACATTCAAAAATATTTTAATAATGTATTTTATTTAACTCACTATATTCAAACAAGTACTACTTCAACATGTAACCAATAGAACATCTATTAATAATATTCTACTTTTGTTTAGCACTAGGTCCCCAAAATCTGATGTGTATTTTAAACTTAAACCACATCTTGATTTGGATGAGACACATTTGCTTGATAAACACATTTAGGTAGTGGTTACTGTATCAAACACAATGGTATTTGACTAAACCCAGAAATTTCTGGTAATTTGATCTCATGCTGAGTATACTGGTCCTAAATCTGTTTCAGAGATCTAGCTGAAAGAGAGAGAAAAAGAGGGAGACATTGCTAGTTGCTAGAAGTAATACTTTGAACATAACACATTTTCCTTCCCCTCTTAGTTTAGCAAACTCTTTCACAAATTACCCATGGTTTGATGATATGAAATTGAAAACCATGGAACACTTTTGACACCTCAGGTTCAACTTCTTAACTGGCACCCTGGGATAAGCTGGCGTCTGAATATAATTATAGATCAAGACTCATTGCTGAGTGGTAGGAATGAAGAAAATTGACAGGCACTTGAAAGATAAGTACCTAAATTAAGGTCTTAATGGACTTCCAATTAATGCAAGACAGATTTCATCAGACAGTGGAAGAAGAACTAGCTTTGCTGACTAGAAAGGCTCAGTGGAATGTGCAGTTTGTGATCCTTGGAATTACTTAAATGTCATCATTCCAACTTTCAGGAGACTTTTTGTTTGTTCTTTTTTTTTTTTAAGATTTTATTTATTTGACAGAGAGAGAGAAATCACAAGTAGGCAGAGAGGCAGGCACAGAGAGAGAGAGGAGGAAGCAGGCTCCCCGCGAAGCAGAGAGCACGACGTGGGGCTCGATCCCAGGACTCTGGGATCATGACCCGAACCGAAGGCAGAGGCTTTAACCCACTGAGCCACCCAGGCGCCCCTATTTGTTCATTTTTGTTTTTGTTTTTTTTGTTTTTTTGTTTTTTGTTTTTTTCCAATGAGTAACTTTACTAAAGAAATCTAGGAAGTCTGTGAATTCAACCTATGTAACAATTTATTATAGACTAACAAATTCACTGTATGTTTTTTGGCAATCTGATATAATTTTGAGAGAGTCATAGAAACTTAACTGGTTTTCTTTCTGTACCTGGAGCATTGAACTGAAAAAAGCCTGTTGTCTTCTCTGATTTTTCAGTGCTGTGAGAAGGAAGGGCTTCAGAACACTTGTCTTTTGCATGCCCAGTACAAGTTTTCTTTACAAGTTTTCTTGTACTGGGCATGCAAGTGCTTGGTCCTCCGTAGCTGTGCTTTCCCCTCCATAGGCCTTTTATTCCAGGCAAACCACAGGTTATGATTTCAGTGACAATTTTGACGTTATGTGCCCAAGATGACTACAGTCCCATTCTCTAATGTCAGTCTCATCCTGATTGCCTTTCAAGTTTCAGCAGGTCAGAGAATCTTCATCCCAAAATCTTATCCTTGAGGGTTAGCTGTTTGCCCTCCTGTTTGGTACTGATTACTGAGTCACTCAAGTTTCAGCTGAAGTTCAATGTGTTTTAATGAAAAAGGAATTTAATACAATGCAATGTCCAAACAACCACCCAGAAACCCCAAAGAAATTGGAAACTAAAATATTTGAGCTACTCAAGAGAGAACATATAGCACATATAGCTCACTTATTGTGAGATAAGTAGATTTCCACTGATATTTAATGTTTTTCTTATTTTATTAGAAGTGATAAATTTTTATTGTAAATTAATGTAATGATACTTATTGAACATTTTCACTGTGCCATGGATTTTGAAATGGAGATGTGTTTTATTTGTATTATTGCATTGATCACAGAGGAACCATACAAAATGAGTACTGTACAATAACTTCTTTGCCAATAAAAACGTTAGGCATAAGGTAGTAAAGCAACCTGGCCAAGTTCACACAACTGTTAGCGTCAGAGCCAGGGCTTGAAGTCGAGTCTCCCTTTCTGACTGAAAACCCCAAATTTTCAACAATTATGTAATAAAGCATCTCAAAATATAAAATTACCAGCAGTATCCCAGAACTCACAAAAGTTTAATGGACTAGCCAGCACTTGCCACGCTGATATACACAGATATTTAATGTTTGTCTCTTCTGGTGCCAAAGATTAATCTAGGAAGAAAAATGAAGTTTAGAATACTGTATGAGTACTTTGACTTAGCGCCTACTCATTATTTCACTGTTACCACTGTAGATAATATTTAAAGGAAATTTCTAATGTCCATTCCTTTATTTGCAGGGTATGCAGCAGCCATAGAATATTATTTTCTTGGCTGTATTCTTTCTTGTAAGGAGAGAAATGAATGAAGTGACTTTATGCGTTCTTTCTGGACGCTTTTAATTTTTTTTCTAATTAATATTTTAAAACTTGAAACCCACATACTGGAAAGTGCAGACAATATAAGCATACCTCTCAATGTATTTTTGAAAATTGACCCTTTATAAACTTTGTCCAGATCCTGGATCAGAATATTACCTGCACCTGGGGAACTTCTCTCATGTCAACTCCCAACATCACTCCCATTTTTCCCAAGGTAATCTTGTCCTGACTTCTAATTCCATAATACATTTTGCATGATTTAAAACTGTATGTGAAGGAACTGTATAATGTGTATTCTTCTGAATTCAGCTTCATTGATTAAGCGTTATTCATGTTGTTTGCATCTGTAGTTAGCTGATTTAATTTGATATGTAGTATTCTACAGCACAAATACCACTACTTATCCATTCTGCCACTGGTGAAAATTTGGGTTATTTTTCATTTCTGGTAATTATTAATGTTTTTTTAATTTAATTTTATTTTCTCAGTGTTCCAAGATTCATTTTTTATGCATCACACCCAGTGCTCGATGCAAATCGTGCCCTCCTTAATACCCACCACTAGGCTCACCCATCCCCTGCCCCTCTCCCTTCCAAAACTGTCAGTTTATTTCTCAGAGTCCACAATCTCTCATGGTTCATCTCCCCCTCTGATTTTCCCCAATTCACTTTTCCTTTCCTTCTAGTAATGTCCTCCATGTTATTCCTTTTAATGTTTTATTTTATTTTATTTTTTTTAAAGATTTTTTTTCTTTACTAATTTGACAGAGAGAGATCACAAGTAGGCAGAGCAGCAGGCAGGGAAGGGGGGGAAGTAGGCTCCTCGCTGAGCAGAGAGCCCAATGTGGGGCTCGATCCCAGGACCCTGAGACCATGACCTGAGCCGAAGGCAGGGGCTTAACCCACTAAGCCACCCAGGTGCCCGCCTTATAATAATGTTTTAATTAGAATTCTCACTCATAATTTTGATGAATATTTACACACATTTCCATTGGTTATAAATGTGTTCAACTTAGCCATAATATTCATAAGAATTTTACCAACTGAGAGATTTTAATACCTATCGACAGCATATGAGAGTTCCTGTAGATCTGTATCTTCACCAAACTGGACTTTGCCAGTCTTTTCCTTGTAACTACTTAAGTGAGTGTGTAGCTATGTCTCATTGTTCTTTTTGAACATGCATTTGCATGATTACATGTAATATAGTTGAACATCTTTTGACATACATTTTTGGCTAAGTATCTCTTGAAGTCTCTTGTCCATTTTTCATTTTAGGTTGTCTTTCTTGATTTACACAATCTTCATATATATTTTGGACATTAGCTTTTTATCAGTTACATGTTTTTCAAATATCTCACATTTAGTGGCTTGAATTTCCATTCTTGTAATTGTGTGTTTTGAAGAAAGAAATTCTAATAACATTTGGAGTTATATTATCCTAGTGATAGTGTTGTTTCTAAAGAGCAGTTTTCATGAATGACTTGCCTAATAAGTATTCTGAATTTGACATTTCTCTTGTATATAAGAAAATTATCTACTAACTGCCCAAAGTGGCTCAGTTTCCTGACTGTAGTTGATAAGTCTCAAGGCTTTAAGTTGCAACACTTACAAAATCCAAATTGAAAAGAAATTTCTTCAAATTAGTATCTATATCTACTAATTCTCCTCATTGAAAATTATAGTTGTTCATATATTAGTAGTTCAAGTTGAATTTTTGTTAAAAAAGTCCCTCACACCCAGGAGGAATTTGTTCCCATAGTAACAGCATAATATATTTTGTTTATTCTTCTAGGCTGATAGCACTGCAGACTTTAGGTTTTGACTGATACTGATCTATTTTATTCTTCTTTGTAAGCTGAGGAATATGCATTGCTCAATTTCACAGGAGACTAGACCCTATCAATTTCCACTGCTTTCAAAATTTCTAACACTTCCATGTGATATTTTGAAAAGTGTGTCCCATTTCAGATTACTTCTGAGGAGCTGAAACTTTCTGTTTTCTTATAGACTAAAAATCTTTGTGGTCGTGGTCTTGTGAAATATATTTCATCTTATTCTTTCCTTTGCAGAAAACAAGTAAAAAGCAACTTCTTGTTCTCTTAATCCACTCTAATGCAGGTCCTACTAATATGGATTTTATGCTTTTTCTGAGCATGGTATTTTATCTTTTTAAATTCAATATTATAAGGAGATATATATATATATGTGTGTGTGTGTGAGTGAGTGTGTGTGTGTGTTTCTGTGTGTGAATTAGAAGCTAATTCTAAGGCTATTCTCTGACACCAGAAGTGAAAAGATATTTTACAGTTTTCTAGGGTGACATCAGATAATCTGGGCACATTACAGAATTTCCTCATAGGAGAGATTTCTTTTCAATTCAGTCTCTTGAAACAACCAATATTATAACAATAATTAACCAGAATCATAATAGGAGAGACAGAAACACAATACAAAGCAAGTATCAATCATGGCATAGTTATTTTATTCCCTGCCAGAGTTCTCAGTTTCTGAAATGGTGAATCAATCATAGATGTTTGAAATAGATCATGAAGGAAGAAGAAGATTATTGAAGTGTATTGCATATTTTGACAGCAATTCTACTGTTAACCCTTAATTTTACAAATAAGCTTCACTTCAATGAGATCATTGTGCGATGTTACACAACACGTAAGACGAAATTTAGAATTTAGAATTCAGATACAGTCTTGTAAGACAACAGATCCCATACATGCTGTCATCAGTCCCTTATAGGCCCTTGGAGATGATCTTGAAAATGATGACGTTTGACCAGTTTTTAGGAATTCTGTGGAGGATGTAGTTGATCCTTACTCACCATGACCAATATCTGATATTTCTACATACCATTGCTGGAACACTCACACAAAAGTTAGTGTTTTCTTTAATATAACACTGTTCTGTTTGAGGAGGGGATTAATAATACATCAAAATTACACCAATTAGTTTAATATTAAGAATAAGCTTGATATTAGGACTAGGCAGAGACAGGTCGTGAATTCCCTTTGTTGTTGTTGTCATTTAAGACTTAAAATTTTTTGGAGCAGTTTTAAAGAATTGAGAGGAAGGAAGATACATAAAATACAGAAAGGGAAAGACAGAAAATACAGAAATTTCCTACTTATTTTCTATCTATTTTCTATAAACATTCTGGCCCCACACATACATAACCTCCCCTGTTATCCACATCCCCCACCAGAATGGTACATTTGTTAAGAGTGATGAACCTACACTGATACATCATAATCACCCAAAGTCCTTAATTTACATTACTGTATACTCCTAGGTGCTCTATAGTCTGTGGTTTTGGACAAATGTATGATGACACGTATCCATGATTATAATACCATGCAGAGTACTTTCACCACCTTAAAAAATCCTCTGTGCGCTGCTTCTTTACCTCCCCCAACCCAGGAGCTACTGATCTTCTAGTCTCCAAAGGTTTGCCATTCTCAGAATGTCATATAGTTGAAATCATACAGTATATGGACCCTTCAGTTTGACTTCTTTCACTTAGTAATATGTATTTGAAGTTAAGCCCTGTGTTTTCATGACTTGATAGCTCGTTTTTTCTTAGTGCTGAATAATATTCCATTGTTTGGATGTTTCACAGTTTACTTATCCATTCACCTATTGAAGGACATTTTGGTTACTTCCAAGTTTTGTCAATTATGGATAAAACTGCTGTAAACATCCATGGGCAGGTTTTTGTGTGGACTTACAAACTGCCTTTTTAAAAATAGTTGCTGTAGCCTTCATTTTAACTTAAAAAGCTATTTCTTATAAGTACTTTTGTGGGAGGGCTTGGTCACTGGGGTGAAGAAAGTATTAGTGTGTAATACTCAGTGAAGCAAAGAAATATTGGAGAAACTGAACATAGGTGAGTAAGAACCCAAGTGATAATGAAGTTAATCCTGCAGTCATCTAATCAGGTAAGCATCAAGATCAACTGTCCTAAAATTTTACCTTTAATAAAGTTTAAATTCTTTTTTTCTAAGAGGTTGTCACAGTACAAATAATCAAATTAAAAACTAGTGGATGACCTTTGTCCTGTGGTATTATCCCTAGGCTTATATTGTATTATATGGCAAAAGATAGATTTTGCCAGTGAGCCTAATCTAATTACATGATTCCTTTAGAAGCAGAGCATTTTCTCTAGCTGGTGACAAAAATCCAAGAGGTTACAAGTGTGTAATTTCAATGCACTGTTGCTACAAAAACAAGTGTAAACAGCTAATAGATGGTGAGAACAGACTTCAGCTGACAAGCAGCAAAGAAATGGTATTGCAGACCTATAATCATAAGGGACTGAATTGTTCCAGTAATCATAAAGAGCTCAAAGAAGATTCTTCCTTACACCATCAAGATAAGAGCCTAACCCACTCAGTAATTTGACTTTAACCTTCTATAACTGGAGAGCAGAAAACCCAGCTAACTCCACCATAGCCTACAGAACTATGAGATAACAAATTAGTCTTGTTGCAAGCTGCCAAATTTGTGGGAATTTATTGCACCCCCATAGAAAGTTAGAACAGATTTTCATGTCTGGAAATGGATACTGCCTTAATTTATACCTAAAATATGAGAGTCTTTTTAGAAGTGGTCAGTGGGTGGACACTGGAAGAATTTAAGGAGCATGATAAAAAGCTAGATTTCCTTGAAGGAACAGTAGAAATAGGGACACTAAAGACATTGCTGTTGAGGGTTCAGAAGGAAGCAATAAGCATGTTATTGGTAACTGAAGGAAGGGAGATCCTTATAAAGTAGTGACAGAAAGCCTAGAGGAATTATCTTATTCATCTATGTGAAAAGCATAATTTAACAAGTGATTAGCTTGGATTTTTAGCTGAGGAGCTTTCCAAGCAATGTATTATAGATGTGGTCTGGTTTCTTCTTCTTGTTTGTAATAAAATGTGAGATGGGAGGGATGAATTGACAGAAGAACTGTTAAAGCCAAAACAAATAAACAAAAAACAACCAAAGGGGAACTTGATGATTTGGGAACTTCTCAGCCTGCCCGGATGATAAAGCATGATAAAACTATGAAAACATTTCCAAAAAAATCAAGTGTCTTCCTGTACAAACTGAAACCACTGAAAGATCAAATGGTCAAAGTCTATACACAAGAGATGAAGGATGTGCCCCGCAGATCTCGGTCAAACCAGAGGGCTTCTAGGAAGCTAAAAAGTGCTGTCTTTCCTCCATTTAGCAGAAGAAGCCAGAAATAGAGGTGTTATTTTAGTAACATCTTCAGGTAAGATTTTTTTTTTTTCCATCCCAAATTGAGTAAACCCACATGAACTCTATGCAAACCTCACAAGATTCTTGTGGAAATTATATCACCATAGGCCAATTTGATCTATAGAGACCAGAGAATAAAATAAAAGAAAGCTTCCAAGCTCTCATTTCTCAAATCTATGGGCAGGATGCAGTGTATGTTCTTATCCCTGCTGTAACAAATTACTACAAGCTTAGTGGCTTAAAAAAAAACAAATTTTTTACCTTACAGTTGTGAGTATCAGAAACTTTATTGTCAAGGTGTGGTGTCACTCATGTCAAGCAGTGACTTAAGCAGCTAAGACCAGTTATCACCAAGACCAGCACAGGCAGGAAGGACTAAGGACTGATGACAGGTGAGACCACAGGAAACTGGAAGAACCGGGAGCTGAAATAATTAGATCCAGAAGAGGCTTGCAAAGACCTAAGACTGACTAAGGTCCTTTAAAAAGGGAAGACTTCTGTAGCCAACTGTCAGACTCTCCAGACACTGACTCTTTCACATCTGACTGCATGAGAAAGGCAACGGTCATCGAAAGTTCTGCCTGACTGATCTCTAAACATAATAGAGATCCTCTACTGTGTGAACATAATGAGCAGTGAGTGTGACAGCTGGCCTGGACCAGACCGAGTCCTTATCTGAACTGCAAGCTCAGAGACGAACTTTAAGTTTGGTTTGTTAGCTGCTTACACTTAGTTGTATTTTATTTAATGTGTGACTTTGTATTGTACTTTGCTTCCTGTTATGTGTATGAAGCCAAGTTAAATGTGTAGTGAAATGTCACTAAGTTTGGAATTCCGAACATGCTTTACAAGTGTGGTAACCTTGCTTTATGATTGAAAAAGCTAACATTGTGGAAAGACACAGCTCATGTACATGCCTTTATAGGGGGCTCCTGACACGTAGATAATGCTATTCTCCTTCTGGAAGCTCTAGGGGTTAATCTGATCCCCAGCTTTTTTTCGGTCTAGAAACCATCTACACACCTTAACCTGGGACTCCTGCCTCTCTCTTCAAAGCCAGCAGCGTAACACCCTCAATACTGTCTTCTGACCTCTGCTTCTGAGGTCACATTACCTTCTCTCTAACTCTGACCCTATGGCTGGTTTTATATAAGGACTCTTGGGATTTCATTGGGCCCCTCTACATTATTCAGGATAATGTTCCCATCAAAAAACCTTTAACAATCAAATTTGCATTGTCCCTTTTTCCATGTAAACTAACATATTCAGTTTTCAGGGATTAAACCATGAACATATTAGTGGGTGGGAGACATTATTCAACCTATAGCAATACACCTTCTGGCCCTTAAAAATTCACTTCTACCCACATACAAAGTACATTCAACCCATCTCAATATTCTTCAAAAGTCACAACCCATCACACCATCAATCAACTCAAGGTCCCAATCTCATCTAAATCCCATCAGCTCCAAAGTCCCAAATTTCATTATCTAAACAAATTGATTCTGATTCAGAGAAAGTTCTCGATATAATCCATCCTGAGGCACAATTCTTCCATATCTATTGACCTGTGAATCTAGAAAACAAGTCATTAACTTTAAAAATACAATATTGGAATAGGAGTAAGACATAATTATAGAAATACCCATTCAAAACTGGAGAAATTGAAGGAAAAGAGACATGAGTCCTAAGCAAGTCTGAAACCCAGCCTGGCAAAATCCATTAGGACTTTTTATAATTTTTTTTTTAGCTTTATTGAGGTATGATTGACAAATAAAATTCTTGCAGTGAGATCCCAGAATAGAGGCCAGCCTGGTGACAGCTCGACTTTAACCTTGTGAGATCCTAAGAAAAGTACTCAGTGAAACTCCCCAGAATTCTTATCTTTAGGACTGTTAGGTTCTGGAGAATTTTGGTTGGTTGACATATGGTGACTTTCAGTAACAATCTTTTTTTTTTTTTCCTTTTTTTTTTTTTTTTTTTAGCTTTTAATTTTTTTTTTAAAAATTTTTTTTTTTTTTTTCTTTTTTTTTTTTTTTTGTAAAGCTTACAATCATCTATTCAATAATCTGTGTCAGATTTTAATTAGGTTTACCATTTAGAGCTTGCACAATGTTTTCTTATTTCTGAAATAAAATTTTAAAAGAACTGTTAGGTTTGTCTGATTCTATTCTTCCCTCCCTCCCTCTATGATCCTCTGTCTTGTTTCTTAACTTCCAGATATAAGTGAAATCACATAATTGTCTTTCTCTGATTGACTTACTTTATTCAGCATAATACCCTCTAGTTCTATCCACATCACTGCAAATCATAAGATTTTACTTTCTTGATGGGTGAATTATAAATATATATATTTTATACACACACACACACACACACACACACACACACATATATATATATAGTTTATTTATTTATATCACCTCTTCTTTATCCATTCATCTGTCCATGGACATCTGGGCTCTTTGCAAGGTTTGGCTATTATGGACATTGCTGCTTGAAACATTGGGATGCAGGTGCCCCTTTGGATTACTACATTTGTGTTTTTGGAATAAATACCTAGTAGTGCAGTTGGTGGGTCTTAGGGTAGCTTTATTTTTAACTTTTTGAGAAACCTCCTACTGTTCTCCAGAGTGGCTGTACAAGTCTGCATTTCCACCAGCAGTTAAGAGGGATCCCCTTTCTCTGCATCCTCACCAAAATCTGTTGTTTCCTGACTTGCTAATTTTAGCTATTCTGTCTGGTGTATGGTATTTCATTGTGGTTTTGGTTTATATTTCCCTGATGCTGAGTGATGTTGAGCATTTTTTCATGTGTCTATGTATCCATTGGTCATTTGTATGTTTTCTTTGGTGAAATGTCTTTTCATGTCTTCTGCCCATTTCTTGACTGGATTATTTGTTTTTTGGTGTTGAGTTTGATAAGTTCTTTGTAGATTTTTTGGTACTAGCCCTTTATCTGATAAGACATTTGTAAATATCTTCTCCCATTCTGTAGGCTGTCTTTTGGCTTTGTTGACTGTTTCCTTTACTGTGAAGAAGATTTTTATTTTGATGATGTCCTGGTGTCATTTTGCCTTTGTTTCCCTTGCCTTTGGAGATGTGTTTAGCAAGAAGTTTCTGCAGCTGAGGTCACAGAGGTTGCTGCCCCTGTCCTCCTCTGGGATTTTGATGGATTCCTCTCTCACATTTAGGTTTTTCACTCATTTTGAGTTTATTTTTGTGTATGGTGTAAGAAAATGGTCCAGTTTCATTCTTCTGCATGTGGCTGTCTAATTTTCCCAACACCATTTGCTGAAGAGACTGTCTTTTTTCCATTGGATATTCTCTCCTGCTTTGTCAAAGATTAGTGGACCACATCCATAAGAGACTTAACTCTAGGAAACAAACTGAGGGCTGCTGTTGGGGAGGTGGGTGCATGGATGGGCTAAACGGGTGATGGGCATTAAGAGGATACTTGATGTAAGGAGCACTGGATGTTATATGCAACTGACGCATCACTACACTCTACCTCTGAAACATTTAATAATACACTATGTGTTAATTAATTAAGTTTAAATTTAAAAAGAACTTCTGTCTCTATAAATAAAGTTGTTAGTTGGAAAAAAAATGAACTGTTGGGAAATAAGAAAGTGTTAAATAAAAAGAAAAGAAAAAGAAAAGAGTGTTGTTTTAGACCACTTAATCTCTGCTAACTTTGTTATGCAGAAATTGAAAACTAGTATGTGGGCAATAAACCACATGTTTTAATGACAGCAAGAGTGCCATGGTCATATAGCATCTGCTCTGGGTATTCTTCTCATGGAACACAAAGTATCTTTTTGAAAAATCATAATAGAGTTTGTAAAGTCCTATCAAAGTTTGGCTTCAAAAATTTTGGGCGTGTTTTTGATTTAGTATCTGGCACTGTTATGTAACTGTATGATCAGTTTGTTATTCAATGCTGTGATGAAAGGCAGTATGTAAGATGTTATTGAAGAGGAAAAAAAATAATATCTGTGGCATAGTTACTGGTAATTCCTAGAAACTCACCCTCCACAATACAATGATAGTTTATCAGTTATGGAGTTTTGAATGAATTACTACTTAATAAAAGCCAGGAGAGAAAGTCAACTCAAGGTATCCAAAAAATAATTCTGTCATCCTTGCTCAGAGAGTTAATTCTAATGACCATTAAAGACAGGTGCCAGGAATATTGGAGAATGATATATTGGTATAACTCGATATTAATGATAATTGTGTTTTGTGTAAAAATGATCTTCATGACAAGATCTTGGATATCAGTAATCATGTACCAAAATGTAGCTTAAGGAATAATTTCAAATTTCTCCAAATACAGCTTAATAAAATGTAATCGAAGTCCAAGAGTTAACCTTAACTTCTATTAAAAAAAATGCCTATTGAAGATATTTGAAGAAATTAGGTGCTTGGGTGAGAATTTAGCATAGCTAAAATATTCTGAAAACCTACTGAGATTCACATTACTAGAGTTTTTTTTGTTTTTGTTTTTGTTTTTTTTTACATATGAGAAATTTCTGATCTTAACCAGTGGTGAGATTTTATTATTTTTGTTTGAAATCTACTAGGAGTATACAGATTCTTTTAAATTATTTATGTTTTCCAGGAAGTTATTAAAATAATATAACACCTTAAAATGATCTTTGCTTGGAATAGAACATCTCACACTGCTAAGTATGTTAAACTGCTGAGTTTAAAAGAGATAGTAATACATAATTTATAGTAGATTAAACAAAGTTTTAAGAAGTTATTAGAAGTAAATTTTTGTGTTCTTTAATCATCCTGGTTTTACAATAAAATATAAATTAGAGTTACTTCCTGAGAAAAAGGCTAATAATTCCAAATACTAAACTTAATATAGTGAAATTGAAGAGATGTAATTAATGGATTAAAGGGATTTGAATAAATTAGCAATTTGTCAATAAAATCAACAAACATCCACTTACATTAGATCACATAAGTATTAGACTAATCATGTTCTTGCCTGTTATCTTTAAAAATGGAACTCAGGTTAAACCAGAAAGGTAACATGCTAGTGTGTTACAATGTATGCAGAATTACTTTGTGATCAAACTCTGCTTCAGACCTATTGACAGTGGTGTACATTTATACACTTCACCATGTTACACAATGAGACACATGACTGATTGGGCTTCATTCAAGGTAATGTACAAAATAGATAGCATATTTAAAGGACCTGAAAGAATATGTGATTCTTAGCAGCATTAAATATTAGATTTGTTAAGTTTTCTTTCTGTAAAACAAAAATTAATTGTTTTTTTTTTTATTATGGAAATTCCAGTTAAGTAATTCATCTTTGGATAAAATAAGCACATTTTCACACCACCTCTCTCTCTTTGTCATCTCTGTATCTATGTCTATGTCTATCTGTCACTGTCTCTCTTTTCTCTTCTTGTTCTTAAAAGTGAAAAAAACTACTTTTTTATATTTATTTATGTATTTGACAGACAGAGATCACAAGGAGGCAGAGAGGCAGGCAGAGAGAGAGGAGGAAGCAGGCTCCCTGCTGAGCAGAGATCCCGATGCAGGGCTTGAGCCCAGGACCCCGGGATCATGACCTGAGCCGAAGGCAGAGACCTTAACCCACTGAGCCACCCAGGCGCCCTGAAAAAAACTACTTTTTTAATTTCAAAAATGAATTCTAGTAAGCTGGTACTAATTATAATAATAAGTTATGATAATGGGAAGTTCACATGAGAAATAATAGTAATAAATTATCATTGTTTATATACCAACCAAGTATAAAATAAAATTTATTGGAACAAGAATATTTTCTATACACCAGTTTTAGCATGTCAATAATTAATTATATTATACCATGCTGATCTAATTAAAACTGTGAGATTTTACATATATATGATAAATGCATGCCAAAAATTTAAGTGCTAAAAGGAAAAAAAAAAAGCAAATAAATCTTTCATGAAAACAAGTGTTTCATATGTTGTATAATAATAATAATGGAATATATTATTAATATAAAAAGACATGCATATATTTTCTACTATGAAATTATAAGCTTTCATTAAATAACTTGTTTATTATAAATTGTTTAAGGTAATGGATTATATTATTCCACTGAAAATGTAGTGTGAGTTTTACTATTACTTCTCACCTCAGTTTATAGGAGTAAAGCTATTTGCTTACCTTGAGTTAGAACATATTAACCTAAAGCATTATGGTTTGGAAGAGAATAGAAAATAATTTTCACATATAAAACCATTTTATGAGTATGTTGAAACTGATGGCATTAAATTTTGATCTTATATTAAATGTATGCTTATAAAATGGAAATGACTTAGATATTTGTTCTATGTCAAGAATTTTTCTCATTTAATGCATTTTTACCTAGATCTTCTAACATTTCGTGGGAGAAAGAAGCATTAGAGTCTAATAAATACAGGCACAAGTTCTAGTCAGAAATTACCTGAGCTCAAATCTCACCTCGTCCACTTAGACGTTGTGTTCTTAACATCTCTCCAGAAGGATCTCTTTAAAGCTCTGCCATTGCCTTCTTGAAATTCTTAACATTTTTTAGACAAAGAGTCTTCCATTTCCATTTGGCAGTGGATTCCACAAATTTTGTTGCTCATCCTGTTCATAAGTTAATATGTATGAAAAATCATCCTTAGAACTCTGCCTAGCATGAAGTGGCAATTAATTCAATTCTTAAATCAAATTAAATTCTTAAATTAAATTCTGAATATGTTTATCAGAAAGTTAGTTACATACATTGCTATTATGAAGCACTTTTTATTCTCAAATACAATGTATAACCAGTTTCTGGTGGTGTTAACAAATTGTTGCCCAACAACGTCCTCTCTCAGTAGCAACATGTTCATGAAAGTAATCAATATGCTAATGTGAATAATTTTGAATTACAAGAAATGATTTTTAATTTAATATTTTATTTATCAAACAGTACTCCTCACCTATTTTTTTTTTTTTTAATTTAAAAGCAAAGTAAATCCAGGGGATTAATTTAAGTTGATAGCCTGCAAGGTCTTTCCCAGTGAATGATGAAAATGTTAGTATGTCATTATTAGAATTATTACTTGACCTCTTAATCTTTTAATCAGCTTCAAATCCTTAAACTAATATTTCTGAGAATTTCTTTGTTAAGAAAAAATGAACTTTGTGTCTCTCATATGTATGTATAATTGTGAATTTTTCTTTTCTAAATTTAAGGTCCAACAGAATGAGAAGTATGTCAATTTTGCCATTACTAAAATATTAATTTTTGTTTCTTTATAAATATTAATAGATCAAGACCCATTTTTGAATGAATAAATTGATATATTGAAAATAAAATGTAGATTGTCTACTAGCCAGACTAAATCTTTTGGATGGCAATCCTCCAAACACATATAACCACCTTTAAATTAGTTTGGCACATAGCAAACATTTTCAAGCTCCAAACATTGACCTTTCTTCTGTCCAGAAGTATTTTCTTTTTTTCCATTATATCAGTGGTTATTGTTTTTAACACATTTGTTCTAAATTTCCATCAGAAATTCCCATTACTTAAAGGTTTCATCTTTGTTTATTATGGGAAATTGGTTACATAAATGCTGGAAGAAAATGTATATTGGAAGAACCAAAGGAGAAAGAGGATTATGAGAGACAAGAATGGAGGGGGAGCTCCTTCTGTACCTTAGCTCAGACACATGACTGTGTACCTCATATTCTGGATACTAAGCCACTTTCAATGGTTGGGTTAGAACAGCACTGCTATTGAGTAAGAATCCAATAGCCTGATGCTGTTGAAGACCATTGCAGCCTCTGTCTGCTACTCTTGTTCCTAGAAGACCAATCAAAAGCAGAAATTGAAAAGAAATAAGACAATGACTTCTTTCTTTGATTAAGAAAAAAACAATACTTCTTTGTCCTGTACCTGTTAATCTGTCATTTTCTCTTTCTTTACATTTACATTTTCTCCTGCACTTCACAGAATGCTTTTTACTCAGCATTCTGTAAGTGTCTCCCATTTTTATTAATAAGTAGGTGCCTTTTATGTAATAATCACATTTTGAGGCTTTGGGAATATAAATTGCATTAAATAGATCATTCCTGTCATCTTATGAAGTCCCCTTGTATGCCATTAGAGAAGTCATCAAATAATCAAATATAGAGTAGTGGAGAAAACTACCTTGTGGTAGTAAGGACTATATGCAGAACTAAAATGATGGTACAATGCAGAGTGACATTCGTTATTCTAGATGAGGTAAAGAAGAAAGCCTCTCTTAGAAGCAAATATTATATCTATTGTTTGAGTGACAGGAAGGACCCAAACATCTGAAGACAGAGGCAGCAATTATCTTGAGACAAGAGGAGGACTAATGGAAATGTCATAAACAACAACATAAAATGGCATTCTCAGGCAACTGGATGAAGGCAGAGTTTGGTTGACCTTGGGATTTGAGCCAGTCTAAAACAAATCACATTTTAATTTAAGTATGACAAGTCATTGTATTTTTTTAAGCAGAGGAGTGACTTAATTAAAAAAAGAAAAAGAAAAAGAAAACAGACATAAGCTTCCACTGATTTAGAATACAGTAGAAGTATGAGATAGCACTTCCTCTATTAGGTTATAAAAAGACTGTGGCTTTATCTTGTAAGCTCTCCCTCTTTTGCTTTTAAGAAAGATGTCTGTCATGTTGTGAGCTGTCCTCTGGAAAGTCCTACATTGCATGGGGTAGAGAGAGCTCACTGGTCAATAGTGATGAACTGAGGAGAGACCCTTAGTACAAAAACCTGAAATGAATTCTAACAATAACTATGTAAATGATCTTGGAATTGAGTTTGTTTGAGACTTAGACTTCAGCTCAGTTAATTTCACCTGTTAAGACATAAGATGAGACCACAGTTCTATCTGAAACCTTGACTGTGATATCATGAGACACCCTGATCCAAAGGAACAAAACTAAGCCAAACCTGATTTCCTGACTCACAGAAACTAGGATATAGCACATTTTTAAACAATGTTTTGATTTCATTATTTTGTTAATTAAAGCATACATACCAATAGTGTGTACATGCAAATATTTTAGATTTAATATAGTATCGTATTGAGATAAAACATATAAAGTACATATAAATGTATTGTGTCTAAATTTTTCAAGCTATCTGTAAAAACATGAGTGCAATACCACTAGGTATAGTTAAGTCAAAAACGTTACCACTTTCTCATGAAATCTTCATTTACTGAGTGGCCAGGAACTTGTGATGTCTACCTAGTTAAAAGACATTGGTGTAACAGTCAGTTTCAAGTTTCTTTTCTGGATACTTGAAATAAAAACAACAAAAAAATTGAGTATTTGAAAATAAGCAATAAACTCTGATGTTAAGGTAAAAAGATATATTATAATTTTATTTATGCATGAAAATAAAATGAGAGGAATGCTATGTGAATGCAGACACCAAAAGGGAGAGGAGAACTTTGAAGGTGGAGACAAGTTACACTAGCAGCTTGACAAAGAAGCAGACAGACAGCAGTGGGCAGAGTCATATTAATAGCGGAACATTAGGGGAAAGATTTATTAACTGCTGCAGTTACTTATTGGGTTAGAACAGTCTTAAATCTTCCAGGGCCCATGACTTGTATGTACTGTCTGTGGACTTGGGAAATGTTATCCCCTAAAGGAAATTCTGAACTGAAATATAATGTAAGTCATGTATATAATTTAATTTTTCTAATAGCCACATTAAATAAAATAAATGGAAATTAGTAAAATTTATTTAATATATCTTATTTAACTTATTTATCAAAAATATTATCATATCAATATATAGTCAAAATAAAATTTACTAATTGAAATATTTTACATTCCTTTCCCCCCAAAAAACTAATGTGTATTACTTATAGCATACCTCAATTCAGACTAGCCGTATTTCAAGTACTTAATATTTACGTATGGCTAGTGGCTACTGCAGCTCAGCCCCTTATACTATTCCACATTTGTTCTTTTAGTAAAATCACACAACCATCATTTATTATGACTGGGGTTTGTTTCTTAAAAACAAAAGAGCCTCACTAAAATATAAATTAACTGTAGCTAATTGAATTTATGTAGATTATTTAAAAAAATAGTTAATGTGAAGAAAAATCACAATGTCGCTGGGTTATATCTTGGGGCCTGTGTTTTTCAATATTTTTGTAAATTCCTTGATTAAAGATGAAACATAATGAGCTGATAATAAAATTTTCCATGAAAATGACAAGGTGAGGATGGTTCAGAATCAAAATTCCTAAGGACTCAGCAAGACTATCAAGTCCATATTTGATAGAAACAACGGTAAAGCTCCAAATTAATGCTTAAACTGAGCTTTACCATGCGAGACAGGAAAGTCGTAGCTCATGAACATCATTTTGAGCAAACGTAGAACTGTTAGTTGATGTAAAATTATGATAATCCAGCAGTTTTACAGTTACAGTTCCCTTGGTAACAGTAAGAATACCTGGAGAGAAACCATGATGATACCTCTGGCTGATCTAGACAGAGCCTATATGGAAAGGCCATACATGTCTTTCACTGAGAGACATTAAGAAAGATTTGAAAACTGTGTAGTGGAGTAACTAGTATAAACCAGGACTCAAACCACATTCAGAGATAAATGAATACAGAGATTACAGGTGTTCTACCTGAAAAGGAGTAGGCAGTGTGTGTGTGTGTGTGTGTGTGTGTGTGTGTGTGTGCGCGCGCACTTGGGTGAGGCCAGAAAGGGGGCCTGGCAGTATGGGAATGAACTGGAAAGAGATTAAGAACTTCTGTTCTCTTTAGATAGTTGAAAGAAGGAATAAATGTACTCAGAAGAGATAACTGGGACCAATGGTACAAATATCTGCAAGACGTTGGCCATATTTATCTTATAGCTACTCCAATAAGGAATTAGGTCTTTCAAAGCAGTGATTATCTGAGTGCTATAATCACTATACCAAAAAGTAGATGATTCTTGGATAGACTTACACAGGATCCTTTTCCTTTCTGAAAAATCTTGCATTCAGTTATTTTTTGAAATGCATATATTTTTGCCTTCTGATAATTAACAATAAGAGGAGAAATTTAAACAAAGTAATTTAAGTATTTATAAAGTAAACATTCAATACCCAGAAATAAAACTTGACATGATTTTGGTGTCTAAGTATTCATTTCTGGTGTTATTTTTATACATTTAAAAATTTATGTAAATGTGAATGTATTTGTAAGCAATCTCTTATTACAGAAGAGGATTATACTATATGTAATTTTTATGTTCCCCTTTTTAGTTTAACGAGATTTATTAGTTCTTTCTAGATCAATAATTATATGTCTAACACATTTTAACAGGTAAATAATATCCCAAAATATGGAATTACCACAATATATCTAACCATTTCAGTATCAATAGACATTTAAACTTACTCAGTTTTCATATGCTTTAAGTGAACATCTTTTTATGCCTGAGAAAGATTCCTAGAAGTGTAATTGCCCCGTCAAAAATTAAAATTTCAATATTATTGGTGTGATGTATTTACTTAGAAATACAAAATAATACATCCACAAAATGGCTTTCATATAGGAAACACATCCATAGAAAAGGAACATAAAAGCAACAAATAAATCCCTAGACTGTTAGATTTCAAAGGACCTGAATTTTGTTAATATTTCTTTTTGTCAATTCAAAGATTATGGCTTACGAAATACACAAAAACACACAAGTTCTTACAGCCTAATTTCAAACAAAAAGTATCCATAGATACCTTGAACCTTTATTCAGAATTAAAACTCTGTGTTAAACATGTTGGTTCATGCTATTACATTTCTTTACACAAAAATCTCAGGTTTATAAAACTAGTTTCAGAAGAAAAATCTCCTCTCTTTAAAACATGACTTTAACTTTTTTCTGACTGTAAAATACACTATCACTTTAGATTGACCATGAATACACTGAATGTTACAACTTAAAATAAAACATAAAATTGGATGAATATTTTCTCCTGACATACATTTAATAAACACATAATTTAATAGGATTTGAAATCAATGTTTAAATATGTATTTTTCAAGGACCTTATATTCATGCCATGCTTATTTTTATTTTTATGACCTTATAAGTTGCTATTTGATATTAAAAAATTGCTGTTTTCTTATGTTTTATTCTATACAGATTTTAGTACAAGTCAGTTCCAATCAGGATTGCTCCATAATCCCTTAGCTCCCATATACTGTTGAATTATCTTTCTAAGTAGTCTCTGCTGCCTCATTCAGAAGCATTTTAAATTATGTAAGACCGGTTTCAATTACTCAGAACATTTTACAAGTGATTTCTGGACCCAATTTTGTGATATTATTAAAATGTAAGGCATCTTTATTTGAACAGTTTAAGTTCCATATCTGCATGTTGAAATACTGAACATACATGTTAATAGACAAAATTTTGATATACAAAACTGCCAATCCTTTAAATGTGCAGCTTAATTTGTCCTGTCAAAAAATTAGTATATCTGGATAGTCTGCAAAGATCATGCTTGAGCTGGTTTAGCACAATTTATGCACGGAATTCGGCATAAATTTCATCTTTAAAACATACGCAGTATTTATCTAAAATATCCAGAAAATTCTGATATCATCCATTCATATAATTATTTATTTATTTAAATGTTGTATAATCTGTGCTCTACCTAGGAAAATTTTTGTTACAAAAACAGGATCTTAAGAATATAAATTTATATAATTAAAGTATGTTTCTTAAGATTTAATAAGAACCGATAAGAAAACAATCCAATTAAAAAACAGGCAAAAGATGTGAATAAACATCTTACTAAGTTATACAGAGGCAAAAAAAATATATGAAAAGATGTTCAACATCATATATCAGGTATTACAAATTAAAGCAATGATATACCACTATGTCCCCAGAATGATTAAAACTCAAATAAACTGGTAACAGTAAATGCTGACAAGGATGTGGATTAACAGAAACTGCCATTCATTGTTGATATGAATACAGTAGCTACTTTGCTGTGTTGTCTGAAACTAAACTTAGCCTTACCATCAGCTGGTAAGTCACATCCCTAGATGTTTCCAGGAATGGTTAACAAATGAGTTACAAAGTTATGTCCACACAAAACCTTTATATGCATGTTTATGTCAGCTATATTCATAACTGCCCCAGACTGTAAGCAACAAATAAGTGAATGGATAAACAAATTGCAATGCATTCATACAATGGAATATTATTCAGGAATAAAAGGAAATGAACTATCAAGCCACAAAAACACATGGAACAACAGTACCTACATATTGTAAGTGAAAGAATCCACTATGAAACGGTTACATACTGCATGATTTCAATTAGGGAGACCATAAAAAAAAAATTATTGCTTGTCAGAATTTTGGGGGAAAGGCAAAAGTGATAAACAGGAAGAAGTCAGGACATTTTCAGAAAAGTGAAACCATTTTGTGTAGTACTGTAAGAGTGAATGCATGACATTATACTTTTGTCATAACCCAAAGAAAATAACACAAAATGTAGATTTTGATGTAATTATATGGACTTTCGTTAATAATACTGTACCAATATTATGTCATCAGTTTTAACAAATATACCATGTGAATGCAAGATGTTAAAAATAACTATTTGAAGGTGATACAGAGGGAGAGGCTATAAGAGAAATCTGTGCTTTCTGCTCATTATTTCTACAAAACTGTTCTGAAAAATAAAGTGTATTAATTTCTTTAAATGTTATGCACCATAATATAGATTTGACCATGTTACTGTGGATGTTCACAGGAGAGGAGGTAAAATTTGTTAATTTACTTACAGAAAATAATTTTCTTTCTTTTTTTTTAAGAAAATAACTTTTTTATTTGAAAACAAAAAATTAGTAAAGGATAATGTATCACATCAGATTTTGTGATCTCTTCTGAAAAATACATGAGAGTAAAAATAGGAAAATCCTGAACAAGATTACCTTTTGGTTTATGAAAAGTTTTTTGGAAAAAGTCTCATTATGCTTTTTGCTGATAGCTCACCAAAATTGTAGGGAACTGAGGATTGTCAATCAGCCCAGGAAGTGAAATCTTTTTATTTCATTTTATCTTAGGAATCATCTTAATGACTCCTAAAATCATGGCTACCTCATTTTCTTTGAAGCAAACTATTTTATCTGCTATAACACAGGAAAAATTAGAAATTTCAGAATGCCAAGAAATAGAAGTCAAGAATATATTTTCATAATCTCTTTATAATCTACCAAATGTTCAAACCACATGCAGAATAAAGTCCAACCATAATGTTCAGTGCTCTGCCTGAGGATGGAAATATCTGTTTAGGCAGCCCTAGGCCCCAGTGCCAGTGTTGATCTGTGGATGCCTGGGAGTGTGGGAGATGCATTCGCCTTCAGATTAATAGCCACTTTAGGGAGTGCAGGACAAGACTTAGTGAGGAGAGATTGTCAGACACTTCTATGACTTTCCTTCCTTGACATGGTAAAACAATGACAACCTCTCTTTTCCTCACCTGGGGTAAAATAGGGGCATGTTTCTTCCTGAACTATGAAAATGATAAAGAAGCTAGTGGGATTCCTGCCAAACAAGGGAAGGGGAGAGGTTTTAAGCAATGGATTTGTATATTCAATTTATTCTTTCAAAGTACAGATAAATGAACTTCCCAAAGACCTTTGAGTAACTGCTTAAAAACACTGTCTGCCTTGAAGAAGCAGAAATTGTAATGTGGATATGTCATATCATCTCATAACACTAGTGGTTGTCCCCAAAATACATGAAAATGAAAAAGTATGAATTCATCTTCATTATGATGCTGAATACATTTGGAAAAATGCATAATAAGTATTAATAATTTCACTATGCAAAGCTAAAATATCCAAAAGTACCTACTAAAGAAGGTGAGCATGTTACATTTATAATAGAAAAATGGAAAATACACTAAACGCTATTCCCTTTTTTCTGCCTAATATATGATTTTATTATGGGTTTTTTTATATTTAAGAAAATTAGATCATTGGAAATAGGACAGAATAGGAGTATTTTCTTGCTTTTCAGAATGGCAGAAAAATAATCATTAACCAATTTTCATTTTTACACCATTACATTAATATAATTAATTTAATCCTTAATTTGAGATCAAAATGGAAAAATTATAATCTAGATTAAAGCGTTGGTTAGGATCTTTGATTTTCTTTTCTTTTTAAGATTTTATTTATTTATTTGAGAGAGAGAGAGAGAGAAAGAGAGAGCATGAGAGGGGAGAAGGTCAGAGAGAGAGAAGCAGACTCTTCATGGAACTGGGAGCCCGATGCAGGACTCGATCCCGGGACTCCAGGATCATGACCTGAGTTGAAGGTAGTTGCTTAGCCAACTGAGCCACCCAGGCGTCCCAGGCTCTTTGATTTTCACATAAGAATATGGACTTTACTAATTAGTTGAGCAATAGAAAGTTTATCCATTCATGATAGTCTGGGGTTAATTATTCAATAATCACATGAGAAACTTGTTACTCAGATCAAATTATCTTGAAGTATCAAATAATTGCTTTAAGAAGTGATTTGAGGGTTGCCTCAATGGCTCAGTTAAGCATGTGTCCCTGCACATGTGTGCTCTCTTTATCTCTGTCACAAATAAATAAATAAAATCATTAAATAATTTTTTTTAAGAATTTATTTATTTGACAGAGAGTGAGAGAAGGAGAGAGGGCACAAGTGGGGGGAGCAGCAGAGGGAGAGGGGGAAGCAGGCTCCCTGATGAGCAGAGCCCCATGCGGGACTCGACCCCAGGATCCTGAGATCATGACCTGAGTCAAAGGCAGAGGCTTAACCCACTGAGCCACTCAGGTGTCCCCATTAAATAATTTTTAAAAAGGAACTAATTCAAGGCCCTTAGAGCTTGTTGATGTAACTTACTATAAGAAATAATATTCTGAGAACTACTTTGCTTTTTTACTATAGACATACATTGTTAATTATCAATTCTTCTTTAAAATTTAAATTCAATTAACCAACATATAGTACATCTTTAGTTTCAGATGTAGAGTTCAGTAATTCATTGGTTGCATATAACGCCCAGTGCTCATCACATCACATGCCCTCCTTAATGCCTGTCACCTGGTTACTCCATTCCCCTGCTCATCTCCCTTCCAGAAACCTTCAGTTTCTTTCCCATAGTTAAGAGTCTTTCATGGTTTCTGATACTCAAGGAACTTAGTATGAATATCTGCTCAAGAAATCATTTATTTTTATTTATTTTTTTAAAATTTTTTAAAGATTATGTATTTATTTGACAGAGATCACAAGTAGGCAGAGAGACAGGCAGAGAGAAAGGAGGGGAAGCAGGCTCTCTGCTGAGCAGAGATCCTGATGTGGGGCTCTATCCCAGGACCATGAGATCATGACCTGAGCCAAAGGCAGAGACTTCAACCCACTGAGCCACCCAGGTGCCCCTCAAGAAATCATTTACACAACTAAAGATCAGTATAACTGTATTTCCTCTAAGGTGATATGATATATGTTGTCAATTGTTGATGGTTAACTTGAGAGCAAAGTGTCAGGAGCTTACAGGATATGGAGCAAATATATATTATATATATATTTTTTTCATGGTGTTATCCAACATAGAGAATGTTTTGTGTAACTCTCTGTGAAAGAAGCATGGTGAAATTTGAGTTACCTTTTTGCCTGCTGACATAGAATAATTGAAAGGAAGTCTCCTGAATATTCCACATAAAGTTGCTCTTGTTAACATACCTTTTTTGTGTGGAATCCAAATATTCTAATATTCTCTCCTTCTCTCCCATGATTATTGTGGAGATACTGGTCCAGTATAGAAAGAGGTCCTTTGATGGTTTAGGGCTAATAGAGATTAGTTTTAACACTTACGAAGACAAGATACAATTTCAAGCTGAGCTGTATTAGAATGTTGAGGTCAAAAAGCTAACAGTTCAGAGTGAAATATTTAAAACTGAGAGATGATTATTTCCTTTGCTGTGCAGAAGCTTTTTAACTTGATGTAGTCCCACTTGTCTATTTTTGTTTTTGTTGTCTGTGCTTTTTGTATTATATCCAATAAATCATTGGCAAGACTAATGTCAAGAAACTTTTCTTCTATGTTTTGTTTTAGTGTTTTTTTTTTTAAGGATTTTATTTATTTATTTGACAGAGAGAGAGGGAGAGAAATCACAAGTAGGCAGAGAGGCAGGCAGAGAGAGAAAGGGAGAAGCAGGCTCTCTGCTGAGCAGAGAGCCCAATGCGGGGCTCGATCCCAGGACCCCGAGATCATGACCTGAACCAAAGGCAGAGGCTTAACCCACTGAGCCACCCAGGCTGTTTCAGTGGTTTTATAGTTTCATGTCTTATGTTACAGTTTTTAATATGTCTTGAACTGATTTTTGCATATAGTATAAGATAAGGGGCAAATTTCACTTTTTCCCACATATATATGCAGTTTTCCTAACATCATCTGTTGAAAAGTTTCTCCTTTTGACCTTGTGTATTCTTGACATCCTTGTTAAAGATCAGTTTACTATATATATTATTAAACATACATGCACATATATTTGTTTCTAGGTTCCCTATTCTGTTCCATTGGTCTACATGTCTATCTTTATGCCAGTGTCATACTGTTTTAATTACTATAGCTTTATAAACACATTTTGAAATCAAGAAGTGTGCTATCTGCATCATTCTTCTTCTTTCCCCAGATCACTTTGCTAGTTTGGAGTCTTGTAATTCTACATGAATATTAAGATTTTTTTCCCTCTTTCCTTACAAAATGCTATTAGGATTTTGATGAGGGTAACATTAAATCTGTAGAGAGACATTTTAATAATACGAAGTTTTCTGATCCATGAAGATGAGCTATCTTTCCAGTGATCTGTGTCTTCTTTCATTTCTTTCTTTGATATCTTGTAGTGTTGAGTGTACAAGTTTTCACTTTTTTGTTGAGCTTATTTCTATGTATTTTATTATTTTTGATGCTGTTATAAATGGTATTATTTTCATAATTTGTTTTTGGGTAGTTTACTGTTAGTGTATAGAAATGCAACTGATTTTATATGTTGACTTTATATCCTGCACCTTCACAAAATATTATTCCTAACAGGTTTTTTGTGGAGTCTTTAAGGATTACTACATATAAGAGATCATGTCATCTGCAATAGTGATAGTTTTACATCTTACTTTCTGATTTAGATTCCTTTTATTTCTTTTTCTTCCCTAATTTCTCTGGCTAGAACCTTCAGTAATATGTTGAATAGAAATGGCAAGAGTGGGAACCCTTGCCTTGTTCCTGATGTTCGAGAAAAAGTTTTCTGTTTTCATCAAGTATTATCTTAGCTGTAGCTGTGTTACATATGTCCTTTATTACATTGAGGTACATTCCTCTTATACCTAATTTGTTGAGCATTTTTACCATAAAAGTGTGTTGAGTTCTGTCAAATGTTTTTGTGTATCTTGAGATAATCATGTGATTTTAGGAAATAATCAACAGAATAAAAGGCAACTTACAAAATAGGAGAAGATATTTGCGAATAATATATCTGGCAAGGGGTTGATATCCAAAATATATAAAAGAAATTCATTAAACTCAATAGCAAAAAATCAAATAACTTGACTTAAAAAAAATAGGCCAAGGACCTGATTAGATATTTCTCAAAGAAGATATAAAAATGGCCAACAGGTTAAAGAAAGTGCTCAAAATCATGAATTATCAGGGGAAATGTGAAAAAACAAAACAACCAGAACAAAACAATGAGTGATCACCTAACACATGTTAAGTTCACTATTATTAGAAAAAAAAAATGTTGGTGAGGATCTGGAGAAATTGAAATCTTGAACCCCATTGGTGTGTATGTAAATAGTGCCACTGCTGTGGAAATATAGTATGGAAGTGTCTCAAAATATTAAAAATATTAAGGTGCCACTTAATATCAGTGCTTCTGCTTAGAATGATCCCTTCCAGAATGCCAACCAGGAGGTAGAAGTGGAGTCAGGACCAGGGTAATGAATGCTTGAGCATTATAGACCAGTGAGGATCTGACACCAATCTGTCTTCTTAGTCAAAAATAAAAACAAAGGAAGAGGGGCTGCATTAGGCTCTAGGCAAAATGAATGTGACTTCATGTACAGGTGACTATGGAAAGTAGTTGGATGCTAAAGATGTCAGAAAGGAATTATGAAACACAGTAAGATGCAGGACAAGGTTATAGACTTTTGATGCTGCTTGTTGTATGGGACAGATTTATTTTTTATTTTATTTTAAAAAAGATGTTATTTTATTTTAAAAAAGATTTTATTTTATTTTATTTTATTTTATTTTTGACAACAGAGAGAGAGATCACAAGTAAGCAGGCAGAGAGAGAGGGGGAAGCAGGCTCCCCGTTGAGCAGAGAGCCCAATGCAGGGCTGATCCCAGGACCCGGGGATCATGACCTGAGCAGAAGGCAGAGGCTTAACCCACTGAGCCACCCAGGTGCCCCATGGGACAGATTTAAATATCATTTATGGCCAGGTAGATTTAAGAGGCATTGGAGAAATATAGACTCGTTGAATTGTAAGTTCCATAAGCAGGGATTCTGCTTTATTTATCATTTTAATTATTTTTGTATCATGATGTCTAGCATGACTATTTGCATGTGGTACCAATATATATTAACTAATTAGCTTATCAGTAAAGCAGTGCATTTGAAATCTAAATATAACTAATAGATTTTCCATCAAATACAAACAGCAGTTTCTACAAGGTCCAAACAACTTGCAATAGGAGAAAATAAAAAAGATATATCCAAACCTATGGGTAATAACTTTTGGTACTTATTTTGGAAATTTTATCACATAAAATGAGTTATTCAAGTGATATTTGGCACCTTATCTTCCAGAGGAAGCCTTTTCTTACCTAGCCAAAGATTTACTCACCTGCCAAATATGATGTATCACATGTATTCATTTTAATTTAAGGGTCTTGGCTTTGAACTAAAATGATTGCTCATTGAGGAACCTCTTATAATGGGCACACGTATTAGAAGATTTGCCTGAGCACATTTTGGAATTCTGGAAAAATACGAACTATTTTTATTTTCCAGGGTTGCATCTGACAACATCTCATGGTTGACAGGTCAATCCTAATAAAACTATATATCTGACAATCTAGATGGCAGGCAGAGGATAGAGATCAATCTTCACCTAGAAAAGCTAATGGAATATGTCATAAACTAAGAGGACACAATAATATCGTGACCTTGTATTTAATAAGTAAATGACTCTTAAATTTTAGTAACTTGAATCAATTGCATGATATTGACTATATTCGTCTGTAAATTGGATTAAATTATATGATAATATGCAAATATACCAGAAAAAAAAAATCCCAGAATATATGAGCATTCTGTTTCAAGGAAAAGAAAAATAGCAAAGGATTATTTATGTTACATATGTTATACTTAATATATGCAATTATAAAGGAGCCTTGAGGAATTTTTATATTTTCTTAAAGCTTCTTAAACACCCAACAAATTGAGTGGTTGTACTTTCATAAAATTACAATTAAAGCTATTTTCTGTGGAATTAAAATAACAATTTAGGTAGGTAATTTTGCTCTTGTTGCTTTGTTTTCAGGGAAGCCAGATTTCACTGACCTCTTATTAGAGAGTGTAGCTCAACTAATTATTCCCTGGCAATAGTAGAAAATAGTCAATGCTTTTCCATATCAACATTAATGCTTTGCTTGCATTTGCCCCATCAGATGTCATTAAAATATTGATGCTGATAATCACGTGATCATATCAAGGAACCTGGAGTGCTTCATAGATTTAGTCAAGCTTTGTAGCAGTGTCTTGCATTTGAAAAATGAAGTGAGCTTGTATAAAAACTAAGGAATCATAAAGCAAAAGTTTTAATTGCTTGTAAATACACAATGATTACTCTCTTTGTAAATATCAGAAAATGATTGTTTAAAATTTTTAGTTTATAACATTTTTCAAGCTACCCTTATCTTTTTCTTTTAAAAAAACTTGTTTTTAAAGCAATCTCTATACTCAACATGGAGCTTGAACTCATGACCCTGAGATCAATAGTCGTGTGCTCTTTCTTTTTTTTCCTAAGAAATAATAGTATGAGTTAAAAAGCTTAGATTTAAATCTATTTTCCCAGTGTCTTTAGAAATTTGCATTATTTTATTTTTTTTCTAAAGACTTTCTATTTTTTATTTTTTTTTATTTATTTATTTTTAAAGATTTTATTTATTTATTTGACAGACAGATCACAAGTAGGCAGAGAGGTAGGCAGAGAGAGAGGAAGGGAAGCAGACTCCCTGCTGAGCAGAGAGCCCGATGCAGCACTCGATCCCAGGACCCTGAGATCATGACCTGAGCTGAAGGCAGTGGCTTAACCCACTGAGCCACCCAGGTGCCCAAGACTTTCTATTTTTTAGATAAAACTTACATTTCAGGAAGAGTTTTTTTATTCCAATAATGGCAGAGTAACTTACATTGAACTAATATGGTTTCAGATAACAATTATAAACATTTAAAGAAAAAAACATTAAAAATAAAAGCTATTTGAAGACCCTCTAGTACAACTCCAAACAGGCAGAATCTAGAAGAGCTGAGAAGTAATTCACTCTTTTCTCACCTGTTAGAGAAACATCAGCAATGCCATATAGTAGAAATAATAAACATTCATTTACCTATAGTAAAAGCAATGAGTCAGAGCTCTTTAAAACTTTACTTTTTTATCTTAGTCAGTAAAATATTGTCTTATTAGCATGATATTCAATCAGTACTCAAGAAGGTTAATTCCTGTTCATTCTCTAGACCAATTTTAAAATAGTTGAATGAAGACAAAAGAGGTTTAGATAAAACTTGTGTGTTATATGGGTATTTTGCTGAACACCCAGCTAGGTAGAAGAACTGATTGATTTTGCTTTTTCCAACAGAATCTAAAAACCTCAGAGAAGTACTTGTCACTAGGCATTAATACCAAAGAAAGATAGCTGTGAGAAGTATCATTTAGCTGAAATGAGAGAATCTGATCTGATGTAATTTTCTGTCCCTGAGAAGTTAGGCAGTGAATTATTGAAATTACTTTATTGGTTTGCTTCTGACCCCCAAAACGAACAGTTTGGTCTAAGACAAGGAAAATAAATACTTGACCTCTTAGATTTCAGGAAAGCCCAAGGGGAAAACAAGTAAAGATTTTAGGAAGAAAAAAATTTAAGTATCAGTGACTACCAAAGTTAACTTCAGACATTTCAGGTAAAGCGTAGTTATGCTACCCATAATCAAAAACATTTTAAAAAATTATGTATTTAACTGTGTCTGATTCTGAAAGCTGAATTACTCACACCATAAGAAGATCTAGTGGGGAAAAAAGTGAATTTATAATATTAGTGGTCCTATCATGAGAGAATATAGAAATGTTATCTAAAAAAATGAGGTAGCTATGATTAGCTTAGACTATCCAAGCCAAGAAAGAATGAGCTATAATGAAACACTACAATGTAAGCACATCTACTATATTTAATGTTGCATGAAAAGACAATTTGTGTGAATATTAAAAAGTTTATGCAAAGTTTAGAACAACCAAAGCTAAACATTATATTGTATGGGGATGCACACATGGGTGATAAACGTATATAATATAAAAGAAGGTAATGACAAATACAAAATTCAATATTGTGGCTGCCTCCTGAGTCAGGAGAAAGGACCGAATGAAGTGTGACACATAATTAAATACCATGATTTCGATGATGTAAATTTTAAGCTGAGCAGTGGTTTCATTCATGACTGGTGGTTCCATGGTTTTATGTTATTATTATGCATACACACACACACACACACACACACACACACACTTTCATATGCATTTGTACAATGCAAATATTTTTTAATGTACAGTTAATTTATAATGTGTAAGATTTTTATGATCTGGTTGGCAATGGAAAAAGTGAAAATATTCAATTGATTGAAGGTTGTGAGCAATTTTATATGGACAGAATGTATGAAGATAATCATACAACAAAAAGTAGATCGGTGTGCAGTTGTACATTTAGTTTTCGAAAAGAGCATAGAAGAAAACTTAGACATGCATTTTATGCAAGTCATATTTCTGGTAGTAGTTGTTTCTTTCTTGCTGTAATCAATGCACAGAATGTTGTCATCTGTCCTGACATTCAAATTCAGTAGGAGCGAAGATATAATTCTATTTTCTACCTTTTCAAATTATAAGTCTTTTTTTTTTTTAAGATATTTACTTATTTATTGACAGAGACCGTGAGAGAGCACAAGCAGGCAGAGCGGCAGAGGGAGAGGGAGGAGCAGGCTCCCCACTGAGCAGGGAGCACAATGTGGGGCTGGATCCCAGGACTCTGGGATCATGACCTGAGCCGAAGGCAGTCGCTTAACCAACTGAGCCACCCAGGCGCCCACAAATTTTAAGTGTTAATGCTTAGCAAGGATAACTCTGATAAATACTGTTTTACTTAGAAATTCTAAAATAGGTCTGATTATGTCTTAGAGAAAACATGTCTTTCAAAAATAAAACTAATAAAAGAAATTAACAAGTAAAGAATAAAATTAATAGACTAATTTATTAATGATAATAAATAAAAATATTAATAAAATAAATTATTACTCAAATAAACTTTCAATCATTTACTTTTCTTTTCCATTTCATTTCTTAATGAATGCCAAAAGCACTAATCACTTTAGTGATGATTTTGATAGAACACTTTAAAATCTTTATTTCAACTTTTGATTTGATAGCATCTTTTATCAATTTTAATTGAAATAGAGAAATAAAATTAAGAGGAAATTTGCTTAGCCATTGTTATTTTATTACTACATTGTTGTTTACTTTTATTTATATATCTTATTGTTTACTCAGTGAAAAATGATAAAGTTCAATCCCTTTGCCTGGGATTGTAACAAAACTAGAACTGAGACAGAGAACTACTATACTGCTTCTGGGTTGATTAAAAGCCCTAGGCACAAGACAAATTAGTTTAAATTATGTTAGATTTCTGATATTTTGGAACCACAGAAACTATTTGATATTAAAAAATATTTTAAAATATTTTCATTTAGATTTGAAGACAATAGCATTGTCCACTGTATTTAATGCATGACCCAAAAAAGACTTCTGAATGCACAGAACTAAAAAGAGGCCAAATATCAAAGGGATATCAAATAAGATGGCAGCTCTGCTATTGCTGGCGATGACTCCCAAATCTTTTCAGCTCTAAAGCTTTAGAGATCAAGGAGCACCATAAAGACTCCTGACACATAAGTGTGATCGCTTTAAACATTATACTAATCCAGGCAAGAAATATGTATTGCTGTAATCTATGTTTTTACCCTCAGTGTTTCGGTAGATATGCCCGTTTATCACTGAATAGTTGTCAAGTATTCACATCATTACTTAACTTGTTTATATCGCATTTTCTCAAGAAAAAATTACATGATAGTTTTCAAACATCTTATGTAGTAAATCACCTTTTGTCCTTTGATTATATTTTGGTAAATATAATCTGAAGTTAATAATCACACTATTATTAATGGTTTAATGTTATACATTTATTAAATAATATTTTGTTATATAATTTTACTTCTAAATTTACAAATATGACTATAATTATGAGTTACTCCTGAAAATAGAATAAAATACCTTTTAGATAAATAATGTAGTAACAACAAAAGTATTTAAAGAATATTAGAGCATCCAGTTTAGACTAAATAAGTTTTAGGAAAAGCTTTAGATAGTAAGCAGATATATGTGCATATCTGCTATGTGTATATGTACAATTAGAAAATAAAGCAGGCAAAAAAATAAAAAGAAAGAAATAGAGAAAGAGATGGAGTTATTACAAAAACTGAGCAAACATCCTTATTTGTATTTATAATCCTGCAGTTGTACACTCTTCCCCATTAACTTTTTCATTTTGAGATTTTCCATATATCTCAAATGATGAGATATTTTTCTAAGAATCTTAAAAATCTCACTGTGTTCTCTTTAGTTTCAACAATATTTAAATATTTTAGGAAATTTCAAAATGTTGATTTATACATATTCAATATTATTAGTTATTGAACATGTTGTATGCCATTAAATATTTAAAAATTTAAAATTTGACTTTTCTAGATAGCATTCAATCATATGACTACACAACTGATTTAATCATTTGTTGTGTATACATAACTCCCAAAGGCCAGCAATGGAACAATTTGAGTAATAAAATAAATAATGATAACACTGAATTCATTCATAGAATGAAAAAAAAATCTGTGAATTTATTTTGAGGAAATAAATGGATGATAAAATTACTGGGCAAAAGTTCTGAGGAAAAACAGGGTAATAATATATGCTCAAATTATCTCCCCTCAAAATGGCTATTTATCACAAAAGAAAAAAAGAATATTTTTGATGTGAAGAAGTCTTATGGAAGTCATCTGAACCAGTCGAACAAGGTGAATGCCACCAAATATAAAAAATACCAACATCATGTATTCCCTGGCATGATACACTGAGAAGGAACATTACTTCTGGGTGTTCTTGACAAAACATATAACCTCAATTAATTTAATGATGAGAAAACATAAAATATACCCAAATTGAGGGTCATTCTACAAAATAAATATCTAAACAGTGTTCTTCAAGTGTCAAGATCATGAAATGTAAGGAAACAGCTGAGGACTGTCACAGATTCGAAGAAACTAAGAAACCATAGCTGAATGCAATATGGAAGCCTACGTTGGATCCTAGAGCAAAAATAAAAGAATATGAATGAAAAACTTGATGGAATTTGAATAAGGACTTCAATTAATAGTATTTGACCAGTATCTGCTTTATTTTGAAAATTGTAGTATGTTTATGGAAAATGTTAAGGTAAGGCATATATAAGAATTCTTTCCACTGTTTGGCAAACATTTGTGAGCCTAATATATATATATATATATATGTATATATATATACATATGTGTATATGTATATATATATACATATGTGTATATATACACACACACACACACACACACACACACATATATATGTAGAGAGAGAGATATATATACACATATATATATGTGTATATATATACATATGTATATATGTATATATATACACACACACACACACACACACATATATATGTAGAGAGAGAGATTTTATATATAGAAAGAGGGGAAATATATAATTAGATGTAATTATAATGTATATAATTATATATAACCAAAATGAATACCTATATACAATAACTAAAGACCATCTATGTGTATTTGAAGTTCATTTAAAATCAGTTGAAATTAAATAAAATTTAAAATTTTTCAATCATATAAGCCATACTTCAACTATTCAATACATTACTATGGCTAGTTATTGTCATATTGTATGTCACAGACTGTGATATTTCCATCAATGAAAACATTGTATTAGAACTACTCTGAATTGTAAGAGCTTGTATAGACTCCTGCATTATCTAAAAGTGAATTAAATGACTAAAGCAATTTCATAAAATATCAAGATTCTATATCTAGTGATTTTTAATCTTTTAATTCCCCAGTTGAGACCCTGTGAAAAACTGATGAATAAAATTATCTCCCCCTACTAGCTAAATAATGGGACATATCTATTTAACACCATAATGAATGTGTTTTTACCCAGTGTTTGACTATCGCAGAATATCTTTGAAATTAAATAGAAAACTATATTTTCGAAGTCAAGTTGAACAAGAGCAGCATACTCTTAGGGAAGCATGTTTCTGTATGTGGGGGAGGTGTAAGGCTTAAAGGTAGTGGTGATGGGACTACTTCAATAACAGCTGACAAGGAAGGGGTAAATTGGTGATAACAACTCTCTTGTTCTTTCCCTTGCTCTTGCCAAATGAAGCACTTAGATGAGCTTAATGATGAAATATGGTTTTAAACATAACATGTTATCTATATTAAACCATTGGAGACTTCATCTCCTATTCAGAAGTCAAGTCAGAGAATGTGTTTCACGTATTTTCTGAACAGGATAAATATAAGACAACCATTAACAGCCCTGTTTCGTGATGATACGTCCAAATGGGCATCATCTGTTTCCTCCAGACACATCGATGATGACTGGGTAAAATCCACACTGATCTCATTCTCTCAAGGCTATTACTTCAGAAGAAGGAGCTGTCAACTCCTTGTTTTCTCTTTCAAGGAATCACTTAGAGGATTGACACATAACTATTATCAGTTCAATTGGTTTTCTTTTGTTTGGGCAACTGAGTTAGTAGAAACTAATGAATTTAAAAAGGAAAAGTACAGACAAGTATTGACCAGTAAAGCCAGCATTTCTATTCACTCAAAATTACCAATTTTTAAATACTTTTTTTCTGTCCAATTCTCTCATTAGGTGGTGAGACATAATTTATGTAGGAAATTCTCCAGAAATAGGTTAACAGTTATCTCTTATTGCTTTATCCTCTAAATTGAGATAATCACTAACAGCTATTTTAAAGCCCCACATAAGCCTGCTAATTATAAGTGCACTTTGTCAAATGAATGAATGAGAACATACTGATTCTAATTAGTTAGCCATAGATGATTAAGGATGTATTTAAAATAAATATATCTATGTTCATTGTGTAAGAAAAGCAATTATTTTCTAGTTTTAATCATTTATATAAGAAGAACCCAAACATTTTTTACTAAAACTACAAGATCATTTCATGTATGTAAATATATATCCCATTTGATTGTGTCAGTAATGTCTTGTTTACTCACAGGACTTAATTACCTGGAGAGTCATACAGTCAATATTTAAATATTTACATAAAACTAAATGGAAACAGTCTGTGTTTCATTTGACAGCCACATTTTAATTATTCAGAATATACCAGTTGAGTGCTTATTTTATTTTGTTTGAAATTATTTAGTTTTCTACCTCAGAGTATAATCATTGCATCTGTATTTTTTTTTCCATTCCTGATTACCTAAAAGGAAAAGGAGTATAAACTTTTCCATATTCCAGTCACAAGTCTGTGCTGACATGATCCATTTATGTTCAATAATTCACCTCTCTTGTGTCACTCAGACCAACTTGGTATTCATATCTCTGAGTTACTTGACATTCATCAGGGTCTTGTTCACTTCTTGGTCAGAGATTGAGGAAAGAAAAATAGTCGTAAATACATGAGGCTCTGGCATGAATACACAAAGAACACTATTCTTGGCAAAAATGCTCTGTGTCTGAAATGTCAGATACAAGGCTCTCATACAAAGCATGCAGAGAGAGTGAGCAGGCCAGCGAGCAAAAGATTGAAACTGTCTAATTTGGGGGTGAGAAATCAATCATCTGAAGTGGCTTACACCAGGGACCACTGACAAATGGGGCTCTGTGAAAATGCTGTGTAACTAAGGGGTCATTGTCCTTAGAGTCCTCCTATCATGATATCGCCCTTGCTTCTCACTCAGGGAGAGAACTGAAAATATAGTTTCTCTGTCATGTACAAAGAGCCTCATATTTTCCTCCATGGCCTAAAGTAAGGCCACAGTGACACAGGCAGTCGATACCTTTCATAACTTTTATCCTCATTTCTAGAAAAGTTTTTTAAAAGGACAATTAGGGGCGCCTGGGTGACTCAGTTGGTTAAAGCCTCTACCTTCTGCTCAGGTCATGATCCCAGGGTCCTGGGATGGAGCCCTGCATCGGGCTCTCTGCTCAGCAGGGAGCCTTCTTCCTCCTCTCTCTGCCTTCCTCTCTGCCTACTTGTGATCTCTGTCTGTCAGATAAACAAATAAATATTTAAAAAGTTGAAAATAAAAGGACAATTAGGTGACCACAAGGTTAAAAAAGGGATATGATCTGTCAATTAACAATTACATATTCTAATAGGGCAAATCATCTCTAATAAGAAAAAGGAAGAATTGGAAAGATGACATTTAAGTGATCCTTATCATCAATGATACAAATGAAAACAATATCATCCATTAAAATTTATTTAGCCTTGTGAACCAGTTACTGAGATAAGAAATTTCATTATTTTATTAAAACTTCAAGACACCCTTATGAATAAGATACTATTATTATCATACATTTTGGAGATAAGGAAAGTGAAGCTCAAAGTAACATAGCTAATAAGGAAAAAGGCAGCTCTCCATATATTTCTGTGTGATCTCAGAAACCAATTTAATAATCTGATTGCACCACTGCTTTAATAGTCTTTTAAAATGGTATCACTATTTTTATTTCCTCTCATAAGAACATAATAAAAATGAAAAAGAGTTATTAGAACAAATTTCATATCACGAATTACCTGAAAAGAAGGTATTTCATGTAATTCATGAAGTTT